>NC_137830.1:50418228-50763228 GCF_963921795.1 Nannobrachium achirus
CCAATACGGAAACTTCCTATGATTGGCCGCTAGTTGCGCTGTTTTCCCCCCCGGCCGGTCGCAAAAAGAATTGTTCTCCATTGGATCCCATTCATTTTCCCCTTTCGTGTTCTAACCTTAATTAACATTTTCATGAATACTTTATGGTTCCTATTGCTAGTTAACGATTGCCTTTCAATAGTCGTGGCCGACTTCTGATGGAACTGATATGCGGCCAGCCTGCATGGCTGCATGCACACCACAACTATAGTTGCCCAGAGCAGATATAACAACAACTCGTCGTAATGCGACGCACTGTTAGCTTGTAGGTTGGTTTTCTTTGTACAACGGCGTATAAACATTGTTACAATATAAAACTATTATACAAACCCAGGTTACACTGTACAATATAGGCAGACGCTCTTAATCCAGAGCTATTAAAATGAGCGAGGACATAAATAAACACACATATAGGCTATTCTCTATAGGCCTAATTATATAAATGTTAAAACATCGTTTTTGTTAATACGCCTATAATGTATTTAGTCTTATAGGCATATCAGTCACAAATACACAACTTGGTATTTAATTATTATGAAGGCTATACCTGCCCGATTGTGTAACAACTTATGAGAGCCTATATATAATGCCACCAAAACAATGCGTCTTTACATCGACACCAGCCTACAGATTATCAGTGGCCACTCACTGCCAAAATAGCCTATGTTCTAAGCCAATGGAAGCCTATATTATTTTATAAACTTGTCTTGGCATATGGCATTCTTGATCATTTGTCATGTATGACTACCACAGACTTATTACATTAGGCCTACTTCAGACCATTTATCAAATATTTCATGTAACATTTTGGAAACTGAAAACAGCACTTTTTACATAAGTTGCATGTCCTGCTATCCTGTATCCCTTGGCATACCTCATACCTGTTGTTGGAGCCAGGAGTATGGGAGATCTTGGTCGGGAGCTCTTTTGGTATTTGAAGTTGGTCATAGCAGGCTTCGGCGACGTGATGTTATGGCAATTATCTGGCTTTTTGTAGGTTTAGAACGGCTATTATAATAATGTATTTCCCCCAAGTAACCACTCGTATATAAAGTGGTATAGCCTATAATAGAATATAAAACTAAACAAAAGAAACACTCAACATTTAGCCTCGCCAAATGGTATTAATTAAAACATTTGAAAATAACACTGAGGCTACAGTATAATTGTCAATAGAACAGTCTGCACGTCAAACAAAGTTAGCACTTACATTCACACATACAAATGTCACACAAATTAGCATAGGAACGCACACAAATAGGCATAGGTTGATCTCACATTTTATTTCCAAAATATAAACTAGAATGAAATTGACTGAATCAAAGAGGAGGAATAGGCTGAATGATGTAGCTACTACTGTAAATACCTCAATCAAACAAAAATGACATGAATCAAGCGCATTTACGTTAACGATCGCTGATTGAAATAACCTCTTTAATATGTAGGAATAATTAACCCACGATACTGCATATGTCAGCTCAATAATTAGTTCATGAATCCATTCATGAATCCAGCTTCTCGTCTAGGCTAGCATGTCACAATCATAGACGGTAGTCACAATGGACAATTCATATGCATATTGCATCCATCCATTCCTACATTAATCGCATTGTTAACATAGGTGTCACATTGTTGACAGCTTTTGTTAAGAGGTGTGACTGAAAACTATGAATGCAACTTCAGTCCTATAAACATCACAAATCCTTGTTAATAAATGTGAATAAACACATGCATATTTCTCTGGACGTTTGCTTCTTTGCTTTGTGAAAAGTTTAGTGGACAACTGGACTGCACGGGCGTCCTAGACGGCCCGGTCAGGTTAGCGGCGGCTGCAGCGGCTACTCCAGAGTCCAAACGTTCGATGCACAAATCTCTGTGGCAAAATTAAAAAGTTATTCGGACAGACTGTCACTGCGGTCCGTCTGTGTCAGCCATACTGGATTTGTTTTTCATGGCTGGCTGGTACACGTTTTCTTCTTCGTCTGCTATATTTTCGGCAGAGCTCAACGCAATCTCCCGAGTATCCTTGCGGTTGCACGTGACCGTTGGCAGCCAATAGCATCTCTGGTGCCTTTACAATTCTATTTATTTCTATGATGGCGACACCCATTCCAAGGGGTAGAAAAGGGCCATTTGCGCTGCATAGAAACCAATGGCTTCGCTTCGTCCATATTTTTCTACAGTGTATGGGCACCTCCTGTGATGGTTCTATAACTCTATCAGGCGTGTGATCCGGTCTCGCGCCCGCCTTCCGTATTCCGTACTCTTGCACGCACACATCCATGCACACACCACTTCCGTATCCGCCTAGAGAACTTCACCCATAGAGTATATATATACTTCACCGGATATCAGAGAGCGACACATTTTGTTCCCCGTCGTGCACTGGGCGCACATTGTAGAAAAAACCTAAAAAAAGAACACACAATTCATGATATATTAGTTTGCTTTTTTTGTCAACTCCAACGTCGCGTTCGTGTGCTCAGGTAAGCTGCCCTGCCACAAGCCCAATGTCATCTTATTCAAGAAGAATGAATCATTGAGGAATCAGCGTTAATTATTCGTTAATTGTTTTAATTTATTGGGCGACGGACTGTGGGCTAATTGATTGATTGATTGAAGACTTTATTAGAAGTTTGCATAGGAAAAGGTACAGTTTCATGACGGTACAGTTCACTGGTACAAGGTCTACTAAAAGGAGATCCATGAAAAGACTAGCCTATTTCCACAGGAAACCATTAAAGTATCTCATATAACATTGAATGACAGACGAATAGAACACAGTACTATGCAGTAGATATGTAAGGAAGATAAAAAGAAAGAACAAAAAAAAGAAAACAGTAAGTCTAAACAAACAGAAAGTATATACAAAGAAGGGGCAGGGGAGGGTAGGGTTGGGCTAGGTTAGTTTCTTACCAGTTGCAAACGGCTGCTGCCTGTAAGTGGTTTTTCAGGGCAATTTTAATGGATGCTAGTGATCCACACTCCTTTATGGCCTTCGGTAAGGCTTTCCACATTTTGGTGGTATAGCAGAAGAAGGAGTTTGACCCTTTGTTGGTTTTGACTCTGGGTTGAAAGTGATCTGTGGCACTGCCTCTGGTGTTGTAATTATGGACGTCCTTAACGTTTATAAAGTATTTTGACAGGTACTTGGGTATCATAGTGGTGTAGTGTATCTTGTACACCAGGCCCATTGCAAGTTGCTGTACTCTGTCATCTACTCTGAGCCACCCCACTCTTAACTGGTGAGTAGCGGTGAGGTGAGTCTGATAGGGAAGGTTAAGCAGGACCCTAATTAGTTTATTTTGGGCTGTTTGGAGTTTAGTTTTTAGGGCTTGTGGGGCGTCACGATACCATACGTGGACTCCCTAGTCAAAGAGGGGCTGGATAATAACTAATTAGCTATAGACGGGTTCCTTGTTTACAAACATTGAGACTAATAAATGCACAGCTGACTGTATCATGTAATCAATTCCGTCCAATCCCCAAACCTGTTGTTTTGGGGAGCGCTGGTTTCATTGGCTAATTTTGGTACCGACCCTGCGCACGCATCTAGTTTTATCAGTGTAACGTGGACCAGAAACCCGTCTATAGCTAGCATACTCTGATAGAAGGAGGAGGGACCGTGGTGCTAACCACGGCTAGAGACATCAATGTCATGTCAACATAATGTATTTAATAGCTTATTATGTTGTTTGTTTTACAGCTGCTTGTGGTTTTGGGGTCTTCAACAGAACAGGGGGTCCGGGGCCCTTAGGGGAGGGAGGGGGTCCTCAGAGTTACTACAGGGGGTCCTCCAAATCTTTTGTGTGATAGAAACTTTTTTCTTCTTTTTTAGATAGCCTACCACTTGAATCCTTGCGTCGATATTCTGAGAACTTTAGCCAAAATTAGCTGAGCTACAAGCTTGTGAGCATTGTGAGCTTGTAGATCGGCTATTTTCGGCAAAGCGGTTTGGTGTAGAGGGGAAAAAGAGCAGACTAAGTACAGAGTGAAAAGTTCAAGTTTATTAACACATACAGTGCCTATCCCGAACATGTTCGGCTTTATTTCAATCCAATACATTTTTTTTTATTATTTTACTTACCCTGAGCTGCTTGTAGAGCCGTGGGTGGTCCTGGCTCGTCCTACGCTAGCCAGCGAGCCATTTTACATGGTCCGACGATATATTCCATTAAAAATGGTTTAAAATACATTTTTGAGCTCCCAATGTTCACCGAATGTTCAGCGCCGCTTCCGGAACGTAGTCCAGTGTGCCTATCCCGAACAGGGTCGGCTTTTTTAATGAAATGAATAAAATGATCCGAGGCCTTCTGAAGCCTGGGCCTAAATTTTCAATCCAGTGGCCGAGATCCGGCCGCCCCCCGGCCGGCCGTTAGCGAGTAACGTCGCCGCGAATCGCCGCCGAATCCAATGAAAAACCACATCTTTGAAGGTCCATATCTCTGGATTGTGTTTTTAGGTAGGCGGCGCAAGGTTTATTTACGGCGAAATCGCCGAAAAATGATCTTTAAAATGAGAAAATGCTAATAGCTATTTTGTAGCCCTTTTCATCCGGGACCTTTCCATGACGTGCACGAACGTGAGCACGCGCGTCACTGCAACGTGAGTCCCCCGATGCTAATGCGCTCGCCTATGGGACAAACCCTGGCATTCTTTGGTGCCCTCTAGGGGCTGGCACTGGAAGCGTTAAAGTATTGATGATTCAAGTGGTTAAATATCTGAAAACACACATTAACATGAATCCAAAATACACTGATTGTGCTGTCAAACAATGAAACTATATGGAATCTATGATCAGGTTGTGGGGGTCCCTGCTTCATCTCTCTCTCAACTAAGGGGTCCTTGGCCTGAAAACGTTGAAGACCCCTGAGCTATAGCATAGCCTACTTGAAAAAAAAGTGTGGAGACACTTTTGTTGAGCTGACATGACCAATAATCAGTTAACAATCAAGAAACAACTCCCAATAGTACCGGTATATATTTTGGGGGTGAACTACTCCTTTAATAACACAACATTTTGTATAACACGGTTCTATTGTGAAAATAGCAGATCTACATGCTCACAACGCCTCGCATGTAGATCTATTTGAGCTATTTGGAGCGAGGAGTCATCCTGAGGGAGATGCAGGAGGTGGAGACCAACCTTCAGGAGGTGGTCTTTGACTACCTCCACGCCACCGCCTACCAGGAGACGGCACTGAGCAGGACCATCCTCGGCCCCACGGAGATCATCAAGTAAAGCACCTTTACATTAGCCTGGAGCCAGCCTGTTCGCTCCGTTCCCTGCAATACAATGCAATGCTGGTTTTGCCCACACTGCGTTTTGTCAAGTTCAGAGTCAAGACAGTCATCTACCCAGGGATTTTAGAGCACTTAATGCTTCCGTAGGTTGACAAGCTTTATTGAGATGTTGATTTATTTTAGCCAGAAGCACTTGGCACTTGCCCACAGAGCCAAAACTACTAGTAACTGGTGTAGTGACCATGGTATTACTGGCCTTAACTGACCAGCCAACTGGCCTGACCTGAAACCCACAGAGAATCGGTGTTGTGTTGTCCAGAGGAAGATGAGAGACACCAGACTCAACCACATAGATGAGTTTATGGCCTCTATCAAAGCAAACCTGGGCTTCCATAACACCTCAGCAGTACCTCAGGCTGACCACCTTCATGCCACGCCCCACTGATGAAGGAATTTGTTCAAAAGTATTCCATACAAAGTACTGAGTGCATACATTAACATAACCTTTCAGAACTTTGACATTTCTGTATTATAAATGCTTCTTTTGAGTGGCTGTGTGGAATATTCTAATATTTTGAGATATGGATTTTTGATTTTCATGAGCTGTATGCCATAAAAATCTAAATTAAAACAAAACAAAACTTTTGAATATGTCACTGCATGCACAATGAATCTAAACTATATGAAAGTTAAAAAAAATATATTATGTTACAGAAGAAAATTAACTTTTACACAATATTCTATTTTTTTTAGAAGGATCTGTATGTATGCAGCTCGCAGCTCCTTCTCTAAAAATATAGAACTACACTCACCTCACGCTGCTTCCGCTCCGTCACTCAAACGGCTCCCTCTTACTTCCGGTGAACGAGGAGCGATGAAAAGGTTCCGCCCAGCAGTCTGTATTTATTTATTATTATTAAATCATTATATTAGTATTTATTAATATATGCTGGGACCTGATCTGTATTTATTTATTATTATTAAATCATTACTAGTAGTATTTATTTATTATTATTAAATCATTATTAGTAGTATTTATTTATATAAGCTGGGACTTCATCTATAGATTTGTATTTATTTAAATCATTACTAGTAGTAGCCTATTTATTTATGCTGGGACTTCATCTATAGATTTGTATATATTTATTATTATTGTTGTAAAATAATTGACTATTATTTTGTATTAATTTATATTTGCTGGGACCTCATATATCGATTGGTATTTATTTATTCTCTCAAAATGGTAGATCTACAAGCTCGACAAGAGAGTACAAATGGAAACAAATGGACCCTTACAGGTCTGTAACTCTGAGAGTGTACAAATGGAACCAAATGGACCCTTACAGCTCTGTAACTCTGAGAGTGTACAAATGGAACCAAATGGACCCTTACAGTTCTGTAACTCTGAGAGTGTACAAATGGAACCAAATGGACCCTTACAGCTCTGTAACTCTGAGAGTGTACAAATGGAACCAAATTGACCCTTACAGCTCTGTAACTCTGAGAGTGTGCAAATGGAACCAAATGGACCCTTACAGGTCTGTAAGAGTGTACAAATGGAACCAAATGGACCCTTACAGCTCTGTAACTCTGAGAGTGTACAAATGGAACCAAATGGACCCTTACAGGTCTGTAACTCTGAGAGTGTACAAATGGAACCAAATGGACCCTTACAGCTCCGTAACTCTGAGAGTGTACAAATGGAACCAAATGGACCCTTACAGGTCTGTAACTCTGAGAGTGTGCAAATGGAACCAAATGGACCCTTACAGCTCTGTAACTCTGAGAGTGTACAAATGGAACCAAATGGACCCTTACAGGTCTGTAACTCTGAGAGTGTGCAAATGGAACCAAATGGACCCTTACAGCTCTGTAACTCTGAGAGTGTACAAATGGAACCAAATGGACCCTTACAGCCGGGTCTGTAATTCAGAGTGTACACAAGGATCAAATTTGTTCTCCTGCTATACCACCAAAATGTGGAACGCCTTACCGAAGGCCTTAAAGGAGTGCAAATCTCTAGCATCCTTTAAAACCGCCCTGAAAAACCACTCACAGGCCTTGTATCAGTGAACTGTCATGAAACTGTACCTTTTACTATGCAATACTTCCAATAAATACCTCAATCAATCAATCAATCAATGGAACCAAATTTGGTTCCATGTGAACACTCTCTATTTCTGACAGTAATCATTAGAGCAGTGGTTCTCAACCAGTGGTCCGGGGACCACCTGTGGTCCTTGAGGGGGTTCCAGGTGGTCCCCAGCTAAATGATGGAGAGTTGGTAACCAACCATTTGGTTCCATTTTATCCTCTCAAGAGTTAAACTATTGTTAAACATTTGCATTAATTAATTTACAAGAAGTCTAAAAATTAAGAGAATGTAGAAGAATTGTTATTTTGATCAACGTTGGCCTGTTATCTCTCCTATGAGAACTTTAGCCAAAAATAGCAGATCTACAAGCTCACAACTTTGTGAGCTTGTAGATCGGCTATTTTTGGCAAAGAGGTTTGGCGTATAAGGGGGAAAAGAGCAGACTAAGTACAGAGTGAAAGGTCAAGTTTATTGAGTATTGACGGTTCAAGTGGTTAAATATCTGAAAACACAAATTGACATGAATCCAAAATACGCTGATGATTGTGCTGTCAAACAATGAAACGATATGGAATCTATGAACAGGTTGTGGGGGTCCCTGCTTCATCTCTCTCTCAATAAGGGGTCCCTGCTTCAACTCTCTCTCAACTAAGGGGTCCCTGCTTCATCTCTCTTTCAACTAAGGGGTCCCTGCTTCATCTCTCTCTCAACTAAGGGGTCCCTGCTTCAACTCTCTCTCAGCTAAGGGGTCCCTGCTTCATCTCTCTCTCAACTAAAGGGTCCCTGCTTCAACTCTCTCTCAACTAAGGGGTCCCTGCTTCAACTTTCTCTCAACTAAGGGGTCCCTGCTTCAACTCTCTCTCAACTAAGGGGTCCATCTTCAACTCTCTCTCAACTAAGGGGTCCCTGCTTCAACTTTCTCTCAACTAAGGGGTCCCTGCTTCAACTTTCTCTCAACTAAGGGGTCCCTGCTTCAACTTTCTCTCAACTAAGGGGTCCCTGCTTCAACTCTCTCTCAACTAAGGGGTCCCTGGCCTGAAAATGTTGAAGACCCCTGATATAGTGTTTGGTCTATCAGTGCATCTCAAACCTTTCTGACTTCCCTTTCTGTACTTTCTGAATCAAACTCAAAGTACCCTAAAATTAAGATATTTATGCAAATATATTGTTATATGCAAATAAGTATTAATTTCTACTCTGTAGCAGTTGTGTAGTCAAGCTTTTTTTTAATTTCATTTGGTTTGAAACTTTAGGTTTCAAAACTTTAGGTTCTCACAAAGTTTCTTAATGTTTCATAATTAAATACAACTGCATTTCATACTTTCTTTCACATACCCTCTGTAGTACCTCTGAGTACCCCTAGGGGTCAATGTAGCCCCATTTATAGAGCTATTTAACACTGTTACTGAACAAACACTCTATAGCAATGATTACTGTCACAATATAGAGCTATTTAACACTGTTACTGAACACTCTATAGCAATGATTACTGTCACAATATAGAGCTATTTAACACTGTTACTGAACACTCTATAGCAATGATTACTGTCACAATATAGAGCTATTTAACACTGTCACTGAACAAACACTCTATAGCAATGATTACTGTCACAATATAGAGCTATTTAACACTGTTACTGAACAAACACTCTATAGCAACGATTACTGTCACAATATAGAGCTATTTAACACTGTTACTGAACAAACACTCTATAGCAATGATTACTGTCACAATATAGAGCTATTTAACACTGTTACTGAACAAACACTCTATAGCAATGATTACTGTCACAATATAGAGCTGTTTAACACTGTTACTGAACAAACACTCTATAGCAACGATTACTGTCACAATATAGAGCTATTTAACACTGTTACTGAACAAACACTCTATAGCAACGATTACTGTCACAATATAGAGCTATTTAACACTGTTACTGAACACTCTATAGCAATGATTACTGTCACAATATAGAGCTATTTAACACTGTTACTGAACAAACACTCTATAGCAATGATTACTGTCACAATATAGAGCTATTTAACACTGTTACTGAACAAACACTCTATAGCAACGATTACTGTCACAATATAGAGCTATTTAACACTGTTACTGAACACTCTATAGCAACGATTACTGTCACAATATAGAGCTATTTAACACTGTTACTGAACACTCTATAGCAATGATTACTGTCACAATATAGAGCTATTTAACACTGTTACTGAACAAACACTCTATAGCAATGATTACTGTCACAATATAGAGCTATTTAACACTGTTACTGAACACTATAGCAATGATTACTGTCACAATAGAGCTATTTAACACTGTTACTGAACACTCTATAGCGATGATTACTGTCACAATATAGAGCTATTTAACACTGTTACTGAACAAACACTCAATGATTACTGTCACAATATAGAGCTATTTAACACTGTTACTGAACAAACACTCTATAGCGATGATTACTGCCACAATATAGAGCTATTTAACACTGTTACTGAACAAACACTCTATAGCAACGATTACTGTCACAATATAGAGCTATTTAACACTGTTACTGAACACACACTAATGATTACTGCATGTGCGCGTGTGTGTATGTGCGCGCGTGTGCGTACAGAATAACACTCACTTCAAAAAGTTACATTCAAAATGTTTTCATTTTATAATATTTTATTGTTGTTTTTATCAAAACATTGTATCACGGTTTAATTTAACTTTGGCACAATGTAAATACAATAGCAATGGTTTCATTTGATTGAAAATATGAGTAAATATAAATGTTTTACATGTTATAATTCCATCTTATAGGTAAAAAAACAAACAAAACAAAACAAAAATACATGATTCTCAAACCCTTCATTTGAGTAATTGTATTATCAATAAAACTTTACAGTATTCATGTTTAAATGTTCTAGAGCAGGGGTCTTCAACAGGGGGTCCAGGACCCCTAGGGGGTCCTCAGAGTTACTACAGGGGGTCCTCCAAATCCTTATGTGATAGGATAATTATTTTAAATGATCAACTTGAACCCTCGCATCCTTATTCTGAGGAGAACTTTAGCCAAAAATAGCAGATCTACAAGCTCTCAACGCCTCGCGCTGCGAGGCACCCTGCCCGTCCAGCTTGGCAAAAAGGTTTGGTGTGGAGGTAAAAAAGAGCAGACCAAGTACAGAGTGAAAGGTCAAGTTTACTAAGTATCGACCATTTAAGATTTTAATTGGTTAAGAGTCAAACAAGACTATGAATCTATCTATGAAATCCATGAGAATCTCCATCACACATTTATACAATATGTAGATGGGGTCCCTGCTTCATCTCTCTCTGCTAAGGGGTCCCTGCTTCATCTCTCTCTGCTAAGGGGTCCCTGCTTCATCTCTCTCTCTCTGCTAAGGGGTCCCTGCTTCATCTCTCTCTCTGCTAAGGGGTCCCTGCTTCATCTCTCTCTGCTAAGGGGTCCCTGCTTTATCTCTCTCTCTGCTAAGGGGTCCCTGCTTGATCTCTCTCTCTCTGCTAAGGGGTCCCTGCTTCATCTCTCTCTCAGCTAAGGGGTCCCTGCTTCATCTCTCTCTCAGCTAAGGGGTCCCCGCTTCATCTCTCTCTCTGCTAAGGGGTCCCTGCTTCATCTCTCTCTCTGCTAAGGGGTCCCTGCTTCATCTCTCTCTGCTAAGGGGTCCCTGCTTCATCTCTCTCTCTCTCTAAAGGGGTCCCTGCTTCAACTCTCTCTGCTAAGGGGTCCCTGCTTCAACTCTCTCTGCTAAGGGGTCCCTGCTTCATCTCTCTCTGCTAAGGAGTCCCTGCTTCATCTCTCTCTCTGCTAAGGGGTCCCACTAAGGGGTCCCTGCTTCATCTCTCTCTGCTAAGGGGTCCCTGCTTCAACTCTCTCTGCTAAGGGGTCCCTGCTTCATCTCTCTCTGCTAAGGAGTCCCTGCTTCATCTCTCTCTCTGCTAAGGGGTCCCACTAAGGGGTCCCTGCTTCATCTCTCTCTGCTAAGGGGTCCCTGCTTCATCTCTCTCTCTGCTAAGGGGTCCCTGCTTCATCTCTCTCTCAGCTAAGGGGTCCCCGCTTCATCTCTCTCTCTGCTAAGGGGTCCCTGCTTCATCTCTCTCTCTGCTAAGGGGTCCCTGCTTCATCTCTCTCTGCTAAGGGGTCCCTGCTTCATCTCTCTCTCTCTCTAAAGGGGTCCCTGCTTCAACTCTCTCTGCTAAGGGGTCCCTGCTTCATCTCTCTCTGCTAAGGGGTCCCTGCTTCATATCTCTCTCTCTCTAAAGGGGTCCCTGCTTCATCTCTCTCTGCTAAGGGGTCCCTGCTTCATCTCTCTCTCTCTCTCTAAAGGGGTCCCTGCTTCATCTCTCTCTCTCTCTAAAGGGGTCCCTGCTTCAACTCTCTCTAAAGGGGTCCCTGCTTCAACTCTCTCTGCTAAGGGGTCCCTGCTTCAACTCTCTCTGCTAAGGGGTCCCCGCTTCATCTCTCTCTCTACTAAGGGGTCCCTGCTTCATCTCTCTCTGCTAAAGGGTCCCTGCTTCATCTCTGCTAAGGGGTCCCTGCTTCATCTCTCTCTCTCTGCTAAGGGGTCTCTGCTTCATCTCTCTCTCTGCTAAGGGGTCCCTGCTTCATCTCTCTCTGCTAAGGGGTTCCGCTAAGGGGTCCCTGCTTCATCTCTCTCTGCTAAGGGGTCCCTGCTTCATCTCTCTCTCTGCTAAGGGGTCCCTGCTTCATCTCTCTCTGCTAAGGGGTCCCGTTAAGGGGTCCCTGCTTCATCTCTCTCTGCTAAGGGGTTCCTGCTTCATCTCTCTCTCTCTGCTAAGGGGTCCCTGCTTCATCTCTCTCTCTGCTAAGGGGTCCCTGCTTCATCTCTCTCTGCTACGGGGTCCCTGCTTCATCTCTCTCTCTCTGCTAAGGGGTCCCTGCTTCATCTCTCTCTCTGCTAAGGGGTCCCTGCTTCATCTCTCTCTGCTAAGGGGTCCCGTTAAGGGGTCCCTGCTTCATCTCTCTCTGCTACGGGGTCCCTGCTTCATCTCTCTCTCTGCTAAGGGGTCCCTGCTTCATCTCTCTCTCTGCTAAGGGGTCCTTGGCCTGAAAACGTTGAAGACCCCTGCTCTAGAGCAGATGTTCTCACACTTTATAGGTCACGACCCCCAAAATAATCATATATGAACTGGGGACCCCCCAGTTCAAACAAAGTGTAAATTGTAGAGTTGAAGCATTACATTTAGTTTGACTCAGTTCCACGTTGCAAGGCGTTGTGAGCTTGTAGATCGTCTATTTTCACAATATTTGCCTCTTTATGTTATTTGACAATTTGTCCAATGTTTGACCAGTTTATACTTTGATTACTTTTAAAAGTTCTTTCATTGTCACTTCACTGTCATCTGGGGGTCCCCAGATGGGGGTCCCTAAGGGGGTCACCGGGTGGGGGTCCCCCTGGGGGTCCAGACCCACAGGTTGAGAACAAACCTTTTCATGTCAATCTGAACAGTTTGTTCCAGAGACTCCATTTTTACGAGATTCATTTTTTGAAAATAGCAGATCTACAAGTTCACAACACGCCGTGATGCGACATGTTGTGTGCTTGTAGATCGTCTATTTTCAAACAGTCAATTTATACAGTAAATGGTTAAAGTGGTTACACTGATTTTGATGCTATATACATGAATGTTGCTGGGGACCCCCTGGAACGCCTTCAAGGACCCCTGGGGGTCCCCGGAACCCACTTTGAGAATCACTGTATGATGATATCATGATCTATAAATCTGTACAATATTCATGTTTAAATGTGTTACCCCCCCATCGCTATGGAAACCAAACCATATTGATTCTATAAACACCCCCCCCCCCCCCCCCGTTCCTGATTATTACATTATGATACACCACCCTGTCTGTCTGTCTGTCCTCACAGCCTGTCTGTCTGTCTGTCTGTCTGTCTGTCCTCACACAGAGACACAGAGGAGTCAGGGTTAAACCCAAAGCCAGCATAAAGAGGTTCAGTAAATGTGTCCTGGACGGTATAAAGGTGTGTCAGTGTGTCTGATGACACTTCATAGAAGGACAGAGTCCCAGCAGGACAATCCAGATACACTGCTACTCTGTTGGAGCCAGAGGGACGATTAGGAAGGTAAGTGAGCTTACTATTGTGTGCGACAGTGTATCCGTTACCATGGTTACCATCATAACAGGTCAGAATCCATGACATTTTATTGTATCCAAGCTGACATTCATCACCCTGTCCTTTCCTACTGATTCCTCTGTAAGTTACTCCTATAGTAACCGTTCCACTCCTCTCTACCTCCCAGTAACAGCGTCCAGTCAGACCCTCTGTACACAGAACCTGGTGCAGTCCATCAAACCTTTCTGGATGATCAGGATATGAATGAGGCTGTTCCACCCGAGTCGCCTTCCTGTTGTTCTCAGAGAGAGAGAGGTTTGTGTCTGCTGTGTTTGAGTCCAGTGTGAGACGATGAGAATCTGATGAGAAAACAACACAGTAAACATTAAATACATATTCACTGAGTGACACACATACGCACAGGCGCACGCACGCACGCACGCACGCCCGCACGCACGTGCATGCATATAAATACACCCACCCACACACACACACACACTATAATAATGGATCAGGTAAGGTGTGTGTGTGTGTGTGGTGGGGGGGGGGGGGGGGGGGGGGGTTACAGAATCAATAAAGTTTGGTTTTCCATAGCGATGGGAGGGGGGTCTCTGTGTGTCTAACACATTTAAACATGAATATTGTACAGATTTATAGATCATGAATACAGTGGTTCTCAAAGTGGGGTCCGGGGACCCCCAGGGGCAGGGGCGGTAACATAGGGTACGCCTGGGAGCTCAAGCGTACAGCTATGAGACGTTCGCCGGAGCCGGGTCTTTTTGGACCGGACTGCCACCCCACTTTTCATGCTATCGTCCGATTTCTTCTGTCATTTGGTCCGTTTTTTCCCCCCGTTTTTTAACGGCGCTATGGTCCCAATGTCCCCATTGTCTTGCTAAATCGCTGCTGGAGCTTGTTGCGACCCCCAGTCACTCATGCTAATTGCTTCCAATACACAAGTCTGTCTGCTATTACATGATCAACCGGTTCTGATGGGCCAGGCTGCAGTGGTGTAAAGTAACAAATTACATTATACTCACTCAAGTAGCCTACTGTAGGCCAAGTACAATTTTGAGGCTTTCTCAGAGGCAAGTATTGTAGGCTACTTTTACTCTACTACAAATATTTGTAAACAGCTAAGTTACTTTGCATATTTCGATTATTATAAAGGCATACATTAACCACTTCAGTCTATATATTTAGGCCATTAGAAATGAAAATACAAGATCACAATGCAGACGCTTAGCTATAATTGTGAGCTTAGAACTGCTAAGATATTTGTATCTATGGTAGGCTGTGAAAACCTGTGAAATGGGACATTCTGCAAATGACTACGTTTTATTTATACAGTACATTTTGATACCAAAACGTCATTATGCAAGTACATTTTGGACATGGGACTTCTAACAGAATATTTCTACTTTTAGTTACTTAAGTAAAACATGGGAGTACTTTTCTATTTTTCTTCACTGACGGCCGGGCTGCTAATCGAGCGTCGGCTCGCTCACTCTCTCTCTCCTCACTCACTGTAGTCAGTGTGATGCAAAGCAGTTCATATCTAACTTTAACAGTAGCTTGAATTTCCCTTCCTTTATTCACATTTAAACTTAATTTATTTTCTCGAAAATACATTGAGCGTAGCAGAGCCCTAGCTCATCCATAGTGCTGAGATTACAGAAGGCATAATATGCCTACAACATTGTAGGGTATAATAATTAATATTGAAATAAGAACAGCAGGATAAAACAAGTTATTTATTGTGAAAAAGGGGTGGGGTCCAAAACGAGCATCCAGCTCAATATTGAAACTTCATCGCTTCAAGGACCCCTGGGGGTCCCCGGACCACACTTTGAGTAGCATCAACCACTTTAACCCTTCATCGACCGGTGTCTCCCAGGGCTCTATACCTCCACACTCCAAAATAGCCGATCTACAAGTTCACAACACGTCGCAGCACGATGTGTTGAGAGCTTGTAGATCTGCTATTTACGGTGAATGTTCACGTATTAAGACATGTACGACATTGGGACGCAGGGTTTAAATGGTTAATGGTTCAAAGAGGGTTCTTTGAGGAACCATGTGTGGTTGTGAGCTTGTAGATCTGATATTTGGGTGGTCGGGCATATCTCAGATCTTAATGGGTTAACCGCTTAAGCCTTATTTCAAATATAGTGAAAATAGCAGATCTACAAGCTCACAACGCCTCACACTGTGGTGCATTGTGAGCTTGTAGATTGGCTATTTTCACTATATTTAAGCAGTTCTGTTTTAATGCATTTATTTTTGGGTAAATGTTTTAATTTCAATAAACAATGCATTGATGAAAAAAAAAAGTGCTGTAGTTGTAATTTGTACTTTTTAATACTTGAGTATTTACTGGATTTTCAGGACAGGAAAATGTCCAAACATGGAATTAATTCCTTCTCCAGACATTTCCTCACTAATGTGTTTGTAAAGATGTCTAGTAACACATTTCATTTAATAAATTCCTTCTCAAGACATTTCCTCACTAATGTGTTTGTAAAGATGTCTAGTAACACATTTCATTTAATAAATTCCTTCTCAAGACATTTCCTCACTAATGTGTTTGTAAAGATGTCTAGTGACACATTTCATTTAATAAATTCCTTCTCAAGACATTTCCTCACTAATGTGATTTTAAAGATGTCTAGTAACACATTTCATTTAATAAATTCCTTCTCCAGACATTTCCTCACTAATGTGATTGTAAAGATGTCTAGTAACACATTTCATTTAATAAATTCCTTCTCAAGACATTTCCTCACTAATGTGATTGTAAAGATGTCTGGTAACACATTTCATTTAATAAATTCCTTCTCAAGACATTTCCTCACTAATGTGATTGTAAAGATGTCTAGTAACACATTTCATTTAATAAATTCCTTCTCAAGACATTTCCTCACTAATGTGTTTGTAAAGATGTCTAGTAAGTAAAACATTTCATTTAATAAATTCCTTCTCAAGACATTTCCTCACTAATGTGTTTGTAAAGATGTCTAGTAACACATTTAATTTAATAAATTCCTTCTCAAGACATTTCGTCACTAATGTGTTTGTAAAGATGTCTAGTAACACATTTCATTTAATAAATTCCTTCTCAAGACATTTCCTCACTAATGTGTTTGTAAAGATGTCTAGTAACACGTTTCATTTAATACATTCCTTCTCCAGACATTTCCTCACTAATGTGTTTGTAAAGATATCTAACACGTTTCATTTAATAAATTCCTTCTCCAGACATTTCCTCACTAATGTGTTTGTAAAGATGTCTAGTAAAACATTTCATTTTATAAATTCCTTCTCAAGACATTTCCTCACTAATGTGTTTGTAAAGATGTCTAGTAACACATTTCATTTAATAAATTCCTTCTCAAGACATTTCCTCACTAATGTGTTTGTAAAGATGTCTAGTAACACATTTCATTTAATAAATTCCTTCTCAAGACATTTCCTCACTAATGTGTTTGTAAAGATGTCTAGTAACACATTTCAAAAGGTTGAAACTCCCCTAGGCAGGGGTGTCACACCAAATTCTGGGCCCTGGGTACAAGGATTCACTGTGGGCCCCCCATGAATGTTCTTCATAGGGGAGGGGGTTTAACCCATTTAGACTGGGAACGTATTATTACGCATTATGTTGTGCTTTAACTATTGAAAAATAGCAGATATACAAGCTCACCGAGTGCCGCTCTGCGAGCTTGTAGATCTGCTATTTTTGAAAAATTGTGAAATTCTTAAAAAAATAAATAATTTAAAACCCTTTTTTTCTATGTCAGTGGTGCTCAAACCTTTTTATGTGAAGGACCCCCAAAATGATATGTATTTGGTCATGGACCCCCATCTCAATATATTTAGTTCCAGGGACCCCTCAGAAGCAAAACTTGAGTTACAAGATAAATATATTCAAAGATTTGCACACATTTTCACGACTTTTAAAAAATAGCAGATCTACAAGCACGCAACGCGGCACTCGGTGCCACGCTGTGAGCTTGGGCCCTAGTACCTTAGTTCCACTTAAATGGTCTCTCTAGGGGTCCCCAACCCCAGTTTGGAACCACTGCCCTGGAGGGGGTTGAATTTCAATGTTTTGGATTGTGTTACTAAACACCTTTAAAACACATTGATGAAGGTTTTCATAATATCCTCTGAATACAAGGAGGGAGGGGCCAACACAGTATAAAACACTGTATAAAATGTCAATGAGACAGACAGACAGACAGACAGACAGACAGACAGACAGACAGACAGACAGACAGACAGACAGACAGACAGACAGACAGACAGACAGACAGACAGACAGACAGACAGACAGACAGACAGACAGACAGACAGACACTCACATCTTGTAAGGAGTTGAGGTTTAATCCAGTGTTCTCCTCCATGATTCACACTGTAAGAAATAGAACAACAATGAATCAATGTCTGACTGTCTAACACACTGTCTCCACTATAGCTGACATAGTTCTGTTCCTTTTGCTATGACACTGAACTGGTAAAAACACTGTTTTGTTTTAGTGTCCAAACCTCTTGGAATGACCTCCAGCTCACACTAAAGATCTGTTCTCCTAGAACAGTGGTTCTCAACCTGTGGGCCGGGACCCCCAGGGGGGTCCCCAAACTATTTTGTGGGGTCACCATGATTAACTTAATGTACAACATTGTTTTCTCACTCAACAGTAAACAAACCAACATAGGTTTTAAGTGTATGGAGGGTATCTGCACATTTAGAGGCAGAAATTGTGAAAATAGACGATCTAGATGCTCACAACGCCTCGAATTGACTTGAGAGGCGTTGTGAGGATGCAGATCTGCTATTTTCTCAATAGAACGGTGTAATACAAATGTAATGCCTCAACGCTTAGTGCTCGTCAGGGTCCCAGTTAAAATATGATTATAACCAACCAACATGGACACAGTCCAGGTCTACTCACTTCAGAGTGTCCAGTTCAACATTGTAAGGAAACACTGCACTAACCAACATGGACACAGTCCAAGTCTACTCACTTCAGAGTCTCCAGTGCAGCAGAGAGCTTCTTCAGACCAGAGCCTCCTAAGTGGCTGAAGTTCAAGTCCAGCTGTTTCAGATGGGAGGGGTTGAAGGTCAGAGCTGAAGCCAGAGAAGAACAGCCTTCCTCTGTGAGCCCACAGCCTGACAACCTGCAGAGAAATCCATATTTAACAAAGTGATGTTGATGTTCAAGTAGAGATCCACACAGAGAGAAAACACACTATTTATTTACCTCAGGATCTGCAGTCTACACTCTTCACTCTTCAGTAGAGCAGAGAGTTGCTCCACTTGTGATTCCTGCAGGCAGTTGAAACTGATGTCCAATTCTCTCAAATGGGAAAGATTAGATCTGAGAGCTGAGAGCAGGATGTTGAATCCTGTCTGTGTGATGTGACAGCCAGCAAGTCTGTAATTAAAGATTACATATCTGGATTATCAGAGTTTTGGAGGAGGGACCAAAGAGATGGAAAGAACAGGCAGGCAGGAATAATGTGAAATAAATTATGGTCATCTTCCAACAGGAAGCTGGAAACAGGAAGCAGCAAGTTAACAACAAATGATCCAGCAAACTGACTGAGAGAGGACTGACAGACAGACAGACAGACAGACAGACAGACAGACAGACAGACAGACAGACAGACAGACAGACAGACAGACAGACAGACAGACACACAGACACACAGACACACAGAGTAGTTACCAGGTATACAGCAGTAGATGGTAATCAAATATAGTAATTAAAAAAGTACATCATAACATATAAATATTACATTGTTACATTGCATCTTGTTATTTGTATTATTATTTCTAGTCAGTGTGGGTTACCATGATATCAGCCTTATTGACTAAATGAAACAGACAACATACTGCTGGTGCTGGTGGGCTGGGGAACCAACAAACCTTCCAGTCTGTGTTTACACCAGTTTGACACTCAATGATTGTGTAAGTGGACGTGATAATTCCCTAGCAGCCATGATGGATCACATATTGTATTTACTGTAGCGTATCATTGTGATGTGATGCCAGAGTGAGGACTAACCAACACCAACTCTGACCGTATCATGATTCTACCATGATGTCAACTTAATGCACACTCCTCTTATTAGAATCAAACAATAAATAATAAAACAGAACTAATCTAAATAATGCTGGTTAATTAATCTGACCTCAGTATCTCCAATTCACAATGTGGACTCTTTAATCCAGCAGAGATGAGTTCCATGGATGAATCCTCCACGTCGTTATGACTGAGATCCAATTCTATGAGATGTGAAGGATTAGAGCTGAGAGCTGAAGACACTATTTCATAATCTGGTGCTGCGAGACTGCAGCCAACAAGTCTGTAAATGTAGAATATGTAAAACAGAGATTATCAACACAGATTAAATCAAGTTCATGTTCAAGAAAAAAGAAAAAAAAAACATGAAAAAAAAATCATTCAACCCCAAATATGGATCACATGGTGAGGGTTGTATCAACGCAGCCCCAAAAGTATTTCCACTTAAACCAGGAGGACCACTAATGTGAACATTTGAACTGTTTGTTGTGTGTGCCTCTTTAATAGTTATTTTATGTTCATAGGATTTTGGTCATTCTAGGGTCAAGACCACTTGACCTTTGGTGTTGTCAATGTTTTGAGGGCACAAAGGTCAAATGCCTGGACAGGAAGGTCATCAAATAAAATAATGATTTAAAGTCCAGATAAATAATCTAATGTAACTCTTTTACTGCCAATAACGAGTATACTTGTTAATTGATGCGCTATCGCGCTCTCACACACACACACACACACACACACACACACACACACACACACACACACACACACACACACACACACACACACACACACACACACACACACACACACACACACACACACACACACACACACACACACACACACACACACAGCATATTAGACTGTGTTTTTTGGTGAATAAATGAAGGTTAGAGGAGCTACTGGACTGTGGACATAGGAACATAATGTGACTGATATTATTATATATTATACAGGTACAGTATAACTCATGTCTGTTTTATTTAACTACACTGGCAATATTACATTATATATATGTGTTTATTTAGTTATAGGTGTCAATTATAATGTATTAATGTCTTATTAGCCATGGATATTTTTAATAGGACTGTCCTTTATTTGCACATAAACACAATACCACCAGACCTGATTATTATTGGATATTTGACATTAACCATCATTTCTACTTATAGTGTTAGGTGTGATGGTAGATTTATTCTCTTCTAATACATTTTCTATTCACATGACTACTAACCGAGCCTTTCTGGTGTTCCTCACAGCTGGGACCAGTATGGATTTCCCCCAGCCTGATGTTGTGTTGTACTTGTCCAGGTCCAACTCATCCAGAACCTCCTCTGACGTCAGCAGCATGTGGGCCAGAGCTGAACACTGGCTCTCAGTCAGTTCTGTCTTTGATCTGTCCCCTGACTCCAGGTACTGTTGGATCTCCTGATAAAGTGAGTGGTCGTTCATCTCCATCAAACAGTAGAAGATGTTGATACATCTGTCAGGAGAAATATCTGCATCATCATATTTCATCTTCTTCAGGTTGTCAATGGCTCTCTGGATGCTCTCTGGACTGTTATCTGTCTGACACAAAAGGCCTCCTAACAGACTCTGGTTGGACTGCAGTGAGAGACCATGAAGGAAGCGGAGAAAGAGGTCCAGGTGGCCATTCTTACTCTTCAGGGATATTTTGAAGGCTCTCTTCAGGAAGACATCCAGGGTCATTTCTTTTTCTTCTCCTCCTCCTCCTCCTCCTCCTCCTCCTCCTCCTTCTTCTTCCTCTTCTCCTAGGAATGTCTTCAATACCTCAGTATTCCTCTGTGTGTAACAGTGGAACAGGTAGACTGCAGCCAGAAACTCCTGGATGCTCAGATGAACAAAGCTGTAGACCTTTCCCTCAGATTGAACAGTCTCTTCTTTGAAGATCTCTGTGCACACTCCTGAGTACAGTGAGGCGTCTTTCACATCAAGACCACACTCTTCCAGGTCTTCTTGGTAGAACATCATGCTACCTTTGTCCAGATGTTCAAACGCCAGCCTGCCCAGCTTCAGAAGAACCTCCCTGTCCTTCTCCATGAGCTGCTGTTGATTCACACCATGATACTTCTTCCACTTCCTCTTGGTCTGAACCCACAGGAAGTGGCTGTACATGGCAGTCTGGGTCTTGGGCAGCTGTTCTGTCTCGTCTGTCTTCAACATGTCCTCCAGAACGGTAGCAGTGATCCAACAGAAGACTGGGATGTGACACATGATGTGGAGGCTCTTTGACGTCTTCATGTGTGAGATGATTTTGTTGGCCAGCTTCTCATCATCACTGAATCTCTTCCTGAAGAACTCTTCCTTCTGGGGGTCTGTGAATCCTCGTACTTCTGTCTCCAGGTCAACACAATCAGGAGGGATCTGATTGGCTGCTGCAGGTCTGGTAGTTATCCAGAGGAGGGCTGAGGGGAGCAGATTCCCCTTGATGAGGTTGGCCAACAGCAAACCCACTGATGATGTCACTGTGACATCAGAAACAATGGCATTGTTCTGGAAGGCATCAGAATCAATGTCAATGTTCTCGAATTTCAGCGGAAACCTGCTTTCATCCAGACCATCAAAGATGAGGCCAACCTTCCAGACAGCGAGCTGCTCTGCTGTGACATTCTTTAATTCTGGGTGGAAACGATGGATCAGTGAGAGAAGACTGTGCTGCTCATCTCTGACCAGGTTCAGCTCCCGGAATGAGAAGGGAACCAGGAGAATGACATCTTGATTTTCCAAACCCCTTGCCCAGTCCAGAGTGAACTTACGCACAGAGAAGGTTTTTCCAATGCCAGCGATGCCCTTGGTCAGAACTCTTCTGTTTGGTTTATGTCTGCCAAGGAGGAGGGGCTTAAAGATGTCACTGCATTTG
Organism: Nannobrachium achirus; assembly: GCF_963921795.1. NCBI lineage: Eukaryota > Metazoa > Chordata > Actinopteri > Myctophiformes > Myctophidae > Nannobrachium > Nannobrachium achirus. The sequence goes on from NC_137830.1 coordinate 50,440,694, forward strand.
ATTGGTTGGTCATGGAGGGTCCTCTTCTTGGAAGCTGTCTCAAGCTGCCAGACCTCATGTTGGGTATTAACCCCTTCACTCTCTCCCGCTGAGAGGTAGAGCTCTGTGTAGATGCTGCTGAGGGAGGGCACTTCAGTGACGTATGTCACACGATCAAGACGGTTCAAACCGACCTTATAAACCTTTAAATCCTCCTGCGGACTGACACCTGCTATGAGAAGACAATGAAGACATGTTAAACATTCAAGTTAATATATAACTTTACATCTAATATAGCCTACCATACCATTAAAACTATATCTTAAATACCCGCCAGAAAATCTAAAATTAGTCCAAAAATAGTAATTAATATGAGATGTAAATTAGTGTAAAATGTGTCTTACTTTGTTCACTTGTGGTTTGACTGGATGTCTTCTGTTCAGGTGTGGTTCTGAGTCTCTCTCTGTGGAGATGAAGACAATATAATATATTAAGTTATATTATATTATTGAATTAACCACTTAAGACCTGTATTACTTGTCCTTCAATGAATAGTGCCGATCTACAAGCTCACAATTGCAATGTTCATGATCTGACAATATTATAGTTGATCCACAAGGGGACACTTGGCATTTGAATATACTAGTAACATCACTGAAGCAGTGCCCCAGATGTAGATCATTGTGTTTCCCTAGGATAATCTGTGACAGCTGTTGAAAGTTAGGGTCCTAATAACTTTATTATACGAGGGAAAAAAGAAGGTTAACAAGTTTGTTAGGGGCCAAACTAGGGTTTTGTCAAGATTCTTACAAATGCTCTATACAGTATACTGTAAATGGTCGCCTCCATTTCCCCTCGAAAAGACCAAATACATATCATTTAGGGGGTCCTCACGAAGTACAAATCATTTAGGGGGTCCTCACCAATATTGTTGCCAATACTGAGCATATTGTCAGAAATTGTGCTTCGTTTGGGCTGATGTGAAGGCTCATGAAAATGAGCCTTCACATCCTCATTTAATGAATGTATTAATCACCCAGATTCACTTGGCTTCCTCATTGGGGAGGATGTTTGTCTTTGCACCAGCATCAGGGTCTCCTCTTCTGTAAAGCACACAGCCCTGTTTCTGTTGTTGTTGTCATTGTCTCTGGAGCAGCTCTTACAGACAGGCACTACGCTGATCTGTTTGATTAAATTAACGCCCAAACACGCCCATGACTAATTCAGGGTCTTTTACACACATCACAGCCATACTGCCCTAATTAACACACTCATAATAGCAAAATGGCAATTGGTCACGCCTCCATATCTTAGTTTAAGAGCCGGAATCTTCTTAAGAGCTGCTCTCATTAGCGCATTCAAAATAGACTCTAAAAAAATGAGTTTTGTAGTTAAAGGACAACCCTTGTTGTAAAAATCAAACCTCGGTTCGAAGTGAAGCGGTGAACTTTTATTCTATGTGTTCTAGAGCTATGAACTCTGTATATACATTCGGTTCGAAGTGAAGCGGTATGTGTTCTAGAGCTTCAGAATTCTGAATTCTGAATTAATGAATGATTTTATCTGGAGGGCCGAATTGTCATGCGAAGCTTGACCAATCCTCAAACTATGGTCTCATTGGACATTTTTAATCATCCAATCATCAGACCGGGACGGACACTACACGCATATTCTGGACGTATGGGACAGATAAAACCTGTTCATTCTGGACTGAAATGACCATACATGGACGTGGGGGACACACATGGGACACACATTTACGGACAGATAAAACCTGTTCATTCTGGACTGAAATGACCATATATGGATGTGGGGTACACATATGGGAGACACAAAGCCACTCCTTGGAAGCGGCTTTCACCGCTTCAAAAAAACAAAGTTGTCCTTTAAATGTGCACATGTAGCCTAACTTACAGTAGTATGAGGATATATACTGTAGGAAGATTCTCTTACTGTGTGTGTGGAGGTCCAGGTTCATCACTGAAGTCGGGCACTCCTCCTTTAGAGCGGTCACTCTTCATAGATACACAGCTGGGTGTTGGAGACTCTGCTCTGTGGTCAACACTTCTGCAATCATAAAACATGTTTAAACAATTATCATATGAGCTCATGATTTTGTCTCCTTGACAATGCAGCAACAAACAATAGAAGAATGGTCTATGAACATACAGTAGGACTAAAACAGTAATATTAAGGATTCACGCTTAGGTTTTCAATGTTCTTCATAGGGGGCCCTCCCCCTGTTTTAACCCATTTAGACTGGAATGGAAAACAGATTATTACACGTTATTTTGTGCTTTAACTATTGAAAAATAGCAGATATAGGGCCTACAAGCTCACAGCGCGGCACGGCACTGAGTGCCGCGCTGCGAGCTTGTAGATCTGCTATTTGTGAGTAAAAACTGAGCACCACTGACATATGTTTCTATGTCAGTGGTGCTCAAACCTTTTCATGTGAAGGACCCCCAAAATGATATGTATTTGGCCACGGACCCCCATCTCAAAATATTTAGTTCCAGGGACCCCCCAGAAGCAAAGTTTTGAGCTACAAATATTCACAATACATATATTCAAAGATTTGCACACATTTTCACGACTTTTCAAAAATAGCAGATCTACAAGCTTGTATATCTGCTATTTTTCAATAGCTAAAGTATAAAATAATGAAGGCCCCTCCACCTTGGGCACTAGTAACTCAGTCCCATTTCCCCCCTTGTGACGCCCCTGACCTTACCCATTATCCATAAAACCCTTTGCCATGTTTCACTATCTTAAAATACATTTTTAAATTGTTCAAATAACCGATCTACAAGCTCTCAACGTGTTGATGTAGATTGTAGTCAGGAAATATTATCAGACAAATGTCCAAACAGTGAATGAATTCCATTCCAAAAGTTTGTAAAGCTGTCTAGTAACACATCTCACAAAGATTTAAATTCAGTTTCCCTAGGAGAATCTGTGACAGCTGTTGAAAGTTAGGGTCCTAATAACTTTATTATACGAGGGAAAAAAGAAGGTTAACAAGTTTGTCAGGGGTCAAACTAGGGTTTTGTCAAGATTCTTACAAATGCTCTATACAGTATAAATGGTCGCCTCCATTTCCCCTCTAAAAGACCAAATACATATTACGTTTAGGGGATCTTTGCCAAAAAACATAATTTAGGGGGTCCAGAAGGCCAAATATATATCATTTAGGGGGTCCTCACCAATTGTTGCCAATACTGAGCGTATCGTCAGAAAGTGTGCTTCGTTTGGGCTGATGTGAAGGCTCATGAAAATTCTGGTGCAGATCAAACAAACACCTTCGAACACCCTGGACGACGCTCCACGCGTCCCAGACTCTTCTCCTTTCCCTAAAACACCCTGGACGACGCTCCACGCGTCCCAGACTCTTCTCCCTTCCCTAAAACATCCTGGACGACGCTCCACACGTCCCAGACTCTTCTCCCTTCCCTAAAACACCCTGGACGACGCTCCACGCGTCCTTGACTCTTCTCCCTTCCCTAAAACAAAACACCCTGGACGACGCTCCACGCGTCCCAGACTCTTCTCCCTTTCTTAAAACACCCTGGACGACGCTCCACGCGTCCCAGACTCTTCTCCCTTCCCTAAAACACCCTGGACGACGCTCCGCGCGTCCTTGACTCTTCTCCCTTCCCTAAAACAAAACACCCTGGACGACGATCCACGCGTCCCAGACTCTTCTCCCTTCCCTAAAACACCCTGGCCGACGCTCCACGCGTCCCAGACTCTTCTCCCTTCCCTAAAACACCCTGGCCAACGCTCCACGCGTCCCAGACTCTTCTCCCTTCCATAAAACACCCTGGACGACGCTCCACGCGTCCCAGACTCTTCTCCCTTCCCTAAAACACCCTGGCCAACGCTCCACGCGTCCCAGACTCTTCTCCCTTCCATAAAACACCCTGGACGACGCTCCAAGCGTCCCAGACTCTTCTCCCTTCCCTAAAACACCCTGGCCGACGCTCCACGCATCCCAGACTCTTCTCCCTTCCCTAAAACACCCTGGCCAACGCTCCACGCGTCCCAGACTCTTCTCCCTTCCATAAAACACCCTGGACGACGCTCCACGCATCCCAGACTCTTCTCCCTTCCCTATAATATTTTGTATAGTGTTATATTGTATATTATATGAGAGGATTCACATACTGTGTGTGTGGAGGTCCAGGTTCATTACTGAAGTCGGGCACTCCTCCTTTAGACCAGTCACTCTTCATAGACACACAGCTGGCTGCTGAAGACTCTGCTCTGTGGTCAACACTTCTGCAATCATAAAACATGTTTAAACAATTATCATATGAGCTCATGATTTTGTCTCCTTGACAATGCAGCAACAAACAATAGAAGAATGGTCTATGAACATACAGTAGGACTAAAACAGTAATATTAAGGATTCACGCTTAGGTTTTCAATGTTCTTCATAGGGGGCCCTCCCCCTGTTTTAACCCATTTAGACTGGAATGGAAAACAGATTATTACACATTATTTTGTGCTTTAACTATTGAAAAATAGCAGATATAGGGCCTACAAGCTCACAGCGCGGCACGGCACTGAGTGCCGCGCTGCGAGCTTGTAGATCTGCTATTTGTGAGTAAAAACTGAGCACCACTGACATATGTTTCTATGTCAGTGGTGCTCAAACCTTTTCATGTGAAGGACCCCCAAAATGATATGTATTTGGCCACGGACCCCCATCTCAAAATATTTAGTTCCAGGGACCCCCCAGAAGCAAAGTTTTGAGCTACAAATATTCACAATACATATATTCAAAGATTTGCACACATTTTCACGACTTTTCAAAAATAGCAGATCTACAAGCTTGTATATCTGCTATTTTTCAATAGCTAAAGTATAAAATAATGAAGGCCCCTCCACCTTGGGCACTAGTAACTCAGTCCCATTTCCCCCCTTGTGACGCCCCTGACCTTACCCCTTATCCATAAAACCCTTTGCCATGTTTCACTATCTTAAAATACATTTTTAAATTGTTCAAATAACCGATCTACAAGCTCTCAACGTGTTGATGTAGATTGTAGTCAGGAAATATTATCAGACAAATGTCCAAACAGTGAATGAATTCCATTCCAAAAGTTTGTAAAGCTGTCTAGTAACACATCTCACAAAGATTTAAATTCAGTTTCCCTAGGAGAATCTGTGACAGCTGTTGAAAGTTAGGGTCCTAATAACTTTATTATACGAGGGAAAAAAGAAGGTTAACAAGTTTGTCAGGGGTCAAACTAGGGTTTTGTCAAGATTCTTACAAATGCTCTATACAGTATAAATGGTCGCCTCCATTTCCCCTCTAAAAGACCAAATACATATTACGTTTAGGGGATCTTTGCCAAAAAACATAATTTAGGGGGTCCAGAAGGCCAAATATATATCATTTAGGGGGTCCTCACCAATTGTTGCCAATACTGAGCGTATCGTCAGAAAGTGTGCTTCGTTTGGGCTGATGTGAAGGCTCATGAAAATTCTGGTGCAGATCAAACAAACACCTTCAAACACCCTGGACGACGCTCCACGCGTCCCAGACTCTTCTCCCTTCCCTAAAACATCCTGGACGACACTCCACGCGTCCCAGACTCTTCTCCCTTCCCTAAAACACCCTGGACGACGCTCCCCCTGGTTTAACCCATTTAGACTGGAATGGAAAACAGATTATTACACATTATTTTGTGCTTTAACTATTGAAAAATAGCAGATATAGGGCCTACAAGCTCACAGCGCGGCACGGCACTGAGTGCCGCGCTGCGAGCTTGTAGATCTGCTATTTGTGAGTAAAAACTGAGCACCACTGACATATGTTTAGATGTCAGTGGTGCTCAAAACTTTTCATTTGAAGGACCCCCAAAATGATATGTATTTGGCCACGGACCCCCATCTCAAAATATTTAGTTCCAGGGACCCCCCAGAAGCAAAGTTTTGAGCTACAAATATTCACAATACATATATTCAAAGATTTGCACACATTTTCACGACTTTTCAAAAATAGCAGATCTACAAGCTTGTATATCTGCTATTTTTCAATAGCTAAAGTATAAAATAATCCAGGCCCCTCCACCTTGGGCCCTAGTAACTCAGTCCCATTGCCCCCCTTGTGACGCCCCTGACCTTACCCCTTATCCATAAAACCCTTTGCCATGTTTCACTATCTTAAAATACATTTTTAAATTGTTCAAATAACCGATCTACAAGCTCTCAACGTGTTGATGTAGATTGTAGTCAGGAAATATTATCAGACAAATGTCCAAACAGTGAATGAATTCCATTCCAAAAGTTTGTAAAGCTGTCTAGTAACACATCTCACAAAGATTTAAATTCAGTTTCCCTAGGAGAATCTGTGACAGCTGTTGAAAGTTAGGGTCCTAATAACTTTATTATACGAGGGAAAAAAGAAGGTTAACAAGTTTGTTAGGGGTCAAACTAGGGTTTTGTCAAGATTCTTACAAATGCTCTATACAGTATAAATGGTCGCCTCCATTTCCCCTCTAAAAGACCAAATACATATTACGTTTAGGGGATCTTTGCCAAAAAACATCATTTAGGGGGTCCAGAAGGCCAAATATATATCATTTAGGGGGTCCTCGCCAATTGTTGCCAATACTGAGCGTATCGTCAGAAAGTGTGCTTCGTTTGGGCTGATATGAAGGCTCATTAAAATTCTGGTGCAGATCAAACAAACACCTTCGAACACCCTGGACGACGCTCCACGCGTCCCAGACTCTTCTCCTTTCCCTAAAACACCCTGGACGACGCTCCACGCGTCCCAGACTCTTCTCCCTTCCCTAAAACATCCTGGACGACGCTCCACGCGTCCCAGACTCTTCTCCCTTCCCTAAAACACCCTGGACGACGCTCCACGCGTCCTTGACTCTTCTCCCTTCCCTAAAACAAAACACCCTGGACGACGCTCCACACGTCCCAGACTCTTCTCCCTTTCCTAAAACACCCTGGACGACGCTCCACGCGTCCCAGACTCTTCTCCCTTCCCTAAAACACCCTGGACGACGCTCCGCGCGTCCTTGACTCTTCTCCCTTTCCTAAAACAAAACACCCTGGACGACGCTCCACGCGTCCCAGACTCTTCTCCCTTCCCTAAAACGCCCAGGACGACCCTCCACGCATCCCAGACTCTTCTCCCTTCCCTAAAACACCCTGGACGACGCTCCACGCGTCCTTGACTCTTCTCCCTTCCCTAAAACAAAACACCCTGGACGACGCTCCACGCGTCCCAGACTCTTCTCCCTTTCCTAAAACGCCCTGGACGACGCTCCACGCGTCCCAGACTCTTCTCCCTTCCCTAAAACAAAACACCCTGGACGACGCTCCACGCGTCCCAGACTCTTCTCCCTTCCCTAAAACGCCCAGGACGACGCTCCACGCATCCCAGACTCTTCTCCCTTCCCTATAATATATTGTATAGTGTTATATTGTATATTATATGAGAGGATTCACATACTGTGTGTGTGGAGGTCCAGGTTCATTACTGAAGTCGGGCACTCCTCCTTTAGACCAGTCACTCTTCATAGACACACAGCTGGCTGCTGAAGACTCTGCTCTGTGGTCAACACTTCTGCAATCATAAAACATGTTTATAAAATTATCATATGAGCACAATGTATAAAAGATTAAAGGAGTCGTTCAGACCAAAACACATATAGGGTTAAATCTGCCTTTTATCATACCCCTTCATACCTGCTTTAGTCGATTCTTTTCATAGCTGCCCCTGTTGCTAGATTTTGGCTGCCCCTGTTGCTAGATTTCGCGGCCCCTCTCATAACTAACAGAGTAGATAGTCTTTATTCTAGTGCGGTTATTTCTTTAGCTTCAAAGTTAGTATTTTTTTATTTGATTGTGTTTACACAACGTCCTGAGACAAACCAAACCGCTGTTTTGACCTCACAGGCACCCTTACTTGTCAAACAGACAAGCCTATTATATTATAGAGTCAACAGTAGGCCAAAAAAAACACCTGACCTGTTCGGAAGAACACTGCTTCTAGTTTCTCTTTGATTTCTTCTTTGCTTTCCCTTGATGCTTTTTTGCTTTCCTGCTTTTTCTGCCTTGGCCACTTTATCGCTGCTTGCAGCTATATTTACAATCTAAAATATGATCCCTTGTTATAAAAAAACAAAGTTGTCCTTTAAATGTGCACATGTAGCCTAACTTACAGTAGTATGAGGATATTTACTGTAGGAAGATTCTCTTACTGTGTGTGTGGAGGTCCAGGTTCATCACTGAAGTCGGGCGCACCTCCTTTAGAGCGGTCACTCTTCATAGACACACAGCTGGCTGCTGAAGACTCTGCTCTGTGGTCAACACTTCTGCAATCATAAAACATGTTTAAACAATTATCATATGAGCTCATGATTTTGTCTCCTTGACAATGCAGCAACAAACAATAGAAGAATGGTCTATGAACATACAGTAGGACTAAAACAGTAATATTAAGGATTCACTCTTAGGTTTTCAATGTTCTTCATAAGGAGCCCTCCCCTTGGTTTAACCCATTTAGACTGGAATGGAAAACAGATTATTACACATTATTTTGTGCTTTAACTATTGAAAAATAGCAGATATAGGGCCTACAAGCTCACAGCGCGGCACGGCACTGAGTGCCGCACTGCGAGCTTGTAGATCTGCTATTTGTGAGTAAAAACTGAGCACCACTGACATATGTTTCTATGTCAGTGGTGCTCAAACCTTTTCATTTGAAGGACCCCCACAATGATATGTATTTGGCCACGGACCCCCATCTCAAAATATTTAGTTCCAGGGACCCCCCAGAAGCAAAGTTTTGAGCTACAAATATTCACAATACATATATTCAAAGATTTGCACACATTTTCACGACTTTTCAAAAATAGCAGATCTACAAGCTTGTATATCTGCTATTTTTCAATAGCTAAAGTATAAAATAATCCAGGCCCCTCCACCTTGGGCACTAGTAACTCAGTCCCATTGCCCCCCTTGTGACGCCCCTGACCTTACCCCTTATCCATAAAACCCTTTGCCATGTTTCACTATCTTAAAATACATTTTTAAATTGTTCAAATAACCGATCTACAAGCTCTCAACGTGTTGATGTAGATTGTAGTCAGGAAATATTATCAGACAAATGTCCAATCAGTGAATGAATTCCATTACAAAAGTTTGTAAAGCTGTCTAGTAACACATCTCACAAAGATTTAAATTCAGTTTCCCTAGGAGAATCTGTGACAGCTGTTGAAAGTTAGGGTCCTAATAACTTTATTATACGAGGGAAAAAAGAAGGTTAACAAGTTTGTTAGGGGTCAAACTAGGGTTTTGTCAAGATTCTTACAAATGCTCTATACAGTATAAATGGTCGCCTCCATTTCCCCTCTAAAAGACCAAATACATATCATTTAGGGGATCTTTGCCAAAAAACATATAATTTAGGGGGTCCAGAAGGCCAAATACATCTAATGTTCTGGTGCAGATCAAACAAACACCTTCGAACACCCTGGACAACGCTCCACGCGTCCCAGACTCTTCTCCCTTCCCTAAACCACCCTGGACAACACTCCATGTGTCCCAGACTCTTCTCCCTTCCCTAAAACACCCTGGACAACGCTCCAAGCGTCCCAGACTCTTCTCCCTTCACTAAAAACACCCTGGACGACGCTCCACGCGTCCCAGACTCATCTCCCTTCACTAAAAACACCCTGGACGACGCTCCACGCGTCCCAGACTCTTCTCCCTTCCCTAAACCACCCTGGACGACGCTCCGCGCGTCCTTGACTCTTCTCCCTTTCCAAAAACAAAACACCCTGGACGACGCTCCACGCGTCCCAGACTCTTCTCACTTTACTAAAACACCCCGGACGACGCTCCACGCGTCCCAGACTCTTCTCCCTTCCCTATAATATATTGTATAGTGTTATATTGTATATTATATGAGAGGATTGACATACTGTGTGTGTGGAGGTCCAGGTTCATTACTGAAGTCGGGCACTAGTCCTTTAGACCAGTCACTCTTCATAGACACACAGCTGGCTGCTGAAGACTCTGCTCTGTGCTCAACACTTCTGCAATCATAAAACATGTTTATAAAATTATCATATGAGCACAATTATAAAAGATTAAAGGAATCGTTCAGACCAAAACACATATAGGGTTAAATCTGCCTTTTATCATACCCAAAAGACAAAAAATGTGATAATAGTAAATCTACCCCATTGATTCCGGATGGGGACCCGAATGAATGGCAGTGGATGGGGAAACCGTCAGAGTACCTTTTTATTTTTAATAGTTTTATTTAATTATTGTCTTAGGAATGCGACAAAAACTAAAAATATTATTGAACTCAAGTCTCCATGGCATGAGTAATCAATAGGAAAAAAAAATTGGTGGGTGAACTTTAACAAGCGCAGGTACGGAGCGCACAAATAAGACCACTCAGGCATCATCTGGGTTCATTCTGAACCGATTTTTTAAATGGTAAAATCCCCATATTCCTTGGGGAGTTCATGTTCTCTACCAGCGGTGTCTTGTGTACAAAAGATAGCAAACGAAAAGGAAACATTGGCCAGCGATGACCACAAGGCATTCATGGATAGGAAGCCCCACTCCAGTTTCAATCCATTCACCAGTGGTCCGGGGACCACCAGGACTCCTGAGGGGGTTCCAGGGGGTCCCCAGCTAAATGATGGAGAGTTGGTAACCAAATGGACCCTTATAGATCTTTCCCACCCCCATAATAATCATTTAATGAATGTATGGAGGATGTTTGTCTGTGCACCAGCATTTGGTCTCCTTTTATTTGTCTCTGGAGCAGTTCTTACAGCTCTTAAAGGGAATGACAGGCGCCACGCTGATTGGTTTGATCGCCCATGACTAATTCAGGGCCTTTTACGCGCATGTATCAAAACAACATCCCGCTTCCAGCAGTAGAAGCTTGTGATTGGCTAAACCGGAGGTAGGGAGCGCTCCGTTGTGTTCGCCTAGACCGCGCAGAGGTGCAGAGAGCTCACTGGTGTAGGTTATAGGTAATATAATAGGCCTACATGCGATGTTTCATAACATATAACACAAGAAATATTCATAACACATTATAAACATTATATATTTATAATAATTGGGACTTACAAGAACCATTATAATAGTTATAATAGGCCTACATTCACAGTAGTTTAGGCATTTTGGTTTGATAAGGTTGTGGGCAGAACTATTTGTCCTTGTTTGTTATTTGACTATTTTTACTTTAATTATAATTAAAGACACTTCATAGTGAATTAGTGATTATAATAAATAGCCTATGTCATGATAGCTCTTATAGCTAGATCAGATTGTGTTTATAATATAACGCCGGCACGCCTCCGTCATCTCCACCGAAAACAAGCGCTCCGCCCTTGTTCCATTGTTGGAACCGGGATGTTGTTTTGATACACGCCTTTTGCGCACATCACCTTGCCGTACTGCCCTAATTAAAAAACTCAAAATAGCAAAATGGCAATTGGTCACGCCTCCATCTCTTAGTTTAAGAGCCGAATTTAAGAGCTGCTCTTATTAGCGCGTTCAAAATAGACTCCTGAGTTCTTTAGTTAAATGTGCACATGTAGCCTTACCGGAATTTTTCCTGCAAAAAAATAATTATAATTAGCATAACTTGCCGGGAGTTTAGTTTTTTGGGTGTTTTCACATGCCCTCATCGGCTGCAAAAATGCTGGTATCGCTCGTTTTCACTAAACCATTATAGCGGCGTGAAAACCAGTGTTGCCAGATTTTGCGAGAGAAATAAGCAATCAGGTGTACGAAAATAAGCTCCAAAAAGTGATATTATCTAGGCCACACAAGCACTTTAAAACTATACGCATCGTTGCATCAGCTACTTGAAAATTGCCGATCTACAAGCTCACAAAAAAAACGCAACCAGCGACTATCAATACAAGCAACTTTACGGAAATCAAGCCCAGAGTCGCTTATTATTAGCAGACATGGCAACAGTCACTCGGCCTGAAATACCTGCAAAAAACACTCTCCCCAGTTTGGTTCGTTGCGGTGGCATCGGTCCCTGTCCTGTCTCTTCTCTCTCTCACTCTGAACGCTACAAATGGATTTAATAAAACAAAATATTCTTCATGCTCAGCAACAACAACATATAAGGGCCGTTCAGAAATCATCTCATCTAATGCAACGTGTTGCACTTGCACCTGTGGGCTTTAGATTAGCTGTGGACTCGCTCGCTCGCTGCTCAAAAGACTTTTAGGCTAATCATCACACGACAACGACGATAAACTAATGATGCACCTTTTGTTGAGAACAGCTTCTTTCTTTCGGAACCTCTCCAGTCCCTCCGCAGATAGCGGAGGAAGAGGTTCCAAAAGGAGCTGCCGTTGAGAAATCATTGCACTTTTGCAGGCAGCCAGCCATTGTCACAATGCGACTCTACTCTTCTATAGCCTAAATAATTATATCCCTAATGCAAGGACTCTATAGGCCTAGCCTAAATAATGATATCCCTAATGCAAGGACTCTATAGGCCTAGCCTAAATAATTATATCCCTAATGCAAGGTGAAGCTGTATTTTATTTCTACTGTATATCGCATTCACATTCAGATCGTTTTCAATCCCAAATACAATGCTTTAACTGTTATCATTGGCTCCTTACGCAGAATACGCACCTGCCAAAAATAACTGTATGCGTTTTCACAGAAGGGAAATTTGTATTCTCACGGCACTTTCAGCAAAAATTAATAGGTATTTTGCCGTCAAATTTCAGACTCCAAAAATCCCAGAACACAAAACAAGTGGCCGTTTTCACATGGAGTGAATTTCAAAATTGCCGTCATTTTTGACAAAACTTCCAGAAGTTTTGCTCAATGAAAACGGGGCATTAGTATGAGGATATATACTATAGGAAGATTCTCTTACTGTGTGTGTGGAGGTCCAGGTTCATCACTGAAGTCGGGCACTACTCCTTTAGACCAGTCACTCTTCATAGACACACAGCTGGCTGCTGAAGACTCTGCTCTGTGGTCAACACTTCTGCAATCATAAAACATGTTTAAACAATTATCATATGAGCTCATGATTTTGTCTCCTTGACATTCAGCAACAAACAATAGAAGAATGGTCTATGAACATACAGTAGGACTAAAACAGTAATATTAATAATATTATGTGAATGAATCAGTTTGTTCATTATTGATCACGTTTATGTCAGTTAAATAACTCTTATATGGCTCAACATTACAGCAACACATCAATACAATCCTAGAAGGAGCAACACTCCAGGATGTACTGTATAATAACAGTAATAACTAATAATAACAGTAATGTATGAGGTTACATTACAGACCACAATAATACAACATGTGATTAAGTAGTTCATGTGTCTACCCATGGGCCCTAACTTGCTATGGCTTGGCTTTACTGATTAACATACGTGTTATGCCCATACTGTATACAGTATGGAGATCCCTGTCCGAATGTCATCAATATTAAGGACATATCTGGGAATGCCCATATTTGGTAATGCCCATATATGGGCATGTTTCGACACAACATTGTTGACTATCATGCAGGGGTCTCCATATATGGGTAACTGGTCCGATATACATCACTGGCCAGATGGCCAGATGGCCAAGAATTGGCGCGACCTCGCCCTTTAGGGCAAATAGGAGGATTTACATACTTAATGTTATGTTGTATTGATGTTATGTTACAGTATGTATCAAATATGAGGATTTACATACTTAATGTTATGTTGTATTGATGTTATGTTACAGTATGTATCAAATATGAGGATTTACATACTTAATGTTATGTTGTATTGATGTTATGTTACAGTATGTATCAAATATGAGGATTTACATACTTAATGTTATGTTGTATTGATGTTATGTTACAATAAGTATCAAATAGGAGGATTTGCATACTTAGTGTTTGAAGGTCCAGGTTCATCACTGAAGAGAGGTGGTCTTCCTTTAGAGCGGTCACTCTTCATAGACACACAGCTGGATGTTGGAGAGACTGGTCTCTGGTCAACACTTCTGGAATCACAAAGTCACTTTATTAAAACAACAAAACATGCAGTCAGTCAGTCTGAATAGAGCAGCTTCAAAAACGGCTAAGAAAACGGCACATCATGTCTCTGTCCGTCCGTGTATGCTTTTTTACGGTCTATGGGTTTGCCGCTCTGAAATCAGGCTCTAACATCACTGTGATGTCAGGGGAACCACACTAGCAGAATCCCTTTTATGCTCATATATGGAGATCCCTGATGTCATCAATATTAAGCCCATAATCTAACAGGACTTCATATGGGAATGCCCATATATGGAGGCCACATCGGCCACATACCACACTAACAGAATCCATATATGGCCAAGACAGATGGCCAAGACAGCCCATATCTGTGTGACTGGTTCTACAGACTTGGATCCCCATTTATGGGCATAAAAGGGATTGTATGTATGATGTCAGATGTCATAGACGTCATTGGACTTTCACATAACGAATAACAGAGTAAGCATGTTCGGGGTCTCACAGCATATCTCTATATACAGTACATGGATCTCCATATATGGGTACCAGGGGTCTCCATATATGGGTAACTGGTCCGATATCAATGGCCAGATGGCCAAACATGACACGACCGGTCGCTTGTCGCCCCTTAGGCAAGTTAGGCGTCTTACTGGATACTGTATTTTGACACTTGCTTTGGCAATGTAAACGTATGTTTTCTCATGCCAATAAAGCTACTTTGAATTAAATTGGATGCCTGGTCTGTCAGTCAACACCTTGACTCCTCCCCCTCTCTCTGTCCAGAGCACCTGATTGAATGCCTGGTCTGTCAGTCAACACCTTAACCCCTCCCCCTCTCTCTGTCCAGAGCAGACTTGGCTGCAAACAGCCGATCTACAAGCTCTCAACATGTTGCAGTCACATGTTGTGAGCTTGTAGATCTAATCCCCTCCTCTCTCCAGTCAATGCAATGGTGTTGTTATGTTACAGTAAGTATCAATAGGAGGATTTACATACTTAATGTTATGTTGTATTGATGTTATGTTACAATAAGTATCAAATAGGAGGATTTGCATACTTAGTGTTTGAAGGTCCAGGTTCATCACTGAAGAGAGGTGGTCTTCCTTTAGAGCGGTCACTCTTCATAGACACACAGCTGGATGTTGGAGAGACTGGTCTCTGGTCAACACTTCTGGAATCACAAAGTCACTTTATTAAAGCAACAAAACATGCAGTCAGTGTCACGGTTTGGTACAGGAGGTTTAGGACTCAAGTGCAGAACGAAAGGTCGAAGGCAGAGCAGTGAAGATGCAAGGGTGTTTATTAAACAATCAAAGGCAAACAATAAAGGGAAAACTAAACTGGGAAAACTAAGGGCAAAAAATACGAAGGTACAAAAACACGAGGTTCAAAGACAAGAAGTTCTACAGTACAATACAAGGTAAAGACAAGGTAACTTACGAACCGACAATGAACAGAACACACTGGGGAATATAAATGCACAGACAAACAATACACAGTGAACTGAAAGATACAATCAACACTGGGATTGGCTGGGGCACAACAAGACACAGGAGGAGAACATAACCAATCAACAGGTGAGACAAGGCAGGATAACAAAACTACAGGGGCAGACAGGAAACACTGGGTAGAAGCTACAAAATAAGATACAAAGCACAACAGAAAGACTAGATACAGTATAGCAACAAGGCCAAGTCCAAAACTCAAAGTACGAGGGTTGCTCCTCAAGCTGTGGTGTTCCTCAAGGTAGCATACTGGGACCTCTGTTGTTCCTAATATACGTGAACGAC
Source organism: Nannobrachium achirus (assembly GCF_963921795.1). Taxonomy (NCBI): domain Eukaryota; kingdom Metazoa; phylum Chordata; class Actinopteri; order Myctophiformes; family Myctophidae; genus Nannobrachium; species Nannobrachium achirus. Next base: position 50,456,495 of record NC_137830.1, read on the forward strand.
ATGGCATCTGTTTGTGACTACAACCTGTTCCTGTTCGCGGATGACTCGGCTCTCCTAGTCTCGGGCAAGGACCACTTGCAGGTTGAAAAGACACTTAACTCTGAACTAAGTAAGATCTGCACATGGCTTAATGACAACAAATTATCAATTCACCTGGGAAAAACTGAGTCCATCCTCTTTGGATCAAATCATAACCTCAGAAAAGTCGATAACTTCACAATCAAAGTTGGTGACAAGGTCATAACACGAAAAAACGAAATCTCTTACTTAGGATGTATCCTTGAAGCTAATCTTTCCAGTGAAAAGATGACTTCTAAAGTAATAAATAAAATCAATCAACGAACTTGTTTCCTACAGAGGATCGCCCCAATGGTCAATTTCAACACACTGAAGACCATAGCTGGTGCAATAATCCAGCCCCTCTTTGACTACGGAGTCCACGTATGGTATCGTGACGCCCCACAAGCCCTGAAAACAAAACTCCAAACAGCCCAAAATAAACTAATTAGGGTCCTGCTTAACCTTCCCTATCAGACTCACCTCACCGCTACTCACCAATTAAGAGTGGGGTGGCTCAGAGTAGATGACAGAGTACAGCAACTTGCAATGGGCCTGGTGTACAAGATACACTACACCACTATGATACCCAAGTACCTGTCAAAATACTTTATAAACATTAAGGATGTCCATAATTATAACACCAGAGGCAGCGCCACAGACCACTTCCAACCCAGAGTAAAAACCAACAAAGGGTCAAACTCGTTTTTCTGCTATACCACCAAAATGTGGAAAGCCTTACCGAAGGCCATAAAGGAGTGTGGATCACTAGCATCCTTTAAAATTGCCCTGAAAAACCACTTACAGGCAGCAGCCGTTCGCAACTGGTAAAAAAAATGAACCTAGCCCAACCCTCCCCTCCCCCTCCCCTTCTTTGTATATACTGCTTGTTTAGACTTACTGTTTTCTTTTTTGTTTTTCTTTACATATCTACTGCATAGTACTGTGTTCTATTTGTCTGTCATTCAATGTTATATGAGATACTTAAATGGTTTCCAGTGGAAATAAGCTTAGTCTTTTCATGGATCTCCTTTTAGTAGACCTTGTACCAGTGAACTGTACCGTCATGAAACTGTACCTTTTCCTATGCAAACTTCTAATAAAGTCTTCAATCAATCAATCAATCCACAAAACAAAAGTCCAAAGATCGCTAGGACCGGTAAGTAAATAAGTACATTGTGTGGTAAGAAGCACTATAGCAACAACACTTTACTGTGTAGAGAAAACAACTTAGTACAAGTGACTAATGTGCAGCCAAAGCTTTCAGTCTTAAAGAGACAGCTGTACATTCAGTGTCCAGTGTAAATAAGGTCTGAAACTGATTACGTGGCAAGGCTCCAAGGGACTGCGAGGAGCGGACTCTTTGCATACATGTACAGTGTATGATAGGACTGAGAAACCGTCTGTGTGGCATGGCTCCACGCAGCCACAACGGTCCGCGAGGAGCGAACAGTGACAGTCAGTCAGTCAGTCTGTATAGAGCAGCTTCACTACTGAACAACACACAGTGATTTGTAACTCTTCATTCACAAACTGTACAGTCATTTATAATCTATAGATAAACATTAATATCAAAGTGTACACATAGTAACTTATAATCTATAGATAAACATTGGAGAGACATATCAAACTGTACACATAGTAACTTATAATCTATAGTCATTCATAATCTATTAATATCATTAATATCAAAGTGTACACATAGTAACATATAATCAATAGATAAACATACTTGGTGTGAGGAGCTCCAGGTTGGGGAGGAGATGTTGGAGACTCTTCCTCTCTCTGCACACGCTCACTCATCTCTGGGTCTTTATTAAACCTGTCAGGGTTACAGTCAATGAAATAGATCATCTCTGGGTCTTTATTAAACCTGTCAGGGTTACAGTCAATGAAAAAGATCATCTCTGGGTCTTTATTAAACCTGTCAGGGTTACAGTCAATGAAACAGATCATCTCTGGGTCTTTATTAAACCTGTCAGGGTTACAGTCAATGAAATAGATCATCTCTGGGTCTTTATTAAACCTGTCAGGGTTACAGCCAATGAAATAGATCATCTCTGGGTCTTTATTAAACCTGTCAGGGTTACAGTCAATGAAAAAGATCATCTCTGGGTCTTTATTAAACCTGTCAGGGTTACAGTCAATGAAATAGATCATCTCTGGGTCTTTATTAAACCTGTCAGGGTTACAGTCAATGAAATAGATCATCTCTGGGTCTTTATTAAACCTGTCAGGGTTACAGTCAATGAAACAGATCATCTCTGGGTCTTTATTAAACCTGTCAGGGTTACAGTCAATGAAATAGATCATCTCTGGGTCTTTATTAAACCTGTCAGGGTTACAGTCAATGAAATAGATCATCTCTGGGTCTTTATTAAACCTGTCAGGGTTACAGTCAATGAAACAGATCATCTCTGGGTCTTTATTAAACCTGTCAGGGTCACAGTCAATGAAATAGATCATCTCTGGGTCTTTATTAAACCTGTCAGGGTTACAGTCAATGAAATAGATCATCTCTGGGTCTTTATTAAACCTGTCAGGGTTACAGTCAATGAAAAAGATCATCTCTGGGTCTTTATTAAACCTGTCAGGGTTACAGTCAATGAAATAGATCATCTCTGGGTCTTTATTAAACCTGTCAGGGTTACAGTCAATGAAATAGATCATCTCTGGGTCTTTATTAAACCTGTCAGGGTTACAGTCAATGAAACAGATCAGAAAACAGCGCTTGTAGATCTGAAAATTCAGAAATCTTAAGTTGGGGGGTCCCTGGTTCAACATCTTGTCATATGGGGGTCCCCGGTACAACATCTTGTCATATGGGGGTCCCTGGTACAACATCTTGTCATATGGGGGTCCCTGGTTCAACATCGTGTCATATGGGGGTCCCTGGTACAACATCTTGTCATATGGGGGTCCCTGGTTCAACATCTTGTCATATGGGGGTCCTGTGCTTTTCCTGCAAACTGCTAGCAAAGTATTCAATCAGTCAATCAATCAATGGTGGGTATTAATGTAAACAGGATTAAACTGCAGACACATTTAAAGGGACAGTCCACCCTAAACCACAACCCACACTGTGCTGTTCCCCTGACAGTTGAGAAGTGTTTAGGTTGAGGTTCTTGTAAAATATGGAGGGCTGTATTTTGATTGTCTTAAGTAGCCGCTCTTATGCCTTAACTTAAAGGCCTGTCCATACCGTCACCGACCACCCAACTTTTCTTGGAGAGTTCAGACTTTTCCCGAACTCTAATTCGGGGTAAATCTTTTCAGAAGATGCGAGTGACGTCATTTTGTAGTTGAACCGGACCTTTCTGACAAAAAGTCCAGCGCTCAGAGACATTATGGACCTTTACGTTAAGCCACACACCAGGTTTGTGACTTAAATATCCGCGAAATTTGCTGGGTTTTCCGAGTTTTGCATGCTGTGACAGCAACCGTGATCACATCATATAACAGATATCTAACAGCACAGCACCATAACTGAACTTCCAAAGTTGATATTCAATAGTTGCTTTCCAACTAAGAGATCTACATATGAATCAGTCAGAGCTGGGCAGGGATAAGTTCATTCACAATGAGGTGGAAAAACATTTGATTCTTACTTTTGCAACGAATCAGATCAGTCTATGACCGTCATATCTCCACTGTGTCTGTCTGTCTGTCTGTCTGTCTGTCTGTCTGTCTGTCTGTCTGTTTGTCTCTGAGTGCAGACTGCAGAGTGAGTCACAGACTCAGTGCGCTGCGGCCCCCCAGATCTTGGGGGCGGCATAGCTCAGGGGTAGAGAAACCGTTATCAGAGCACGAAGGGTTCCCGAAGGGTTCCCAGTTCGAATCCGGGCTCCCCCTGAGTTACTGTCGAAGAGTCCTTGAGCAAGACTCTGAACCCCTAGTTGCTCCCGGTGAGTAGGTTGGTGCCTTGCATGGTTTCCTCCGCCACCGGTGTATGAATAGGTGAATGTAATGCACAATCTGTGTAAAGCGCTTTGGATAAAAGCGCTATATAAATGCACCATTTACCATTTATCTTTTTCTTCTTTTTTTTCTCTCTCATTTTTTGATGCCCTTTGGCAACGTGATGCTAGAAAAACATGTGTCTGGTTGTGGCCAGCTCATGACACGACCAATGAGAGCTAGTGCTTTCAGTGTTGCTATAGATACAGTACGTGATAGAACCCATAGCCTGGAGTTCTGCCTACCACAGCCCCCCTCCATTCCTGCTGTGCACTGAGACGTCATGCACTAGGGTGAAATTCACACAGCGCACAATGTTCCGAGCATTAGGTTCTGAGCCCGGCTCGGCCCTAGCCTGATTTCTGCGCTGAGCTTGAGTCTGACATTGTCCCATTGACAAGAGATTTCAAAGGGGAGGGAATTTGAAATTTGAAATTCCCAATCACAAGAGGTCTGGTAGGAGGGGTTGTGCCATGCACACTCACTCACTCACTCACACACACACACACACACACACACACACACACACACACACACACACACACACACACACACACACACACACACACACACACACACACACACACACACACACACAATTCTTGCTTCTATTTGCCACTCCCCTAAAATGACTCCTAATGTAAACGATACACAGCCCAGGTTGAATATTAATATTTTACATTCCAAACACATGAAGTCTCACCTGCAGGTTCTTGTGTTGCAAGAAGTGTGTAGAGTGTCAGATGATTGGATACAAGACCTGTCAATAAAGACAACATTATTAGTAGAGATTATGATTGGTTTATCCATTCAAGTAGGCGTGACACACGGATAACATGTAAGAAGACGTTTACTAATTTATCAATAGCTGGTGTGAAAATATAATGAATCAAACATATTTTCATATGGGGGTCCCTGGTACAATATATTTCATATGGGGGTCCCTGGTTCAACATCTTGTCCTATGGGGGTCCCTGGTACAACATCTTGTCATATGGGGGTCCCTGGTACAACATCTTGTCATATGGGGGTCCCTGGTACAACATCTTGTCATATGGGGGTCCCTGGTACAACATCTGGTCATATGGGGGTCCCTGGTACAACAGGTCTGTAAAGTGATTTCTGATGTTTTGCATAGTATTGTTGTATATTTGTCTGTCATTTAATGTCCAATGAAATTAGTACAAAGGACCCCAATGTAAACAAGCCATAGTGCTTTCTGGGTTTTAAATCATATTAGTACACAGGTTCTCAACCTGAGGGTCGGGTCCCCAAATTATTTTATGGGGGGTCCCCAGATGATTAACTTAATGTGCAAAATAGTTTTCTCACTCAACAGTAAACAAACCAATATAAAGTTTAAGTGTATAGAGGGTATCTGCACATTTCTAAAGTGACAATTTAGGGACTTTTTAATACCTCTAAAATGACAAATTAAACATTGGCCCAAATATTAGAGGCAGAAATTGTGAAAATAGCAGATCTACATCTGTTCGAGACAGACAGCTTCACGCCCAATCAATCACACAAGAATCTTAGAACACACTGACACTGACAGAAGACCAGAGCAGTCAGAGCGGAGGCATCCAGGCAGGCCTGTCTGTGGACGTTAAATGGAGGAGGAACACTAACACACAGACATGTGTCTGTGGACGTTAAATGGAGGAGGAACACTAACACACAGACATGTGTCTGTGGACGTTAAATGGAGGAGGAACACTAACACACAGACATGTGTCTGTGTGTGTTAAATGGAGGAGGAACACTAACACACAGACATGTGTCTGTGTGTGTTAAATGGAGGAGGAACACTAACACACAGACATGTGTCTGTGGGTGTTAAATGGAGGAGGAACACTAACACACAGACATGTGTCTGTGGGTGTTAAATGGAGGAGGAACACTAACACACAGACATGTGTCTGTGGACGTTAAATGGAGGAGGAACACTAACACACAGACATGTGTCTGTGGACGTTAAATGGAGGAGGAACACTAACACACAGACATGTGTCTGTGGGTGTTAAATGGAGGAGGAACACTAACACACAGACATGTGTCTGTGGGTGTTAAATGGAGGAGGAACACTAACACACAGACATGTGTCTGTGGGTGTTAAATGGAGGAGGAACACTAACACACAGACATGTGTCTGTGGACGTTAAATGGAGGAGGAACACTAACACACAGACATGTGTCTGTGGACGTTAAATGGAGGAGGAACACTAACACACAGACATGTGTCTGTGGACGTTAAATGGAGGAGGAACACTAACACACAGACATGTGTCTGTGGACGTTAAATGGAGGAGGAACACTAACACACAGACATGTGTCTGTGGACGTTAAATGGAGGAGGAACACTAACACACAGACATGTGTCTGTGGACGTTAAATGGAGGAGGAACACTAACACACAGACATGTGTCTGTGGACGTTAAATGGAGGAGGAACACTAACACACAGACATGTGTCTGTGGACGTTAAATGGAGGAGGAACACTAACACACAGACATGTGTCTGTGGACGTTAAATGGAGGAGGAACACTAACACACAGACATGTGTCTGTGGGTGTTAAATGGAGGAGGAACACTAACACACAGACATGTGTCTGTGGGTGTTAAATGGAGGAGGAACACTAACACACAGACATGTGTCTGTGTGTGTTAAATGGAGGAGGAACACTAACACACAGACATGTGTCTGTGGGTGTTAAATGGAGGAGGAACACTAACACACAGACATGTGTCTGTGTGTGTTAAATGGAGGAGGAACACTAACACACAGACATGTGTCTGTGGACGTTAAATGGAGGAGGAACACTAACACACAGACATGTGTCTGTGGACGTTAAATGGAGGAGGAACACTAACACACAGACATGTGTCTGTGGGTGTTAAATGGAGGAGGAACACTAACACACAGACATGTGTCTGTGGGTGTTAAATGGAGGAGGAACACTAACACACAGACATGTGTCTGTGGGTGTTAAATGGAGGAGGAACACTAACACACAGACATCAGGGAAGGCACAAGCCTAGCCTTGCCAACGGTAGATCCAGAGGCGTCAATTGGGTATGGAAGGTATGGTAGTAGCCATACCTTGGCTCCAGGGGGGACAATAAAATAAAACATACTTCTTAAAATAACTCTCTATGTCTATCTGCCTTGATTATTCTGTTATTAAATTACTTTAAACTTAACTACAATAGTTAAGTTACTTACTTAAAACTACAATACAAATTAGAACAAAATGATTGCTTTCACCAGGTATTCTATCCTCCACAACTCTTGTATCCCCCCCTATTTATTCCCAGGTTCAGCAGGTCAGAAGGGTGAGAAGACGACAGCCAGCCCCATGGCCTCCCCTAAGAAATCTTATGAAATAAAATATACGATATACGAAATAAGAAGAAGAAGAAGGTGCAATGTATTATGGGTAATCAGCAGCAGCAGTGTTGCAGTCAGTTGTTTACATAATACTATCTGATAGTAATCATCATCGTGTCTGTTGCTAAGGTATGGCAACATGACTGCTGTCATGATGACTGCTGTCATGTTGCCATACCTTAGCTTTAGCTGAACTGAAGCCACTGAGTACATCCGCGCATGACCTGACCTCACCTCACAGAGAGAGAGAGAGAGAGAGAGAGAGAGAGTTTTTCCACTCTGGTTTCTGCCAAACAAGTTCTAACAAGAGAATAAAGACAGATGAATATCTCTCGCCATCGCACACACACACGGAAGCACACACATGCGTGTACACACGCACGCACGCACGCACGCACGCACACACTCAACTGTTGTGATAAAAGAATGCTAGAGAATGGAACACAACCTAAAACCTAAAAACTACAAATACAACCACCCTAAGAACTACAAACCATTGAGTGACATCTAGACCTACTGCACATATAGCTGATACCTTTAAACACATTTTAAATATGAGGATTTTTTTAGTTCTCAGTGACGTCACTGGACTCCGCCCCCCTGGCCCCCTCCTCCATGCTGTCGGGCAGAAAGCACGTAGAATGTCACAACAACAATAGCGTCGCCCATGGAAGAGAATACGCAAGCTGATAATAATGCTCACTGTAAAACACAACACTAACACTAACTGATAAGGTTAGTGTTAGTAGTACTACTAAATATACTAAATATCATCAACCGAAGATCTGTCCGCAAGCAAATATATCGCTCAGGGATTTCTTCCCGAGCATTTCTAGATATCTAGCAATTGGTATTTGGCTCTGTCGCAAACTGAACATCATACAGTATGAAAGATTGACATCTAGACCTACTGCACATTATGCAACAGAGCTGCTACCTTTAAACACATTTTAAATATGAGGATGTTTTTCTGTATACTAAAAAAACTTAAAATCGTTTTGAGAAAAAAATGCTGTGTTTTGTACCAAAGTAACTGCAAAAGATTACTGCCATTTGTTCCAAAAAGCTTTATTTCCTGTTTATAACATGTACGTATACTGTAACGACACAATGTGACATAGCTCTGTTTAGTGTTTACACAATGCTGTACCCCCTCTTATATTCTGACACTTGCTTTGGCAATGTAAACGTATGTTTGTCATGCCAATAAAGCTCCTTTGAATTGATTTGGATGCCTGGTTTGTCACCCCCCTCTGTCTGTCCAGAGCACCTGATTGGATGCCTGGTCTATCAGTCAACACCTTGACTCCTCCCTCTCTCTCTGCCCAGAGCACCTGATTGGATGCCTGGTCTGTCAGTCAACACCTTGATAATTAATGTGTTGCGCGATGGAAAAGCAGCCAAATAAGCTCTCAACACGTTGCAGAGTTACATGCAGTGAGCTTGTGGATCTAATCCCCATCCCTCAACAAACTAAACAAACACTTTGTATTATCATGTATAAAAAACAAACGTCAATAGTTTTACACACTTATAAAAACAACCAGTGTGGATCAGCTCAACGTCATCACAACTACACCAGTAAGGACGCCTAAGGGTGAAAAGCAACCTCACCCTAAAGGGTGAGGTCGCACCATGTCTTGGCCATCTGGCCAGTGATATATATCGGACCAGTTATCCATAAATGGTGACCCCTGGTACCCATAGATATTCACAGATATGGGATCAATATTGATGACATCAGGGATCTCCATATATGGGCATAAAAGGGATTTGGTTCCCCTGACATCACAGTGATGTCAGAGCGTGAGAGTCAATCAACAATAAAAGACAAGTGTTACCCATACATACATTATGGTCAAGATGTGACGGTTCTGATAGTAAACTGTGACCTACGGTCTCAACAAACACAACTACACAAATGGTAAATGGTGCATTTATATAGCTAGCCCACTTTACAGAGATTGTGCATTACATTCACCCATTCACACACACATTCATTACATTCACCCATTCACACACACAAATTCATTACATTCACCCATTCACACAACACACACATTCATTACATTCACCCATTCACACACACATTCATTACATTCACCCATTCACACAACACACGCATTCATTACATTCATCCATTCACACACATTTACATTCACCCATTCACACACACACACACACACACACACACACACACACACACACACACACACACACACACACACACACACACACACACACACACACACACACACACACACACACACATTCATTACATTCACCCATTCACACACATTCATTACATTCATCCATTCACACACACACACACATTTACATTCACCCATTCACACACGCGCACACACACACACACACACACACACACACACACACACACACACACACACACACACACACACACACACACACACACACACACACACACACACACACACACACACACACACACATTCATTACATTCACCCATTCACACACACACACACACATTCATTACATTCATCCATTCACACACACATTTACATTCACCCATTCACACACACACACACACACACACACACACACACACACACACACACACACACACACACACACACACACACACACACACACACACACACACACACACACACACACACACACACACACATTCATTACATTCACCCATTCACACACATTCATTACATTCATCCATTCACACACACACACACACACACACACACACACACATTTACATTCACCCATTCACACACACACACACACACACACACACACACACACACACACACACACACACACACACACACACACACACACACACACACACACACACACACTTTCATTACATTCACCCATTCACACACACATGCATTACATTCATCCATTCACACACACACACACACACACACACACACACACACACACACACACACACACACACACACACACCCCCACACTCACACCCACACACACACACACACACACACACACACACACATTCATTACATTCTTCCATTCACACACACACATTCATTACATTCACCCATTCACACACACATTCAGTACATTCACCCATTCACACACACATTCACACAGCGATGTCAGAGGAAACCATGCTTGGCACCAACCTGCTCATCAGGAGCAGTTAGGCGTTCAGAGTCTTGCTCAAGGACTCTTCCAAGTTCCACACTAACTCTGGGGGAGCCCGGGATCCAACTGGGAACCCTTCGTGTTCTAATGACGGCAACATCAATACATCTACACCAGTGGTTCTTAACATTTTCAGGCCACAACCCCCAAAATAATCATATTTTAACTGGAGACCCCCCCCCCCCACCCTGACACTAAAAGTTGAGGCATTACATTTTGTATAACAAGTAGATCTGCCATTTTCACAATTTCTGTTTCTATTTTGACAATTTGGCCAATGTTTGATTTGTCATTCAAAGTCCTTAAATTGCCACTTTAGAAATGTGCAGATACCCTCTATACACTTAAACCTTATGTTGGTTTGTTTACTGTTGCGTGAGAAAACAATGTTGCACATTAAGTTAATCATCTGGGGACCCCCCAAAATCATGTGGGGACCCCCCTGGGGGTCCCAACCCACAGGTTGAGAATGATAAACCTCTATCACATCGTCGTAGCTCTGTGTTCTGACAAAATGGAGTCTGAACAAACTGAGCCACTCCCTGACACACACACACACACACACACACACACACACACACACACACACACACACACACACACACACACACACACACACACACACACACACGGCTGATGACTAGAGGGCCACTCTGTTGCATAAAGGTTTCATGGACCGGAAATAGCAGATCTACAAGCTCACCTCATGTGGCGTCAGCGATGTTCTGTGAACTTGTAGATCTGCTCATTCCGACCCCCTAAACCTGACCTTAACCCTAAGCTCAGTAAAACTAACACTGGTGAATGCTAACCTGGTGATCGGAATGGAGACCCGTCCCCGCTCATTTCAGTACGCGACACCCTGGTACCATATACATCTGATCAACTTGTCAAATAATATTAGATAAACATTTTCCAAATAGTCGTTTTACAAGATCAAAACACCTCGCATTATTATTATATTACTTTTATTATTGTTGTAACTCAACATGAACCTACTGTATTAGTGAGGTTTTATAATATAAATAAATACATTTCTACTCACTCTGTTCACAAGTTTGAACAACAAAATGTCCGTCTTCTGTCTGTGTGCGTCGTGTTCCACATCTCTGTCTGTCTCTCCTTACTGTGAAAACAACTGTTAAAAGAGAACAAAGAACTTTTCTCTCTTCCTCAAAGAGCAGGAGGAGTGGTTTGTGCACAGAGACAGTTCCTGAAGTCATGTGACTTACAGTAAACTGCAGGTGTGTGTGTGTGTGTGTGTGTGTGTGTGTGTGTGTGTGTGTGTGTGTGTGTGTGTACGGAAGGGTTGTTCCAGGACACTCTGTTGCATAATAGCTGCAGGGACCGGAAATAGCAGATCTACAAGCTCACCTCGTGTGGCGTCCGCCATGTGCTGTGAACTTGTAGATCTGCTCATTTCAGTGTGCATGTGTATGTACAGTATGAGCCCTAAGTGTTGAGGTGTTTATGAATGGCATGTTTCTCTCCTGCGTGTTGGACAAGACATGATCACCTCAGCTGAAACCAGGTTTACCCTGCAGGAATTGTGAACAGACTTTATTAGCTTAACTTTATGCTTTTCAGCTCATTTAAACCAGGCTGTTGCAGCTCAAGATGAAAGTGGGTGAAGGTGGAGCTTGTAGATCTGCTATTTTCACTAGTATGGGTCCAGGGTAAACGTCTAATTTCTCTCTCTTTTTTTTATTATAAAAGGCAATAAAATATGTCAACAAGAAAATAAGGAGAAAATGAACACTTACCACTCGTCATCAAAGTGAAGCATTATGTTTAAATGAGGGACGTCCATCACTAAATTAACTACGTCTTTTTTATTTCACTCAATATCTAGAACCTCAATAACATGTTAACAAATACAAAATATACAGTAAATATATACAGTATACAAATACAAAATATACAGTAAATATATACAGTATACAAATACAAAATAAACAGTAAATATATACAGTATACAAATACACATAAAAGAAAACAGAATTATCAAGACAATGAATCATCAAGATAGTCTGTGATGTCATCAGCTTTTACTGGTATTACATTATGTTTAAAGGAGTAGTTCACCAAAATAAATGCTCATTTTCTGTCACAAAAGGGTTAGAGTCCATAATTTGAGGAGGGACAGAGTCTCAAAGAGTCTCCTATTGACAGATGATCAGTTGTCAGATTACTGTCTCAGATTCAGGAATGTAAGGAAAACTAAATACTCTTGAATTAATTCAAGGCTTCGTGGCTTGAGGAACTGATAGGAAAAATACATATTTCTTTTGGTGTGAACTACTCCTTTAATTTAGCATCACAATTCCTTTAACCACTGAGGCCAACTCTACACTTGTGTTCTAAATCTAAAGGTTATTGAAAAACATAAATAATACCTTTTCATGTCAAGGACCCCCGGAATGATATGGCCGTGGACCCCCATCTCAAAATAAGTTGTTCCAGGGACCCCTCCCCAGAAGCATAGATTTGAATTACAAAAGTCTGCTTTGAAAAATATGTATTCAAAGATATATAGACACAAATGTTCAAGATCTACAAGCTCGTAGCGCGGCACTCGATGCAGTGCTGTGAGCTTATATGTCTGCTATCTTTTAAGTATAAACATTAGGAGATTGCAGGCTGAGGTCCTTTAGTATCCAATTCAACTTGTAGGAGTTGAAGCTGAGGTTACTATTCAGTCCCACAGATAAATATTGTGAAAATAGCTGATCTAGCTTGTAGATCGGCAAAGCCGATACCGATCAAAGCCGATAGAGGCATTATCGGCCGATCGCGATCACTCACCGATCAATCGGCACATCTCTAGTTGAAACCCACTATCGACTAGTCTGTGGGTATAATGTCCTAGGCTGACAAATATAAAGACAGATAGTCTGCACCTGTAGCCCAGCTCTGAGATGGTATTTAGCCTTAATGTCTGACTGTACCTCTGTTTACATTTATGACTAATAAAGTATTGTGTTATCCTTTTGGCCTTAATGTCTGACTGTACCTGTAAAAAAAACAGCTATATTAGCAACTATCAAGCTAAATTTGAGTGAATTCGAGTGAAGCAGAAATACACCATAATTCCTATGATCGTGGAATCACAGATTCCTGAGGGACATTATAATAGTTACTACTATATTATACATTATATAATATTAATATTATAAACAGCCTATAATAGAGCATCGCAGTTGAAGCCCCACCCCGTCCTCACTCTGGTGTCGGAAGCGTTTTCCGCATTCATTTCTTCCATAGACATTTCATAAAGTATTTATTTAAACATTTTTAAGCCTTGGACAAAGCCACCTCGGCTGGAGAGGAATCATGTCAATATTCAAAATGTTTTGAATGCAAAGATTAATTAGAAAGCTGAAAAAAGGGCAGGGTACAAGACTGTGTGCATCATTATTTTTTAAATTGCGGAAACTACACTCCCAGAATGCATTGCGAATGACAGTCTTGTTTCCTGAAATATAGCCCTTAAATCACGCTCAGTTTAGTTATCCAGGCCAGCATATGGCCTGAAATGTAGTGATTGTCATCTCTGTGGACGCTCTTATCGTCATCCTTATATAGTGCATCATATTTGTAAAAGAAAGACGATCGCTCACGGAGTTCTGCTGAAGTGCAATAATCCGCCGGGAAGACAGGGGGCAGTAGCTACTTCCGCGGTAACCGCAAGATATGTGAAAGAAGAAGAAGCTAGACCAATCACAGACGTCGATTTCACAGGATGTACATGTTTAGCAGTATGGGAAATGCAGTTCTTCTCCGTGCGATCTTGATTAAAACGTGTTTTTACTAAAACTAGAGTGATTGCATACATACTCGGGGGTTCTACAGGAGCATATAGAACCATTTTACAACCACCAGCCTAGTGGTAAGTGTAGATTGAATTGCTACGACTTTGTGGCTGATAATGAAAAACCCTATGGTGAAAATGAATGGAAAATGGACTTCCGACACCTCACTGCGATGCTCTATAGTTAAGCCCTTTGCACACAGGCGCTTTTATCCGCACAGATAAAACGGACAATTTCATTTTTTTATAAGAAAACAATGATTCTCTACGACCTCATGCACACCGGATCCGAATTAGCCGTGCGACGAGTGGCTGCGGCCGTGCGTTTTTTCTCAATCTAACCCAGTTCGATTTGTGCGTCTTGTCGCATAAAAAACTCACTCCTTTTATGACTCTTGGGATCCGCAACGCCGATTCCGCACAGCATTGCACACCAAATCCAATGAGTTTTATTCATGCAGCAAATGAAAAAAACGCAACTGTCCTGTGTGCAAAGGGCTTTACTACTCACATGACTGAATGAATGAATGAATGAATACCTACTCCTCCCGCGGGGGAAATTCAGATATCGCAGCCCAACCCAGCTGCTTTTTTTATCAGCTTTGACCCAGCTGAACTCAACCCAGTGATGCCCACAAGGAGCGCAAGGGGGAAGGGGAGCAGTGGTAGCTGGAGTGGGGAATAGGCTATATGCATATACACCATTTTGTTCTACTTCCGGGTGTCTTTCGACTTCCTTCACAGGTGTTACTGATGATACTAATTAAGGCTCTGTTTGATTTATTGTACAGTGGTGCTTTCATTTCAAGGACCCCCATAACTCTGTACAAATGGAATCAACAAATGGAAGCAAATGGACCCTTGCTGGTCCATTTGCTTCCATTTGTACACTCTAAGAGTTACACACCTGTATGGAGACATTTGGAACCCACTCAGGAACACTTTGAGACCCACTGGTGTAGCAGAGTGTTTCCAGTGAGCCAACATGCACAATAGCAGCACCCCGACTCTGTTTGAGCAGAATGGAACAGACCCTTCATTAGTATCATCGGTAACACTGACTCTGTTTGAGCAGAATGGAACAGACCCTTCATTAGTATCATCGGTAACACCTGTGAAGGAAGTTGAAAGACACCCGGAAGTAGAACAAAATGGCGAATATGCATAGAGCCTGGCCTCCGGAGTCCTGGGTGTGGACTCTAACCACTCAGCCACCACTGCTCACTGAACCTGGACAATGACCTGCAGTCAGGAGGGTCACCAAGAGGTCATCTTTCTAGGCAACACAAAAGGGGGGAACTTTTTTTCTTATTTCCACACATAACTCTAAGGTATATTAAAGACACAGTTCAATGTTGAAAATGGGTGGTTCTTCCCTTTAAGTACAGTACTTCAGTAAATGTACTTGGTTACTTTACACCACAGAAATATGCACACTCGACCCGAGCCCACAGGATTTTCTATCAGGACAGCTGTGAGCCTTTACCAACCCTTACCAAGGCTGCAGGAACTACTTGCACTGAAGACTGTGGTCCCAGCGTGGACTTGGAGATCTGAGGCCTGTGTTTAAAGTTACTGATGTTTAGAGAACTCTATCATCTAACCCAGGTGTGTTTAAAGTTATGATGAATAGAACTCTATCAGCCGCACGCACGCACGCACGCACGCACGCACGCACGCACGCACGCACACACACACACACACACACACACACACACACACACACACACACACACACACACACACACACACACACACACACACACACACACACACACACACAAAGAAATGTGATATGACTGTCAAATACTAGGCGGGCCATAACTCATTGAAGACATTAGTATGTTGAAGACATTAGTATGCAAAGTCGCTCCCATAGACTCCAGGCAGGGGCTACAGGCTACGGAAACAAATTTGTGTTCATAGGAGAGGAGATGTGATTGTCTGAACCGGAGGCAAGCCAGCGCAACACACTGCTCTGTAGTCAGGGAAAACTAGCAGAATATCTGTCAAATCTGGGAATAAATTCCTTACCACAATGTCTTCACCAATGTGTTCGTAAAGGTGTCTAGTAACATACAAAGATTGAAATTCAACATCCCTAGCAAAATCTTTGACAGCTAGGGTAATTCTGGGTCTCATTCACTTACTATACACTGTACTAGAAGGGAAAAATCACGCCCAAAAATATGCTTAAAGTGGGATGTGAGGGGTCTAACTAGGTGTTTTTAATTATTCTGAATCCATTGCAAGCATTTGTTTTGCACGAAAAACATTCCTTGGGCCAAAAATGGACCCCATACACCTTGTGAAAAGTGATGACTCATCACTAAACCATCGTTTTCTTGCGTCTGATTTTGACCCAATGAATGTTTTTCGTGCAAAACAAATGCTTGCAATGGATTCAGAATAATTAAAAACACCTAGTTAGACCCATAATATGCTACTTAAAGCATATTTTTGGGAGTGATTTTTTCCCTTATAGTACAGTGTATAGTAAGTGAATGAGACCCAGAATTACCCTTGCTGTCAAACATTTTGCTAGGGATGTTGAATTTCAATCTTTGTTAGATATGTGACTAGACACCTTTACCAACACATTGGTGAAGAAATTGTAAGGAATTTATTCCCAGGGTTTTATTAAAATTCCCTGACTATCTGCTGTGTGGAGACAGTGGAGACGACGAACAGGGAGGCGGGGGAAGGGGGGAGACACAACACAAACACAGGATCTTTTCATTTTTTTTGGCATCTAGTGTTAGCTATGGCCATATTATCACTACATCTAGTGTTAGTATAGCTATGGCCATATTATCACTACATCTAGTGTTAGTATAGCTATGGCCATATTATCACTACATCTAGTGTTAGCTATGGCCATAGTATCACTACATCTAGTGTTAGTATAGCTATGGCCATATTATCACTACATCTAGTGTTAGTATAGCTATGGCCATATTATCACTACATCTAGTGTTAGCTATGGCCATATTATCACTACATCTAGTGTTAGCTATGGCCATATTATCACTACATCTAGTGTTAGTATAGCTATGGCCATATTATCACTACATCTAGTGTTAGTATAGCTATGGCCATATTATCACTACATCTAGTGTTAGTATAGCTATGGCCATATTATCACTACATCTAGTGTTAGCTATGGCCATATTATCACTACATCTAGTGTTAGTATAGCTATGGTGGCCATATTATCACTACATCTAGTGTTAGTATAGCTATGGCCATATTATCACTACATCTAGTGTTAGTATAGCTATTGCCATATTATCACTACATCTAGTGTTAGTATAGCTATGGCCATATTATCACTACATCTAGTGTTAGTATAGCTATGGCCATATTATCACTACATATAGTGTTAGCTATGGCCATATTATCACTACATCTAGTGTTAGTATAGCTATGGCCATATTATCACTACATCTAGTGTATAGCTATGGCCATATTATCACTACATCTAGTGTTAGTATAGCTATGGTGGCCATATTATCACTACATCTAGTGTTAGCTATGGCCATATTATCACTACATCTAGTGTTAGTATAGCTATGGCCATATTATCACTACATCTAGTGTATAGCTATGGCCATATTATCACTACATCTAGTGTTAGTATAGCTATGGTGGCCATATTATCACTACATCTAGTGTTAGCTATGGCCATATTATCACTACATCTAGTGTTAGTATAGCTATGGCCATATTATCACTACATCTAGTGTATAGCTATGGCCATATTATCACTACATCTAGTGTTAGTATAGCTATGGCCATATTATCACTACATCTAGTGTTAGCTATGGCCATATTATCACTACATCTAGTGTTAGTATAGCTATGGTGGCCATATTATCACTACATCTAGTGTTAGTATAGCTATGGCCATATTATCACTACATCTAGTGTATAGCTATGGCCATATTATCACTACATCTAGTGTTAGTATAGCTATGGTGGCCATATTATCACTACATCTAGTGTTAGTATAGCTATGGCCATATTATCACTACATCTAGTGTTAGTATAGCTATGGCCATATTATCACTACATCTAGTGTTAGTATAGCTATGGCCATATTATCACTACATCTAGTGTTAGCTATGGCCATATTATCACTACATCTAGTGTTAGTATAGCTATGGTGGCCATATTATCACTACATCTAGTGTTAGTATAGCTATGGCCATATTATCACTACAGATATACTCTAAAAAAACATATTTTCCCACCAGCAATAATGTTATAGTGTAACTTATGGTCCACTTACGATGTGGTCCACTCATAATGTTATGATGTAACTTACGATGTGGTCCTCCCATAATTTTATGATGTAACTAGGGATGGAAATCGGAATTGGCCAATATAAAAAAATCGGCAGGTATGATATCAAACCGGGCGAATCTGTGACCGGCAGGTCACTGACATAAATACCGGTTTTATGCCAATTGTGTCTATGGCACTGAACAGCATGATGCTCTGGTCCTGTGACTAAAGTAAACATTAGTAAGTAGCAGCCAGTCTACTTAGTAGCAGCCTAAATAATACGGGTAATAATAATAATAAAACTTTATTTGTATAGCACCTTTCATGACATGAAATGCAGCTCAAAGCGCTTTACAGAGCAGAAGATGAAGCACAAGTGCTTAACAGAGAAAATAAATAAATAAATAGTTAATTAGAATGATTACAATAAAGCAGACATTGCACAACACATTGACATTAGCCATGTTTCCATAAACTTATTCGAATTAGGGAAGCGAATTATCAGAAATACGCATTAAGACAAAGCGAATTTAGCCCGTTTCCATTAAACTAGTGAAATGCGATTCTTGGGAGATCCTTGGGTCTGTCTGACCGACCTGCTTTAAACACTTCCCGCGGGCTTGCACACAGTGCACAGAGCTGGGATGGGGGCTGATTTTTTCAGACCGAGAGACGTGAGGGCACTGCTGCGACTCGCTGCACGTACACGCATCCCGACCCAGAGCCGGTCGCACCGCCGCGGAGAAAGTGCAGCCGGCGGGAGCACAGAGCAAGCGACCCCGGCCGGGGCGCCCCGAGTGGCGTCCCCGAGCCGAGGCGGCCGGCCCGCCTCCCGATTGAGTCCTCCGGGCAGACTGCATCCTGCAGCATCGCAGATGCGAGCTGCTGTAAGCTTGTACGGCCACTTGGCACGCGCATCACGGTGTGATGACGAAGGGTCACTCCATGTGCAACAACCGGTTTGTTTTGTGGGCTAACGCTATACTACAATGGACGTTAATTAAGCGGCAGGGGAAAGTGTTATAGGAGGACGATATGGACCAGACCAGAACGTCATATTTTATTTGCATTTATTGTCTGACCCGTTTCCATTCACTTATGCGCATTTAGTTTATTCGATAAAGGCTCAAAATCCTCCTCCAAGCGGATAATTTTTTTGGCGGATAATGAAAGTTTATTCGCATTTTGAAGTGTTTCCATAAAAAGATTTAGCGAATAAGCCGTTAATGCGCAAAAAGTGGCTTTATGGAAACGCCACTAATAATAATAAGCCACTCCCGCCCTACTAATTGTTTATAGAAATTATAGCTAATTATAAGTACAGGAGGATGGAGCACTTCAGCTGGCCTTTTTATCACAGAGGATGTGTACAGTTGGATAAACACAGCACACAGGATACTAGGCAACAGAACAACATGAAAGCTTGTATGTGTGCATGGTCTGTCTGAATACAATCAGTCATACTGACCATCATATAAACATTAACATATGTAAACACAGCCAAACATCAACACATATTCTCTCTCTCACACACACACACACACACACACACACACACACACACACACACACACACACACACACACACGATGACACAAGATGTAGCAATAGACCGTATTCACACCGTGGCCATCTTGGATCACATGACCACATGGGGTGGAGCGATGATCCCAAAATATGAGTTCTATTCAACCAATTTATTTTGAACAAATTGACATCAACATCCCCAAAAGGATTAGAGCGCTACAGTAACAGGATATGATTACATCCATGGTAACAATATTCAAGGTTAGGTTGTACTGTGTACAAAGACTTGCTATCTGTGCAGTGATTGCTCCACCATCATATTAACCATTTGTTGTTAGATTGTTCCTGATTAATATGCAAACATCATGATACAGTAGTTAATATGATGGCAGAGCAAGCATTATAGTCTGCACAGATACTGTAGCAAGTCTTTGTACAGAGTAACACTGCAACCTAACTACCATGAATATTGTGTAGAGGTACTATTGTTTTGAATCCTTTTTGGGATGTCGATGTTGTCATCTGCCCATTTGGTCAAAAGGAATTGGTTGAATAGAATTCATATTTTGGGACTATCACTCCATTGTTTACAAAGGTTTGTAATGCAGGCTGCTATCCCATGTGGTCATGTGATCCAAGATGGACGCGGTGTGAATAAGGTCTATCCACCCGTTTCCGCAAGACTTTACTGTAACATTATCTGCGGGACACTTCCGGTTAACAGCAGACATACAAGCTCACGTCGCGTCACAGATGCAACCGTTGTGAGCTTGTAGATCACATTCGGCTGCGACGCCGGAAATGCCGCTGGCCTTCTGCGCAATGCACCATGGGATGTTGGAAAGTTGTGGATAACGATTGTCATTGGTGATGATGTCACTAGTGATGTCACTGGTGTACGAAGACAGAACCTTTATTTTGACAAATCCATTCATGCCAACGAAGCTACATTAGTTCAAATTAGACACTAAGGATAGAGAAGCATTTCACTTTGATGCCCTTCTTTATTTCATTAATATTTCAGCAGCTTTGACAGACAATACATCTTATTACGGTTTTCATTTCAATCTTTTTACTCCACCGGTTTTAAGGGGGTGGAGATTCCCAGATGGAGGCGGGGCTGTGTGATGATGAGAGAGGCGGAGTCTATCGGAGGCACAACAAAGAAGAATCTTCAGGTACAATCAAAAAGTGTTCCAAATCGTTCCTCTGCCTTTTCAAGTCTTCACGTTGCTGTAGTTGTGCAGAGGACATAGTCGTGTTCCACCTAATCTACACGAGCCAGAACCACCACTTAAAGACGCGACGTGAGCTTATAAATCGTCTGTTTACGGCGCGCTATTTTTTTAAATGTATTTAAAATGTTTGCCTGATGACATGCCTAACATAGGAATGTCAGGTTGCTCAACTTAAAGTGAACCGGGCCAGACCAAAGTGAGCATTTAGTTCAAGCCGGGACTTGGACAGTCAGATCACGATGGACAATGGGGTGGATTGACGGACTGAACTCTGCGTTGTGAATAGGACTGGCTGTCGTGAAGAGCCCGTTTCGCCAGGAACACAAAATCACTTTTGTTCCATTTGTGTCTGACAGCAGCAACACTGGGCAACACTTTGTCCGTGGAAATAAAAACTACACGTGAAACGTTATGCAAATATAGAAATTGACATAAAAGCACACGCACACACGCACACACAGGACTATATACTATAGCCAGGCAGCTCAAATGTGACCATATTTTACTTAGTCGCAGTTTCTAATATGCTTTATATTTATTGGATAACAGATGGGTCACCTTCCCTCGATTCCCCGGTTGCTTGATAATCCAATATCTGGAGTTTCCTTAATAGTCGGGGGCCTAAGGGAGATGTCATGGTAATCTCGCGCTAATTAGTCTAAAAGCGCGAAATTTTGCACAGATGTAGCCCAGGGTATGCTCTAATGATTTAGCTAGGGCGCCCGAGTCGGCGACCTTCGGGGTCGCCACAGCGGCCAAATCAAGTTGGGCTCCCATTGACTTTCTATACAGGAGGAAAATACCCAGAAAAACACTTTTTTCTGGGTATTTAAGTTGGATTTGAGGGGTCTAACTAGGGGTTTGTAATGATGCTGAATCCATTGCAAGCATTTGTTTTGCACAAAAAACATTCCTTGGGCTACAAATGGCCCAAGAAAACAATGGTTTAGTGATGAAAAGTGATGAGTCATCAGTTTTTAGAGTTTTTTGGGTGTTTTCTGGAGCTGTGGCGACCCCGAAAGTCGCAGAATCGGGCGCCCTAGTGATGAAAAGTGATGAGTCATCAGTTTTTAGAGTTTTTTGGGTGTTTTCTGGAGCTGTGGCGACCCCGAAAGTCGCAGAATCGGGCGCCCTAGCTAAATCATTAGAGCATGCCTTGGGCTACATCTGTGCAAAATTTGGCGCTTTTAGACTGATTAGCATGAGAAAAAAACCCTAAGGCCTCCGATTAACATGAATGCTCACCCATACATGCATCGTTTTCTGATGCCATTTCTAGCCCAAGGAATGTTTTTTGTGCAAAAAAATGCTTGCAATGGATTCAGCATGATGACAAACCCCTAGTTAGACCCCTCAGATCCTACTTAAATACCCAGAAAAAAAAACATTTTTCTGGGTATTTTCCTCCTGTATAGAAAGTCAATGGCCCAACTTGATTTGGCCGCTGTGGCGACCCCGAAGGTTGCCGACTCGGGCGCCCTAGCTAAATCATTAGAGCATGCCCTGAGCTACATCTGTGCAAAAGTTCGCGCTTTTAGACTGATTAGCGCGAGATATCCTTAAGTCCCCCGACTATAAGCTACGGGACTGGAGGGAGCGGACAGTGCCCAGGTATTCAAAGTGCTGCACACTAAAGCTATTTATTTACACGTAGAAAAATAGGGGGAAAGAAAGTCTGTGCAACTGAACTTTTTGGGAGAACACCGCCGCTAAAAAGCCACGGAACGGAATGTGACTCGTACCGCGTAGGAGTTCATTTATTCGCTGTAATGAAATGCTTGTTCTGGCTGCACACGCAAACACACACGCACGCACACACACGCACGCACAGCATAAACAATGTCTGTAGAAAAAAAACAACTCATTGCGTTATGTGTGTTCACATTCTTATACACATGGGCCTACTGTACACTCTACACTCTGAGCAACTAGATGTTGTCGTTTTCCCCTCCCCGATATGAAAGCGTTAAATTACATTAAGTTACATTACAGTGCAGTGCAAAATAAGTCACTTTTTTCTTTCTTTTTTTTTCGTAAAGACATTCCTCTGAAGATATGACATTCGATGTTCTTTCGCTCCCGTCTCGGCCATGAGGAAAGGAACTGAGGGATATCGTTTTAGTTTCTTCCTTTTGTATCTTTTAAAACGTAGATACAGACAGACAAACTGAAAACACACAGAACGATCGCGTCACAGAGAGTCTGCGTTCATTGCTTTGCGCTGGGGCTGCGTTAAAAAGTGTCAAAGTTGTGCGCTGGCAAAAATAAATCTGGGTGAACTGGGGCTTTGAGAGACCTTTTCCCTCACCCGCCCGACCGCCAAATTGTTGACGTCGCCTAGGATGAGTTAGAAAAAAGAAAATAATCCACACAACAAAAAAAAAACAGCCACGTTGCTTGCTAATGCTGCCTCCTGGCGCCTGCGGACAGAGAAAAGCCTGACCCTAACCCTGACCCTGACCCTAACCCTGACCTTGACCCTGACCCTAACCCTGACCCTGACCCTAGCTGGTGTTGATCTTGAGACTCTTCATGCGGTGCAGAAGTGAGTCCTTCTCCATCTGGGCCTCGGCCAGCGCCATCTTGGCTCTGGAGAGTTCCACTTTCAGACACTCGTTCTCCTCCATCAGCATCTGAACAAACAACCCCAAAAAAAAGGGTGACCAAGATTAGTGGAGAAGACTTGAACCTGTGTGTGCGTGTGTGTGCGTGTGTGTGTGTGTGTGTGTGTGTGTGTGTGTGTGTGTGTGTGTGTGTGTGTGCGTGAGTGCGTGCGTGCGTTAAGCCTGGGCGATATTAGGAAAACCTTCAATATTCGATAACGTTGTTGAATACCTCGATATCGATATTACTCACGATATTAGCAAAAACAATTGCATTATATCGTTTTTAATGTTTTTCTGCTTTAGGTCCACTGCCTGCTTAACCCAGATAATGAATAGCATATCCTTTCATGCACACTGCACAGTACACATAGAATGAAGAAATTAAATGCCTTATTTCCATTTTCCAACAATGGTTTTATTGAAATACCCACACCTGGTTCCGCACCCAGGATAAGGGACGTGCAGAGAATGTTAGAGAGGCAGGGGCTGACATTTCTAAAACTGCCTTTTGGTGGAAATATGGAAAACAGCAGACCTCCAAGCTCACAGCGCCCTCTCGCTTGGAGGTCTGCTATTTTTGGTGCGTGATACCACACTGAACTAAGATACCACACTGAACTAAGATACCACACTGAACTAAGATACCACACTGAACTAAGATACCACACTGAACTAAGATACCACACTGAACTAAGATACCACACTGAACTAAGATACCACACTGAACTAAGATACCACACTGAACTAAGATACCACACTGAACTAAGATACCACACTGAACTAAGATACCACACTGAACTAAGATACCACACTGAACTAAGATACCACACTGAACTAAGATACCACACTGAACTAAGATACCACACTGAACTAAGATACCACACTGAACTAAGATACCACACTGAACTAAGATACCACACTGAACTAAGATACCACACTGAACTAAGATACCACACTGAACTAAGATACCACACTGAACTAAGATACCACACTGAACTAAGATACCACACTGAACTAAGATACCACACTGAACTAAGATACCACACTGAACTAAGATACCACACTGAACTAAGATACCACACTGAACTAAGATACCACACTGAACTAAGATACCACACTGAACTAAGATACCACACTGAACTAAGATACCACACTGAACTAAGATACCACACTGAACTAAGATACCACACTGAACTAAGATACCACACTGAACTAAGATACCACACTGAACTAAGATACCACACTGAACTAAGATACCACACTGAACTAAGATACCACACTGAACTAAGATACCACACTGAACTAAGATACCACACTGAACTAAGATACCACACTGAACTAAGATACCACACTGAACTAAGATACCACACTGAACTAAGATACCACACTGAACTAAGATACCACACTGAACTAAGATACCACACTGAACTAAGATACCACACTGAACTAAGATACCACACTGAACTAAGATACCACACTGAACTAAGATACCACACTGAACTAAGATACCACACTGAACTAAGATACCACACTGAACTAAGATACCACACTGAACTAAGATACCACACTGAACTAAGATACCACACTGAACTAAGATACCACACTGAACTAAGATACCACACTGAACTAAGATACCACACTGAACTAAGATACCACACTGAACTAAGCATAATCAACAGAGAGAGCAATTCTTTCAACATAAGATGCTGCATTCAAGTTCAGGAGAGTTTGGACAAGACAATTCTCTTGAATGCTGCCTTCAGGTATGGCATGGAAAGAGGGGGCGTTTGCATTTCTTTCACCATAGTAAAAACTGCATTCGTGGTCTGGAGAGGGCACTTTATAGCCACTTTTCCACTGACATGGCCCAACACCACACCACACCACACCGCCCACTTGTGCCAGGTTTTCCACAAGGACCTGGGTAGAGTGGTGTGAAAGCAGTACTAAACGTGGTACTAAAAAGTATCCAATCTAGAGTAGGTCTGAGCTAGGCCAAACAAGGCCAAAACACTTCATAATGAATGATCACTCACTGACTTTTCATTTAGACCACCAGGATATAGTTGTAATACATGATAATAGATTTGTTTCTTACCGATAGGGGGACTTTTGTGCAGTTGAACATGTAGATATTTTTGTGTGGTGTGATGTTGTGTGGCACTAAAGCTGCAGTCTAAAAGGGTCTTATGTGTGCACGTGGCTGTGTAGCGACCGCGGTTTTCCCAGTGAACCTAAGCACAAAAATAAATACAAAAATAAGACCTTAAACCTGGCGAAAACAGTTGCGTGCATTAGCGCAAGATGACAATAAAGGAAATCATTAAATTAACTTCTGAAAAGCCTACTAGGCCTTAAAACCTGGTGAAAACAGTTGTGTGCATTAGCGCAAGATTAGATGAGGATAAAGGAAATAATTAAATGGAAAACATTAAATTAACTTCTGAAAAGGCCTACACTAGCCTACTAGTAAAACTAGTGGAACCGCGATCTAGCCACACGTGAATAATTGTGGTTGTAAACAATAACACAGACAATATAAATCCTTAGTCTAATAATGGGAAGAAGGGGTTATCATCATGGCCCCAAATAACCTTTAAATATCTTGCAATTGGCGACGAGTCTCTTCGGCAAGAGTGCCTCTCATTACATAAAGCTATATAACCTCTCCATCGATGGCAATAGTCAGTGGTATGGTGTTCCCCACACTCCCAGGCCCCCACCCTTGTGCTCAGGTTCACTGGGAAAACCGCGGTCGCGGCTGTGTAGGCGTGCTCCTCACCTTCTCTTTGCTAGACACGGAGGGGAGGAGGGGGAGGGGTTGGGTCTGCGTGGCTTTGGGGAGGGTGCAGATCACGGCCACGGCCTCGGGGACCGGGCTCAGAGAGGTGTCAATCAGCAGGCCGTCAGTCTGCGGTTGGTTCAGAGAGCTGTCACTCAGCCTCAACGCGCCGCCGCCACCGTCGTCGCAGTCCGTCCTGGCTTTGTCCTCTGCCGCCGGGCCGTTGTTCTCCACTGAGACCACAAGAGGGAGTAGCTGTGAGCCGCTTAACATCTGGACCAGGGGTTTTCAAAGTGGGTGACGGGGCACCCTGGGGTGCCGTGACGGCAGTCCAGGGGTGCCGCGAGATCATTTGATAATATTTGGAATTTATTTGGACACTTGAAAAAATATTTAGTATCATTTTAAACTTGAAGTACAAAGTTGTTTTCAGTCAGTTCTAACCAAAATGGCTGTTATCTCAACGTTTTCCTCGCAACATAATCACTAAAATATCGTCACTGCCGGGCAGAAACCTCGTATCTCCAAGTTTCAAATGTGTACGTCTTTTGGTAAAGCAAAGCCCTGCTTCATCATACAAGACTGTCGCACAAAACTAGTGAAAACAGCAGATCTACAAGCACGCAACGCAATGCGAGGCGTTGTGTGCTTGTAGATCGGCTGTTTTCACTAGTTTAGTACATAGATGATAAATACAAAACGAACGGTTTTGGACATACAAGGTTTCCACCCGACAACGATGATATGCTATAAAATATAAAGTGCTGGGAGTGAGAATTATAATGTAGGGGTGCCTCAGATTAAATAAATATTGAGATAAATATTGAGACAAAAAAAATTGGGAACCACTGATCTGGACGACGTCTATGCAGGACCAGTTATGAAATGAAAGACAGTGGTTGGAGGTGTAAGCATGTGGTCGTGTGTGTGTGTGTGTGTGTGTGTGTGTGTGTGTGTGTGTGTGTGTGTGTGTGTGTGTGTGTGTGCGTGTGTGTGCGTGCGTGCGTGCGTGCGTGCATCACCTCCTATAAAGAAGGAGCCGTCGTCTCGTCTGTGTATGACCAGACTGTCCACGTGCACGCTGATGGGGGAGGGCTCCGGGTCCGAGGGGTTCTCACGTGGTCCGTCGTCCTGTGGGAGAGACACACGTTGTGTTTGTTGAAACCCATTAACTCAGCGGGTGCCCACGCGTCAATCTCTTTGATGTCGCTGGAGGCCCACAACGTTTTTGACGCGTTTACTGTATTCACAGTATTACATTTAAATCTCACTGTTAGGTCGGGGCTACGCCTGGATGTAGCCCATTCACCGCGGGTCGCTTCGAATCGACGCTGAGAGCATCGCGCGGCCGTTTTCTCTCCATATAATCCAATGCATTTCCCCATCTTTAACGCCCTTTATCTCTGATGTTTGTTTTATGGCTAAAACTGTGGCGGGGTGCGGCAAAATGACCAACTTTTGATCGGCAATGAACAGCTATGATCAACACTGGTCCATACAGTAAGTTACACAACAACATCCTGTCTGCGGTCATGTGACCAAGTGAGGTCATGACGCATGCATTGACGCAGCAGGGCCGTATTCAATAGAATGGTGGTGGGCCTGGGCAGCGAGAGGGATAAATGGGGCTCAATCTAGGGGCACCCGATGTGTTAAAGAGTAGTTCACCCCCAAAATGACTTATTTTCTATTGATTACTCACGGAAAACCTACAGTGTGTTTCTATGTCAATGGTTCTCAAACTTTTTTAATGTCAAGGACCTCCAAATATATGGATTTGGCCACGGATCTCAAAATATTTTGTTCCAGGGACCCCCAGAACAAATATTTGAGATACATTCAAAGATGTGCCCCAAAATGTCACGACTTTTCAAAAATGGCAGATCTACAATCTACTTTTTTGGGGGGCTTTTTCTGCCTTTATTTATAGGAGATAGAATGAACAGGAGGACAGCTGACCTTCATGTCCAGGTGTGTGTGTGTGTGTGTGTGTGTGTGTGTGTGTGTGTGTGTGTGTGTGTGTGTGTGTGACCTTCATGTCCAGGTGTGTGTGTGTGTGTGTGTGTGTGTGTGTGTGTGTGTGTGTGTGTGTGTGTGTGTGTGTGTGTGTGTGTGTGTGTGTGCTGACCTTCATGTCCAGGTGCGTGTCCCCGACGATGATCTCCATGGGCAACACCTGCGGGGCCAAAAGGGAATAAATATCGTTAAGAGCAGGGCAGGAATTTCATTCCGTTGCCCCACAGTTCGGCCTTGTGACCATCAAACCAACAGCATTTTAGTTTTCTTTATTCTGAACTCCCCAGAGTCCCCATCTTTAAACCAATCCAGTGACTCTGATTGGTGCAGGGCTGAGCATGGATCAGATTGTAAATACCATCATTTATCTATTTCACTGCAGATTAGGTTATCATCCCTAACCCTTAAATTCAACAAATTATTTCAATGGACTAAAATCTTGTTTTATTTAATGGCCTTCCTGCCCTGGCATTTGGTCTTTGTGCCCTCAAAAAATTAACAACACCAAAGGCCAAGTGGCCTTGCCCATAAAATGACGAAATTCCAGGCCTGGTTAAGAGGATACAATGTCTCCACAATATGCCTTTTCAGAGATATCGTATATATCGTGATACAATGAAAATCCTGTTGAAATTGTTGATAGAGCAGATTCATTGCATTGCAGAATTCATTTAAACCTGCATTTTGGTCTAAAGCAGTAGTTCTCAAACTTGAAAATGTCAAGGTCTCCCTTTAACTCTGACGGTATACAAATGAAACCAAATGGACCCGTAAGGGTCCATTCGTATACTGTCAGAGTTACAGACTTGTAAGGGTCAAATTTAGACCTCCCAAAAGGAACCCAGAGAGTCCCTGGACCCCACTTTGAGGACCACTGGTCTAAATGGTCTGTTACTCCTTTTTCTTTTAGTTTTTGTCTCCTTGTAGGTGGTTGTACTGTTAAGTAACTTGAAAAATCACACC
Source organism: Nannobrachium achirus (assembly GCF_963921795.1). Classification (NCBI taxonomy): domain Eukaryota; kingdom Metazoa; phylum Chordata; class Actinopteri; order Myctophiformes; family Myctophidae; genus Nannobrachium; species Nannobrachium achirus. The sequence goes on from NC_137830.1 coordinate 50,486,299, forward strand.
CAATGTGAAGTGAGCGGTGGTCGTACTTGCATAACGTCTTCAATTGGTAATTGGTGATGTAATACAGGCTACACACACACACACATTGCTATGGCAAAACGCTGAGGAAAAAGACTAGAATATAGGTCTAGGATGTAATTGGTGATATAATATGGCTACGCAAACACACACCTATTGCTATGGCAAAACGCTGAGGAAAAGTGGCTACAGACACACACAGTCGCACAACCAATCTATGGAGCGGTTTACCACCGCTCAAAAATAACCATAAAAACCAACATGAAAAAGAATCGTGATAAGACTGTGTATCGCGTATCGCGATACAGCTTTGGGGAAAATATGTTTTTTTTCCCCATATCACCCCCCTCACCTGCGTGTCCTGGTCGTCGTCCTCCAGGAAGGCGGCCAGGTTCCTCAGCGTGGACATCAGCAGCGTGGCGCGGTAGCCGCACACGCGCAGCCGCAGGAAGCCGTTGCGCTCCGCCAGCGGAGAGCGAGCGGCGGCGCGCGGCCCGCTCTCCAGGCGCGCCTGGACCTCCGGGCCCGGCCGCCGCGCTGGCAGGGGGCCGCCGGCCGTCGCCTCCTCCCCCCCCGCCGCCTGGACGGAGAGAGAGAGAGAGAGAGAGAGAGAGAGAGAGAGAGAGAGAGAGAGAGAGGGAGGTTAGAATAACAAGGGAGATTAAAGTAGTAGTTCACCCTCAAAATGACCTTTTTTCTATTGATTACTCACACCATGGAGACTTGAGTTCAATATGTATTTTTTTGTTCTTATTTGTGGCATTCCTAAGACAAAAACATTTGATTATAGTAAATGTACCCCCCATTGATTCCGGATGGGGACCCAAATGTATTTGGGTCCCCATCCGGAATCAATGGGCGTACATTTATCATTTTGTGGTTGAACTAAAATGAGGGGCAGAGGTTCTGAATTGGCATCCAGGGAGAGACAACAGAGGTAAAATACAGTACAAGGGTAAAGTGATGTTTGGATGAATCAAATTGTGTTACGAAATGACAACGCTCTCTCTCTCTCTCTGTCCTGCATGGGAGAGAGAGAGAGCAGAGAGGTAAGGTAGCGAGGAGGAAAACAGATGGGATTAAGAGAAAGACGAGGAAAAAGAGCTTCAGGGGATGATGAAGGGGAAGGAGGAGAGAGAGAGAGAGAGAGAGAGAGAGAGAGAGAGAGAGAGAGAGAGAGAGAGAGAGAGAGAGAAAGGGAGGCTAAATCAGTGGAGTGAGACTGCAAAGTCTGCTGCAGTGGAAAGAGGAGGATGATGAGCCAAATTCTTGGCCCTGGTTACAAGGATTCACTGGGACAAGTCTTTGAATGTTTCTTCTAATGTTTTCTTCTAATAATCCTTCTAAGGTTTTTTTTTTAAATGTTTCTATGTCAGTGGTGGCCAAACTTTTTCATGTGAAGGACCCCCAAAAATGATATGTATTTGTTTGTTTATTTGGCCACAGACCCCCATCTCAAAATATTTAGTTCCAGGGACCATCCCCCGGAAGCTAAATTTGAGTTACAAATGTTCGCTTAAAAATCACATAAATTCAAAGATTTGCACACATTTTCATGACTTTTTCAAAAATAGCAGATCTAGCTCGCTGCTATTTTTCAATAAATAATTAAGGCTCCCTCCACCTTGGGCCCTAGTAACTCAGTCCCACCCCCCCCCCCCCCCCCCCCCCCGCCTCTGATATTTGACAATTTGGCCAATGTTTACTTTGTCATTTTAGAGGTATTAAAAAGTCCTTAAATTGTCACAATGTTGCACATTAAGTTAATCATCAGTGGGGACCCCCCCCCCCTAATAATTTGGGGACCCCCCTGGAACACTTCAAGTCACACACACACAACCATTTTGGTCTGTCACGTGTACACAAAGTCACAATGTATTTGGGTCCCCATCCGGAATCAATGGGGGGTACATTTATCATTTTGTAGTTGAACTAAAATGAGGGGCAGAGGTTCTGAATTGGCATCCAGGGAGAGACAACAGAGGTAAAATACAGTACAAGGGTAAAGTGATGTTTGGATGAATCAAATTGTGTTACGAAATGACAACGCTCTCTCTCTCTCTCTGTCCTGCATGGGAGAGAGAGAGAGCAGAGAGGTAAGGTAGCGAGGAGGAAAACAGATGGGATTAAGAGAAAGACGAGGAAAAAGAGCTTCAGGGGATGATGAAGGGGAAGGAGGAGAGAGAGAGAGAGAGAGAGAGAGAGAGAGAGAGAAAGGGAGGCTAAATCAGTGGAGTGAGACTGCAAAGTCTGCTGCAGTGGAAAGAGGAGGATGATGAGCCAAATTCTTGGCCCTGGTTACAAGGATTCACTGGGACAAGTCTTTGAATGTTTCTTCTAATGTTTTCTTCTAATAATCCTTCTAAGGTTTTTTTTTTAAATGTTTCTATGTCAGTGGTGCTCAAACTTTTTCATGTGAAGGACCCCCAAAAATGATATGTATTTGTTTGTTTATTTGGCCACAGACCCCCATCTCAAAATATTTAGTTCCAGGGACCATCCCCCGGAAGCTAAATTTGAGTTACAAATGTTCGCTTAAAAATCACATAAATTCAAAGATTTGCACACATTTTCATGACTTTTTCAAAAATAGCAGATCTAGCTCGCTGCTATTTTTCAATAAATAATTAAGGCTCCCTCCACCTTGGGCCCTAGTAACTCAGTCCCCCCCCCCCCCCCGCCTCTGATATTTGACAATTTGGCCAATGTTTACTTTGTCATTTTAGAGGTATTAAAAAGTCCTTAAATTGTCACAATGTTGCACATTAAGTTAATCATCAGTGGGGACCCCCCCCCCCCCCTAATAATTTGGGGACCCCCCTGGAACACTTCAAGTCACACACACACAACCATTTTGGTCTGTCACGTGTACACAAAGCACCGCACAAAAGTACTCAAATAATTATGAAACACTCACACTGACCAACATTACGCGCACGCACGCACGCACGCACGCACGCACGCACGCACGCACACACACACACACACACACAGCTCAGTGGGTGCAACTCAACATGTCTGTGTGTGTCTGCGATGCATGCAGTCCAACAGATGGAGAAACAGACATGAACAGGAACACACTGCTCTAAACAAGCAGGAGTTATTTTATCCAGGCATTCATCAGTCAGAGCGTTTCAGGCAAAAATCGTGCACTTTATGAAAGAAGCATGACATTTGGCACACAGTTAGAACATGCCATCCCTTCCAAGAAACGGCCCCCACAAAACTGTGAAAAGCATGATGACTCATCACTAAATCATAGTTTTATTGCCAAATTATGGGCCAGTTCTTAGCTCAAGGAATGTTTTTCCTGCAAAACAAATGTTTGCATTGGATTCAGAATCCCGAAAACCCCCTAGTTTGACCCCTCACATGCTACTTAAAGCATATTTATTTTTTGTATTATTTTACTGTATAGTAAAGTCTATGAGAGCCCAACTTTGATTGGCTCCCACAAGTTTCCCAAGACAAATCTGCGATGCCCCTATAGCCAAAAATGTTCCATATGGCATGTTCTAACTGTGTGCCAAATTTCATGCTTCTTTCATAAAGTGCACGATTCCATCAAAATACTGCCCGAAACGCCCTGGACTATCAAACACTCTACTATACAGGGAGGGCAGCTTACAAAGTGCAAGATCAGGGTGAATCAATGGCGTTGCACACAGAGCTGAAGCAGCAGTCCATACATGTTTAAACGCAACGCCCAAAACCCACTGGCTTCAAATGAAAACAAACATGGATTTATTCTTTGATCAGACTTTGTGTGCAAGGCCTTTAGAGCAGTGGTTCTCATCCTTGTCTGGATCAAGGTAGTGTAGGCCAGTCAATCTGAGGTCTGGATCAAGGTAGTGTAGGCCAGTCAATCTGAGGTTTGACCCAAAAGAAATTGCACTAGTAATGGTTCAAGGTTTTTTATGATCCTTAGGGTCATCCAAAAAACATGTTAAAAATCGTCCAAAATATTCTTAGTGGATCAAGGTAAATTCAGGGGGTTAACTAACTAGGGCTTTTTCGTGATTCTGAATCCATTGCAAGCAATTGTTTTGCACAAAAAACATTCCTCGGGCTAAAAATTGACCCACCCAAAAGTGTGAAAAGTGATGACTCATCACTACACCATAGTGTTGTGGGTCAGTTTTTGTCCAGGGGAATGTTTTTCGTGCAAAACAAATGCTTGCAATGGATTCAGAATCATGAAAACCCACTAGTTGGACCCCTCACATGCTTGGGGGGTCTTTTTTTCCTGTATAGTAAGTGAAGGGACCCAAACTTGAACCCCCTGAATTTACCTTGATCCACTAAGAATATTTTTTAAACTTTTAACATGTGTTTTATCGCTACCGCTATGTTGGTTTGTTTACTGTTGAGTGAGAAAACGACCCCCCCCCCCCCCACACACACACACAGGTTGAGAACCACTGCCTTAGAGACAAACGACAGAGTAAGGGTCACATACTTTTAAGTAGAGGAAAACAATTAACCACTTAAACTCTCTCTACTTCGCTGACCGGGGTCAGCGAAGTAGAGGTCCCCCAGCCCAGGGGTCCACCAGGGGTCCCCAGTCCTGGGGTCCCCCGGCCCAGGGTTCCCCCAGTCGCCCCTGACTTGGCTCCCTTCTTTTCCCCCTCAACACCAAACAGAGCATCTACAAGCTTGCTGCAACTCGCAGCAGTCGGGTATGATGTAGGGCTGCAAGCGAACCTTCGGGGATTCGAACGTTCGTTCGTTACGTTGGCAATCGAAGTTCGAAATTAATGGGTTCAGGTTTTTTTCTTTTTTTTTTCTTCTTTTTTTTACACGAAAAATAATTATCAGAATGTGATAGGCCTATTCAGAATATCACAGTAGTAGAGATAGCCAAATACGAAATAAGTTAGGCCTACCGGTAAACACTAACAGTTAATGGTGACCGTTATAGTAGTTATAAAATGCACCAGAACAGCTTGGAGCGATCAAGGACCGTCCTCCGCTCCAATTCCGCTCCAATTTGGGGCCGCGCACACACGCTTGATGACAGTAGAGTGAGAGCAGCTGAGCTGGGCAGAGACAGACGTGTGTGTGCTGCTGTGCTCTGAACAGCGAACACCCATCCATGCACCCAAAGATTAAACAGCCTTTCTCCTAAGCATGAGCAAAGATGGATTTCATTGCAACCCCCTAAAGGATTAAATGCGATTTCTGGGGTTGTTACATCGAGACCAGTTCAGCCCGAACGCGACGCGCTCCGACGCAGTCACCAAGTCTAATCATCATCCGTGCAACTCCGCTATACATTGAGCCTGTTCGTCAACAAACTGCAACATTTTCTCCGATTGGGTTGGATTTTCCAAGTGTTAGCCTAGGTGTTAATGCAGCCACGCATCCACGCGTTTTCAATGGATAAAACAGCGCATTTAAAACATTTCCTACACTTTTAGCTGGTTAAATGTACAGTACGTTCGATGGTTCGGAGGTTCGAACGTTCGGTTTTTATTCAATTGAACGAACCATCTAAGGTTCGATGGTCCGTTCGGAAAATCCCCCCGAAGTTCGAATCCCTAAAACAGGGCTAGATTACAGCCCTAGTATGATGACATCCCAAGAATAGAGAGCCTAAGGTTCAAGTGGTTAAGATCTCTCACACACACACACACACACACACACACACACACACACACACACACACACACACACACACACACACACACACACACACACACACACACACACACACACACACACACACACAGCTCAGTACGTGCAACTCAACATGTCTGTGTGTGTCTGCATGCAGTCCAACAGATGGAGAAACAGACATGAACAGGAACATCCAGAATATGTGTGTAACGTCCGTCCCGGTCTGATGATTGGATGATTAAAAATGTCCAATGAGACCATACTTTGAGGATTGGTCAAGCTTCACATGACAATTCGGCCCTCCAGATAAAATCATTCATTCATTCAGAATTGGATGGATGTATAGATCACAGAGTTCATAGCTCTAGAACACATAGAACCAGTAAGACTCCCTAATCGGGAGATAAGCGACCGTTGGTCGCTTATCTCCATAAATAGAGCAAAAATGTGTTTTTCCAAAATCTTCCTGATCCATGTTGTTGACATGAGTGTAGACATACTGTGTAGTGATTTTCGTGATTTTAGGGCAAAATCTGAATCGGCCTCATGGTGGCGCTAGAGGGCCATGTGAGAAATGAGGGGTGGGGTCTCCTCGCCGCCAAGGCGGACGAATAGGTACCGGCCCCGGCTCTCCCGGTCGCTCCTAGCCCGAGTTACGGCATTTTATGTGAGCTGCAGTGGCAGGGGGTCCTCCACTGGGGGCGCCACCACTTTTGCATCCGTTCTGGAGCACCAGGAGTGGGTGGTCCCCGGGAATGCCCCGTGAGCAGCCCCGTTGGGGTGGTCATTTGGTCATTTTTGCACATTTGGTAATTTTTTACACCTGGGGGTCCCCCAGGGACCTGGGGGTCCCCGAAACTCCGGGGGTCCTTGGAGGTTGTAGTTTGGCAGGCAAGGAGTGTGTGTGCAAAATCTGGCATGGATCGGGGCAACGGTTGCAGAGATATGAGCAGGGCAAAAGTGTGACGTGTGACGTGTGACAGAGGGAGTGACGGAGGGAGTGACGGAGGGAGTGACGGAGGGACAGCCGGTGGAGGTTTGGATAGTGTGCAAGTAACTGCGACCTACGGTCGCAATAAAAGTTCACCGCTTCACTTCGAACCGAGGTTTGATTTTTGCTATGGTGAAAGAAATGCAAATGCCCCCTCTTTCCATGCCATACCTGAAGGCAGCGTTCAAGAGAATTGCCTTGTCCAAATTCTCCCTCTCTGCCCTCTCTATGTAGAAATCCATACCGTACACCACATCTCCAGTATTGACTTGATTATGTTCTTGACTTGTTTAGCTCAGCGTGGTATCAAGCGCCGAAAATAGCCTACCGCTGAGACGCGTTGTGAGCTTGGAGGTCTGCCATTTTCAGTGCCCTTTTCCAAATGTCAGCCCCCGTCACTCTCTAACATTCTCTGCACGTCCCTGGGGTGAAAGGTTGCACCAGTGGGCTCACTCAGCTCAGAGGTGGATGTGTAGAACGGGTACACATTATTGTGTATCATTATTTTATGCTTTAACTATTGAAAAATAGCAGATATACAAGCTCACAGCGCGGCACCGAGTGCCGCGCTGCGAGCTTGTAGATCTGCTATTTTTGAAAAGTCGTGAAAATTAGAATTTTGACCCGATTCTATAAGTGCCTTCTGAAGGTTTTTTGAAAAACCCTATGTCAGCAATCTGGCCGGCCGGCATCAAAGAAAAGGTCCTTTTCACTTCACTGGAGCTCAGTTGGTCTGTTCTTGAGAGACTACTATGTCAGTGGTTCTCAAACCTTTTCATGTGAAGGACCGCCAAAATGATATTTATTTGTCCACGGGCCCCCATCTCAAAATATTTGGTTCCAGGGACCACCCAGAAGCAACATTTGAGTTACAAACGTTCGCTTTGAAAATACATATATTCAAAGATTTGCACACATTTTCATGACTTTTTTTTTTTAAAGTGAGCTTGTATATCTGCTATTTTTCACTGTATTTTGAGATGGAATCGTGCATTTTATGAAAGAAGCATGACATTTGGCACACAGTTAGAACATGCCATATGGAAAACTTTTGGCTATAGGGGCATCGCAGATTTGTCTTGGGAAACTTGTGGGAGCCAATCAAAGTTGTGCTCTCATAGACTTTACTATAGAGTAAAATAATACAAAAAATAAATATGCTTAAAACAAGGTGTTTTTCGGGATTCTGAATCCAATGCAAACATTTGTTTTGCAGGAAAAACATTCCTTGGGCTAAAAACGGACCCCATAAAACTATGGTTTAGTGATGAGTCATCATTTTTCACAGTTTTGTGGCGGCCATTTCTCGGAAAGGAATGTTTTTCGTGGGATGCCAAACTTTGGGATCCATGCCAAACTTTGCACACACAATCCTTGTCTGACAAACCACAACCTCCGCCCCTCATTTCTCACATGCCCCTGTTCTAGCGCCACCATGAGGCTGCTTTTTTCTGACAACATTCATGGACACTGCTCCTACAGATCTTGCCTAAAAATCACGCAAAGTGGTAACCACTTAAAAGAAAGTGACCCAGATGCACTTCATAACAAGGTACTCACACACAGAGAAACCCTACGGAGATGCCCCCTCAGCCAACTGGTCCGGGAACACAAACACAAGCAGAGCCACCAGACAGACAATTCACTGGACTAAACCAAATTATAAAACAGCAGAAAGAAAGCTACCTGACACATTGGAGAGAAGCAACCCAAAAGCAGAGCAAACTAGAATGCTATTTGGCCCTAAACAGAGAATACACCATGGCAGAATACCTGAGCAAGTTGGCCGACCCAAAACAAAGAAAAATCTTGACTAGGTACAGACTCAGTGAGCACAGTCTTGCAATCGAGAAAGGACGTCACAGGCATACCTGGCTCCCTAGAGAAAACAGACTTTGCACCCACTGCACACAAAATGAAGTGGAAACAATTTGAAAATATGACCAATGATGAAAAACTCCCATACCTGCTGGGTGAAGTAAAACAATGTGCAAACACAGCAGCAAGATTCGTGAGCTGCTGTGATAAGAGAAGGATATCAAATGGAATCCAACCACCTTAAAAACCATTGTATATATCCCTGCTCTGCCTGCACGTAACTGTGATGCATGAAAACTGTTTTCACCAGAGAGAGATTGTTGTAGTTGCTTTCTGGAGTATGTTTCACATTAAGTTGGTAGTAAAAGTGTACACAGTTCTGCATAGACCATAGTGTTTCTCAAAACTTTCAAAGGCCAAGGTCTTCCCCTTAACTCTGACAAGTGTACAAATGGAACCAAATCATTTGGTTCCATTTGTACACTTGTCAGAGTTACAGACTGGCATGGGTCCATTTAACCCCCCCCCCCCCCCCTAATTAAGGAACCCACAGAGAGAGTCCCTGGAATCCACTTTGAGAAACACTGCTTTAGACCAGTGTTTCTCAACCACTGTGCCTGGGGACCTTTGGTGCCCCTGAGAAGGGTCAAGTGTGCCCCTTAAAACAGCCCGATCTACAAGCACACAACGCCTTGCGGTGCGAGGCGTTGTGTGCTTGTAGATCTGCTGTTTTCACTACTGTTGTGCGACAGCCTTAACATACACCCCCATATTATGTTGGTGTGCCCATGGATTCTTGGGACATGAAAAGTGTGCCCATGCAGAAAAAAGGTTGAGAAACACCGCTGTAGATCATGTTGTCAATAGATATTTCGCACACAGCAGATAACAACCACTATGGTTATGTTATATCACAGCGTATAGCCCTCCCACAGTAGAGCTACAGCAGCAACACACTATGGTACAACATTACAGTATATGGGGGGACTGCCCATAAGTCAGAAATCTCATTAGTCCTACATCTCATTTGTCCGAATTTAGTTAGGGTTAGGTTTAGGCATAGTTTTACTGAGGTTAGAGTTTGGGTTAGGTTTAGGAATAGTTTTACTGAGGTTAGGGTTTGGGTTAGGTTTAGGAATAGTTTTTACTGAGGTTAGGGCAAGGTTTAGGTTTAGGCATAGTATTTTTCACCAGATTAAAGGACAACTTTAGTTTTTTTTACAACAAGGGTTCATATTTTAGATTGTAATTAGCCTTACATTAAGTCACCCCTGAAGAAGTTTCTGCATTGATGACGTTTATGGCTACAGGAGCGTCTTAACGCTTTGACAGACAGGTCGGGAGTATGGTCTGCAAGGTTTTTGCGACTTGTCCGGTAGCCTTGTTTAATGTATTAGTCCGTATTGTTAAATAAAATGAGTTTTTACCAAGTGTGTGTCTTTTCCAAATCTAGCATCTCTGGTTTGGTTAAAGATGGCTGCACTTATCACGTGACGTTCATCCATTCCCCCATTCGCTCATACGAGGACATGACGTAAGTGTATACGGAAGAATGCACAATAATGCTTCCAGCCACCAACGGGCGCTGTTGCAGCTAACGTTGTAGCAAACGAGGAAAAGTTGTACACTTTGGTAAAAACTCATTTTATTTAACAATACGGACTAATACATTAAACAAGGCTACCGGACAAGTCGCAAAAACCTTGACGAACTTGTACGGAAGATATGTCTCGCATGTGTGCATGTGTAGAGCCGCAGTAGCAGTTTTGCAGACCATACTCCCGACATGTCTGTCAAAGCGTTAAGACGTTCCTGTAGCCATAAACGTCATCAATGCAGAAACTTCTACAGGGGCGACTTAATGTAAGGCTAGATTGTAATTAAAGAATACTAGAAGCGGCGACCTGGCCAACTCGGGAACGATGTAAATAGGGAATGAATGCCCCGCCCTTTAATGCAAACCCCATTATACCTGTTGTCATAGGACCCGTTTTGACCATCTGTTTGCCTGTGTCCATTTTATGTCCATATATGGAGATCACTGCAGATATAGTTCTGGGTCCATTTTATGCCCATATGCCCATATATGGAGATATCTGTCTATTTGCGTCCATTTTATGCCCATATATGGAGATCTCTGTATCTGTCTGTCTGTGTCCCTTTATGCCCGTATATGGAGATATCTGTTTATCTGCGTCCATTTTATGCCCATATATGAGATCTCTGTCGCTTTTTGTTTGTTTCTTCTTTAAGCAGAATACACAGCCTGCTTAAATCTGCATCATTCAAGATGCCCATATATGGAGATATCTGTCTATTTGCGTCCATTTTATGCCCATATATGGAGATCTCTGTATCTGTCTGTCTGTGTCCCTTTATGCCCGTATATGGAGATATCTGTTTATCTGCGTACATTTTATGCCCATATATGAGATCTCTGTCGCTTTTTGTTTGTTTCTTCTTTAAGCAGAATACACAGCCTGCTTAAATCTGCATCATTCAAGTCATCCTCCCAGTCCCACGCTTTGTCGCTTGTCTTATGTTTGTCTTTGTCTCTTTTATTTTCTTTTTTGGAGCGGACCCCATGAATGCCCCACCCTTTAATGCAAACCCCAATATACCTGTTGTCATAGGACCCGTTTTGACCATCTGTTAGCCTTTGTCCCCACCCTTTAATGCAAACCCCAATATACCTGTTGTCATAGGACCCGTTTTGACCATCTGTTTGCCTTTGTCCCCTTATGCCCGTCAGACATCAGCTCCCCATTCGGGGATTCATTTTATGCCCATATCTGGAGAACGCGCGTGCCGGTGGAAGAACGGTTCTCGAGATTCACATACATACATACACATTCACCGAGATTTTTTGTTGACTCATGTGGCGTACGTGATGTCAGAGCCTTTTATGAAGTGATGTCACAATGAGTCAGCGATTGTGCCGATTTCCTCAGGAACAGCCTGATGTCAACAATCAGCTCCGCATAAGGAGATTCCGAACGTTTCGCGCCGTTTCGGAAAACCGCACATCGGGTCGGGTCGAGGCCCGGCACTGCACTCCGCGCCACGGCGGGGAACGCGCGTGCCGAATCTGAAGCCGGTGGGACGAACGGTTCTCGAGATACGCGGATTACATACACGCAGACACGCAGAGACTTCTCGCATTTATAGATAGATAAAAGATGAGTGTTAAATTGATTTCATTTACTTCTTTCTATTGTTGTAGAGATTCTTATTTCAGTGGTTGGTGGCATGCGTACAAGTGGCTAAATATGTCATTTTACACAGAATAAGCCCATTCCCAAGATACAACGCAACCTTTCATGTTTGGATGTGACTTATGGGGGCTAGAAGTGTTACTGTAAACAGCAATAAAGAAACTGCTGGCTTATTCTGTGTAAAAATACATATTTAGCCACGCATGTGTAACAGGAGTCATTTAATGTTGCTTTTATTTAATGAAGTTCGTCAAAATACAGCTATTAACACTGTTTAAACACAATGTAATGCTGCCCTAGATATTGCATTGTGTGCTGTGTTCTCTATAACCTTGTCTGAACAACAGCGCCCTCCCCTGGTGGAAGATAGACTCATGGTTTGCCGTCATATGCGGTCACGTGACGTTGCTCTGGTCTTCCTGTTTTGGTATGAGCAACGGTAGGCTGCTGTTCTGATCTCTCCTCCTTTTGCATGATATAAAGCGTCACAATCTTGCAATTATTGTAATCTGTGCACACTTTTAAGCAGATGAATGATGCAGGCAGACTTATAGCAGTTGTATTTATGGCAGCTGATTGCAGTTAGTCTGTAATCATTGAATGTTGTTTGTTTGTGTACAGGAGCAGAGGTGTTGTGTGCCAGCAGCCTATATTTGACATGCACTGTCTGTCTGTCCCCATCAGGTGTGTGTTGGGAGGGTTTTGTATTCTGTTTATTAACTGTATGAAAACGTTTTGTATTAAAGATATTATATAGAGAATGTAAATACTACAGTACTGTTAACTGTGTACAGTGTGCCTATTTTGCAATTATTTGAAAATGTAATTATTTGTGTTTATATAAGCTGCTTCCTGTTTTGGTATGAGCAACGGAGCAGAGGTGTTGTGTGCCAGCAGCCTATATTTGACATGCACTGTCTGTCTGTCCCCATCAGCTTCTGTCAATAAATGGGTGAACAGAGACAACACTTGGTGTGATTCTTCAGATCAGCAGACCCCAGAGAGAGGGTTACATCTGGTGCCGTGACTCCGTGAGTTCGAGAAGATCAGCTTGATTGCTCATCGTCATTGATATACAGTATATCATAATTTTTTTTATTTTTTATTTTTTTTTGTGTGTTGTGTGTACATGATCGTCAGTGATGTCAGAGGGGAGTAAAGGGGGCAGGTCTTTGCCTGATATTTCAGTTGGTTCACAAGGTAGTGAACTTATGTCATTTACTGGTATTGCTGAAGGTGATGACATTGTTCTGTTTGAGAGACCTTTGTCTGCCCTGCCATTTTCCACTCCTTTTCATGATGGTAATGTTGATATAAACAGTGCATTTAGACAATTTGGTGCTTTGACCACTGAGTTAGGAAAAGAAGTTGGTGATTCAATTACGACCAGACTCCTATCTGACAGCGGAAACACACATGCACAGCCCCCACAGTCTTTTGAATTATCAGATAACAACACAACGCAGACACATAGCCCCGCCCCCAGCCATGCCACACAGCAGCCTGCTCATAGCCCCGCCCCCAGCCATGCCACGCAGCAGCCTGCCCATAGCCCCGCCCCCAGCCATGCCACGCAGCAGCTTGCTCATAGCCCCGCCCCCAGCCATGCCACGCAGCAGCCTGCTCATAGCCCCGCCCCCAGCAGTGCCACGCAGCAGCCTGCCCATGTCTCCGCCCCCAGCAGTGCCGCACAGCACCCTGTTCACGTCTCCGCCTCTAGCAGTGCCACGCAACACCCAGCCCATGTCCCTGCTTCCAGCCATGCCATGCAGCCCCCAGCCCATGTCCCTGCTTCCAGCCATGCCTTACAGCCCCAGGCCCATGTCCCTGCTTCCAGCCATGCCTTACAGCCCCAGGCCCATGTCCCTGCTTCCAGCCATGCCTTACAGCCCCAGGCCCATGTCCCTGCTTCCAGCCATGCCTTACAGCCCCAGGCCCATGTCCCTGCTTCCAGCCATGCCTTACAGCCCCAGGCCCATGTCCCTGCTTCCAGCCATGCCTTACAGCCCCAGGCCCATGTCCCTGCTTCCAGCCATGCCTTACAGCCCCAGGCCCATGTCCCTGCTTCCAGCCATGCCTTACAGCCCCAGGCCCATGTCCCTGCTTCCAGCCATGCCTTACAGCCCCAGGCCCATGTCCCTGCTTCCAGCCATGCCTTACAGCCCCAGGCCCATGTCCCTGCTTCCAGCCATGCCTTACAGCCCCAGGCCCATGTCCCTGCTTCCAGCCATGCCTTACAGCCCCATGTCTACGTCCCTTCTCCCAGCCATGCTGCTCAGCCATATGTCTACATCCCTTCCCCCAGCCATGCTGCTCAGTCCTATGGCTACATCCCTTCTCCCAGCTATGCCGTACAGTCCCATCCCTATGTTCCACCTTCTGGCCATGCCATGCAGCCCCCTGCCTTCAGCCCTCCTTCCGGCCATATTTACAGCCCTCCTTCCGGTCTTGCTGCACAGCCTCATGTCTATGGCCCTTCTGCCGGTTATGCTGCACCGCCTCATGGCTATGGGTCACCTTCCGGCCATGTTGTGGGGCTACGTGGCGACGGTTACTATGCAACACAGATGCTCGGTCAGTCTGCCAACCAGGCTACGCTTGACCTTTCTCAGCTCAGTCTAGTCCTGAAGTCTGATGCCAGAGAGCCGCCCGTCTTCCGTGGTGATGGTGCTGACAAGTGTTCTATCCATGAGTGGATTGAACTGATGGCTACATATTTGAGGAAGAAGAGTGTTGTTGCGGCGGAGCAGTCGGATGAGATACTCATTAGGCTTATGGGCAGAGCCAAAGACGTTGTCAGGATCGGTTTACGCAGTGACCCGTCAATTGACGTTGTCCGCCGGCCTGATTCAATTTATACCATCCTGAAGCAGCACTTCAGTGACCTCTCGTATTCCTGTATGCCTCTAATGGACTTCTACAACACCTTGCCTGCGCCTCATGAGGCCCCTGTTGATTACTGGGTACGTCTAAATAGGGCTGCAGATGTGGCAGATGAGAGTCTTCGACGTCTGGGGAGGGCAATGGACGAAATTGGTAGGGAAGTGGCCATGATGTTTGTGCGGAACTGCCCCAACCAGTCTCTTTCTATTAAGTTCAATAGCAAGCTCACTGACCAATGGACAGCCAAGGAGGTACAGGAGAGGATTGATGAGTTCCAGCGGGAACAGCGGACCAGGCAGAGAGCGGCACCGCCACACCATGTTGCCCAACAGATGGTTGCTGCCGTGGGTGAGCCTCTCACATCTGAGCCAGTGAGTGAGCCTCCTCTGGTACATTCATGCAAACAAAATGTCCAGCCGTTTCAGAGGGCCTCGGAGACTGCCTCACTCCAGGCCAGCATGGATAAAATGACAGAGATGCTGAGCCAAGTGTTGAGTAGCTTAGCGCCTGCACCGCGCCCAGGTTTTGCTTCCCATGCCTATTCACCTCCCAGCTCTCTTCCCCGTGGCCGTGGTGGGTCACAGCCACAGCAGAGGAGGACATCCTCAGGTCGCGGTGCATGTGGGATCTGTGGTGAGCACTCGCACTCGACCATTGCCCATTGCCAATTCAATCGCCTCTGCTTTACCTGTCACCAGCCAGGTCACATGAGGCAAGAATGCCCTGCTTCCTCGTCCCCTGATTCTCAGCCTGCCACCGCCGCCCCTGCCTCAGCTTCCCCCCAACAGGGAAACTAGTTCGCCCGCATTTCGAGGGGGGAAGTGTGGGCGCTAGTGACAAGCCCCTCGACGAGGTCCCAGATCTCCAGTCGGTGTATGAGACAGTGAGTGGAGCTTTTCCCGGCCACACCAAAGTTATTATTCAGAATACGCAGCGTCTGCAGTACAGTGACAGTTTGTTCTACACCCCGGTTGTTGTGAATGGCCATTCAACCGTGAGGGCGTTGCTGGACTCGGGCTCCATGGCGTGCTCTATAAGCGAAGCCGCCATTGACACTATGGTGGAGGCTGGCTCCCTGACCTGTGATGACCTACAGAGCACTGATGTTGTCTTGGTTGGATGTGGAGGCATGAAAGCCTTTGCAAAGAGTCAGTGTGATTTGGAGCTTGAGGTATATGGACATAAGATGAGCGTGCCCACGTTGATTGTCCCTGGGCAGACTGATGACCTGATAATAGGCACTAATGTCATCAAGTGTCTCATACGGAGGCTTAAGGATTCTGAGAAGTACTGGGAAATGATGTCTGTACCGGGATACCCTGATGACGGAGAGGACCGTACTCGATTCCTGGCCATGCTTGCTGGTGTCCATCGCTGGGTGGGAGAGGAGGTCCCTGATGTTGTGGGAACTGTGAAGTTGCACCAGGCCGTCACTCTACTTCCTGGTCATGAGCACCTTGTATGGGGGAAGCTCCCTGCGGCATCCCGTGGTCTGCCCGGCTGCACTGTTGTGGTTGAACCCACAAAGTCCCACTCTATGCCCCGCAACATTTTGGTTGGTCGTGTTGTCACTCCCTTGTGGGGTGACGGTTGGGTTCCGATGAAGATAATTAACCCTACTGACAGGCCTATCACCCTACGGAGGAACGCCAAGTTGGCTGATGTATCTCCATGTATGGCTCTGGAGGATATGGACGCAACGGATAGTGCTTGTATCCGTTCTAACAGTCAACGTGTCAGCTCTGGCCAGTCTTCTCAACCTTCTGACATTACCGAGTCTCTAAGGAGATGTGGTCTTGGTGACCTGAATCTTGACTCCTGTGAGGTTTCTGATCAGTGGAAATCCAAGATGTGTGGGTTGTCACTGGAATATGCTGATATCTTCTCCAGGGATAAACTTGATTGTGGGGAAGCAACTGATTTCGTGCACAGGATCCACCTGGTGGACGAGAAGCCGTTCAGGTTACCCTACAGACGAGTCCCACCTGGCCACTTCCAGAAGCTCCGTGTTGCATTGAGTGAGATGGAGGAGAGAGGAATCATCAGGAAGTCAAAAAGTGAGTTTGCTTCCCCGCTGGTCCTCGTGTGGAAGAAGAATGGTGACCTGAGAATATGCACTGATTTCCGCTGGCTGAATGCTCGCACGGTCAAGGATGCTTACCCGCTTCCACACCAGGCTGACTGTCTCGCAGCCATGGGGGGAAATGCACTGTTCAGCACGATGGACCTTACTTCTGGTTTTTATAATGTTCCGCTACATGAAGATGACAAAAAGTATACTGCCTTCTCTTCACCTACTGGTCTGTACGAGTATAATCGTCTCCCTCAAGGCTTGTGCAATAGCCCCGCCAGTTTCATGAGGATGATGATGAGCATCTTCGGGGACCAGAACTTCCTTTCTCTACTCTGCTACCTCGACGACTTAATGGTCTTCGCTCCCAGTGAGGACGTGGCCTTGGAGCGTCTCGAGATGGTGTTCCAGCGACTGCGTGCACACAACCTAAAATTGGCACCCAAGAAGTGTCACTTGCTGCGTCGGTCTGTCCATTTCCTTGGTCATGTCATTGACAGCAGAGGTGTGTCTACGGACCCCGGCAAAGTTGAGGCCATTGCTAATGTCACGAAGGCGGACCTGATGTTTCCGGATGGACGGACACCATCTCCAAAGAAGATACAGTCATTCCTTGGCCTCGTGATGTGGTATCAACGCTACATTCCCAACTGTTCCAGTATCGCGAAGCCTCTTTTCCAACTGACCTCTGGCACAAAGGAGAAGAAAAGGAAGTGGGTTGGGGAAACCCGAGGGAGACGCAGAGAACAGTACAGGAAGCTGGTTCCAGCGGACTGGACCTCTGAATGTGAGAAGGCGGTGCAGGCCTTGAAAGATGCCCTGCTGGCTAATGTTGTACTGGCGCACCCTGACTTCTCCCGCCCCTTCATCCTGTCAACGGATGCATCAACCGATGGCCTAGGTGCAGTGCTCTCACAAGTAGCTCCTGGGGAAGATAGAGCACGTCCTATTGCTTTTGCCAGTAAGTCATTGAACAGGTCACAGAGCATGTATCCTGCCCACCGTCTTGAATTTCTGGCTCTCAAATGGGCAGTTTGTGAAAAGTTCAGCCACTGGCTTAAGGGCCATGTGTTCACTGCATGGACTGATAACAACCCACTTACTCATATCCTGACTAAGCCGAGGTTGGATGCTTGTGAACAGCGCTGGGTGGCCAAGCTTGCATCATATGACTTTGATCTCAAGTACGTGCCTGGATTAAAGAATGTAGTAGCAGATGCCCTCAGCAGGGAGCCCTTCGCGGGTCGCTGCGTCGGTGAGCGCCTTCTCTGTGAGCCGTATGAGAGTCTGGTCCGTGAGTCTGAGCAGCTGTCTGGTGGAGAGGTTCAGGATGCTTTCAGGTTATCTACCATCCGTCAGAACAGCCAGGGGGTGGAAGGCAGGAAGGCAACCACTCTCCCCGACTCCATGCCCACCTTCTGCTCCATGTCGAGTGCCGAGGTTGCCGCTGTCCTTGATGGTCACAACGATTGGGATACAGCCGCCAGAGTCAGGGCCGTTGCCTTGGCGAGTCACGTACAAAGTATCACAGATGTGGGCCAGGATGCTCTACCCTCCATTCCGAAGCAGGAGCTTAGAGCTGCGCAACAGGCTGACTCTGAGTTGTCCCGTGTCATCTCCTTCGTTGAGCGCCGGCGTCGCCCCACACGACGTGAGAGGCCAAATGAGCCACTGGGTGCTTTGAAGCTCTTGAAACAGTGGGATAAACTAGTGTTTGAAGATGGGATCCTTTACAGGGTGTGTAAAGACCCGGTCACTAGGAAGACAAAACACCAGTACATGGTGCCCCAGTCCCTGCGGGAGGAGGCCCTGCGCGGGTGTCATGACAATGCTGGTCACCAAGGACAAGAGCGAACGCTCCATCTTGTCAAGCAGAGGTTTTACTGGAGTTCTGTGGAACAGGATGTGAGGGACTATGTCAGGTGTTGTGAGAGGTGTGTTGTGAGTAAGACACCTGAACCACACGCCCGTGCTCCCCTTGAGAGCATTACCACTACTGCGCCATTGCAACTGGTCTGCATTGACTTTTGGACAGCTGAGGACTCCAAGAACAGGCCTGTCAATGTGTTGGTGGTTACCGACCATTTTACTAAGCTTGCTCATGCCTTCCTTTGTTCTGATCAAACTGCTAAACAGGTGGCCAGGAAACTGTGGGATAACTACTTTTGTTTCTATGGTTTTGCTGAGCGTATCCACTCTGACCAGGGTGCGAATTTTGAAAGTGAGCTGATAGCTGCCTTGCTTCAGGTCTCGGGTGTTAAGAAGTCCCGCACAACGCCTTACCACCCCATGGGAAATGGGACAGTTGAACGGTTCAACCGCACCCTCGGTGGCATGATAAGGGCACTCCCACCCCGTGAGAAGCAGTCTTGGCCCCAAATGCTACATACGCTGACCTTTATGTACAACTCAACCGTCCATGAGACCACTGGGTTTCCGCCTTTTTACTTGATGTTCGGTAGAGTGCCTCGTCTGCCTGTTGACGTGCTCTTCAAGTCTGCTCTGCGTGATGAGGATGTTGTGTCTTATCCCAAGTATGTGGAAATTCTGAAACGGGACCTCCAGGAGGCCATGGTCTTGGTCGAGAGGCACGCCAGTGAGGAGCAGAAGCGACAGGCTAGGATATACAACAAACGCGCAAAGGGTGTGCCTGTCGAAGCTGGGGACAGGGTCCTGGTGGCGAACAAGGGAGAGAGAGGCCGTAGGAAGTTGGCTGATCGGTGGGAAAATGTGGTTTACACAGTAGTAAAGAGTGATCCTGCGACCCACACCGCCCAGATACGTAATTCTGTCACTGGTCACACCAAGGTGGTGCATCGTAATCTGCTGCTCTGTGTAAACTTTCTTCCTGTGACTGAGGATGATGGAGACAGCGCCTCCATTGTCTCTTCTGCCTCATTTCTCACTCCTACCCCGGGTAGTGATGATGTCGCTGACCATTCTGTGGCTTCTGTGAGGGGCCCAGACAGGATTTCCAGGACTCACCATTGGGTCTCGCAGCTTCCTGTTGAGGGTGAGGACTCTCCGACCGCTGATGTACCACCCGTACATTCTGACAGGACACTTACCGAAGGTGGAGTGGATGAAGATCCTGAGGTGGTGATAAGCTGTGTTTCGGATACAGATGGTTCGGAGGCTGGCAGTGTGGCTTGCAGTGGAACAGTTTCTAGTGGCATGGACTCTGTTCCTAGTGGGGCTGGCACAGTACTGGATTCTTTCCCCTCGCTGGCCTCGAGTGTGGCTACACTTTGTCACTTCACTGCTCACTCCGCAGCTTCACATGCACCCACATGTCACTTAACTGACAACACACGTGTCGTCCGGACCAGAGCGGGCCGTGTTGTCAAACCTGTGAGTAGGCTCATTGTTAGGATGGGCACTTAAATGATCTACAGGGTCAGAGACTTATGTTGAAAACTTGCATTACCTCTTTTGAAGTCTGAATATCAGAAGTGTTGAGTAACGGTGTACAGGGTTTGAGTATATTAATGTGTATACAGGCACATTTTGTGTCATCACTGGAGGGAGCACTCTCCCTTGTGTGTTCTACAGGAACAGCTTCATGGCTTGACGAAATACTTTTGGAAATCGCTGTTACTTTTGTGTTAAAGAAAAGAGAAAAAAAAGAGAATTGTGTTACTGTGGTACTTGGTATTTTGCCGAATTCAAGAGGGGAGAGTGTAACAGGAGTCATTTAATGTTGCTTTTATTTAATGAAGTTCGTCAAAATACAGCTATTAACACTGTTTAAACACAATGTAATGCTGCCCTAGATATTGCATTGTGTGCTGTGTTCTCTATAACCTTGTCTGAACAACAGCGCCCTCCCCTGGTGGAAGATAGACTCATGGTTTGCCGTCATATGCGGTCACGTGACGTTGCTCTGGTCTTCCTGTTTTGGTATGAGCAACGGTAGGCTGCTGTTCTGATCTCTCCTCCTTTTGCATGATATAAAGCGTCACAATCTTGCAATTATTGTAATCTGTGCACACTTTTAAGCAGATGAATGATGCAGGCAGACTTATAGCAGTTGTATTTATGGCAGCTGATTGCAGTTAGTCTGTAATCATTGAATGTTGTTTGTTTGTGTACAGGAGCAGAGGTGTTGTGTGCCAGCAGCCTATATTTGACATGCACTGTCTGTCTGTCCCCATCAGGTGTGTGTTGGGAGGGTTTTGTATTCTGTTTATTAACTGTATGAAAACGTTTTGTATTAAAGATATTATATAGAGAATGTAAATACTACAGTACTGTTAACTGTGTACAGTGTGCCTATTTTGCAATTATTTGAAAATGTAATTATTTGTGTTTATATAAGCTGCTTCCTGTTTTGGTATGAGCAACGGAGCAGAGGTGTTGTGTGCCAGCAGCCTATATTTGACATGCACTGTCTGTCTGTCCCCATCAGCTTCTGTCAATAAATGGGTGAACAGAGACAACACTTGGTGTGATTCTTCAGATCAGCAGACCCCAGAGAGAGGGTTACACATGCGTATGCATGGCCCACATTTTAGCACGGTAAACGCCATAAAACAATAGAACGAAGCAAATGAAAACATTTTAACACTCACATTGTCTTTTCTCGAATAACAATCTAAAATATGAACCCTTGTTGTAAAAACAACAAAGTTGTCCTTTAAACGTCACCAGATTCTGACTACTAATGGGATGTCGGAACAATGAGATTTCGGACCAATGCCATAGGTTGTTATTATCTCTCTCTCACCTCAGTAGACTGGGCAGCGGTATGGACCCGGAGGCTGAGCCCAGGATGCCTCCTCTCCTCCCCGTCAGTAGTTTCTCCACGGTGGCCACATTGCCGGTGCGGGCGGCTTCCAGCAGCTCCTGCTCCTTGCCCATGATGACGACCAGCGATCCAAAGAAATTACACAGAAAAACACGCAAGTTTCACGCAATAAAAGCACGTATAGGAGGTATAATATAATCCGTTCGTTGGTTGGTTGGTTGGTTCTGGGTCGGGGATACCCCAGGCAGCCCCCTCCTCTCCTCCCCACCACCCACCCCAGACTCTGTGATGGTGAGCTTAGTAAGAAGCCATCTGAGTGGAATGGTTCATCCTCCTTCCAACGGCTTCCAACGGTTCACCCTCCACCCGAAAAGCAACAACAACAGCAACCGTCCGGTCCGTGTCCCGTCGACGCGATGCTGCAGAGCGGATCTGTGGCTGAGAGGCTCAGCTCAGCTCGGATCGGCTGAGCTCGGCTCCCCCCGGCCCCGGCCCAGGCCCGTTCAGGAGGACCACCGGTCCATTTTCTCCTCCGAACACAAAAACGGAGCCGAACGGAACCGTTGTTGTTGGGTGCCGTACTGGCGTGCAAAGACAGACAGAAAGGCTGCAGACTGAGCGACTCTAGCAGCCTTAAGTGCACACAGAGAGAGAGAGAGAGACAGACAGACAGACACAGAGAGAGATCCTCCTCCTCTGTCCGCTTTTTAAAACAAAAAGACCAAACAGAAAAACGTCGCGTTCCCTTATTGCTCCGTGTGTATCTTAGACCCTCCGTTCACTGCTTTGTTGTCCCATATAATATATATATATTATGATGGGACCGTTGCTGAATGCTGACCGTTAACTCTGGGTCTGCTGCCTGCTGGATTCTTTCTATTCCCAGTCCGAAGCAGCTTTTCTCTTTCGCTCGCCACTTTTCCAGCCCGGTGTGTGTGTGTGTGTGTGTGTGTGTGACTGACTGTACACTAGTCTTAGTCTACACGCATAACGTGTGTGTATGGGCGTGCCGTGGTACGCACCAACAGTAGGCAGGGCAGGAGGAGGAGGAGAATGCCTTTTGTTCATTCAGTCCATTTAAAAACAATAAAAAACTATCATAGTAGCCTCCATTTAATATGAATATTTTACACGTGTGTACAAACAATGTGAAAATGATATCGCTATTAACGTAGGCCTACACACGGCTTGTGAAATGTGTGTATTATTTTGTGCCTTTTATTTTTAAATGCCGTTATCGTCACGCCAGACAGTGCAGATTTAAAACACATTTTCGGTGTAGAAATAATGGTTTGAGGATAATAAATAAAGGGCTGCGTTGTGTCAGTGAACTCATATTGATGCTAGGTGTGCTTTTAATGTGTGACCATTGACAACCTGGGACACAGACACACCCCCTCGCTCCAGGCACGTGCACACATAGACATCAAAGGGGGCTTGAGCCCCTGCCCTTTTATCTGTCTGTAAAAAAAAAGTGCCCTCTACAGACCATGAATGCAGTTTTTTAAATATAGTGAAAACTAAGCTACTATTAGGACATAACATGAAACTTTAAAAAGTACAGGCATACAAAGGATGGCACGATGATGGATCACTAGCTTCCTTTAAAATTGCCCTGAAAAACCACTTACAGGCAGCAGCCGTTCGCAACTGGTAAAAAACTAACCTAGCCCAACCCTACCCTCCCCTGCCCCTTCTCTATATATAGGCCTACTGTTTGTTTAGACTTACTGTTTTGTTTTTTGTTTTTCTTTACATATCTACTGCATAGTACTGTGTTCTATTCGTCTGTCATTCAATGTTATATGAGATACTTAAATGGTTTCCTGTGGAAATAAGCTTAGTCTTTTCATGGATCTCCTTTTAGTAGACCTTGTACCAGTGAACTGTACCGTCATGAAACTGTACCTTTTCCTATGCAAACTTCTAATAAAGTCTTCAATCAATCAATCAATCAATCAATCTCAAACAACTAATCAGCTCCAACACAACTGTTCTCCACGTTCAAACACTAACGCAGAATGGCCAGTAGGTGGCACCAAATAATCAGCTTCAGTGGTGGAAAAAGGACTCAAATGTTTTGCGTTACTTTTGTGTTACACTGAGGTTGTAGATCTGAAGATTTTCAAACAATCTTGAAAACATTAGATTCGATTATTATTTTGTATTTCTGAATTATTTTAACCACACAAATCTTTTATGGCACAAAATATGTCCTGGGCCAAAACCAGTGGTGTGTCCTAGATCATTTTCGGGGTCCTTGAAATGAAAAAGTTTAGATAAACACCGCCATATATTTGATGGGTGATGGATGTGACGCAGCAACATATTGTGATGGTTCTATAGACGGGTTTCTTGTTTACAAACATTGAGACTATATGCACAGGTGACTGTATCATGTAATCAGTCCGTCCAATCCCCAAACCTGTTGTTTTGGGGAGCGCTGGTTAAGCCTGGTTTCATTGGCTAATTTTGGTACCGAATCAAACGTGACGTGGACCAGAAACCCGTCTATAACTCTTTCAGGCGTGTGATCCGGTCTCGCGCCCGTCTTCCGTATTCCGTAGGCCTACTCTTGCACGCACACATCCATGCGCACACCACTTCCGTATCCGCCTAGAGAACTTCGCCGGATGCTATTATTCCTACCGTAGGAGACGCCGTTTGAAGGAGCGCTCGTTTTATTGTCCACGACATTGCAAGCGGCGCGAAGGCCAGCGGACCTTGGTCCTGCTCTTCGCCCCCGAGCGCCGCAGGCGCGAGTGGCCGCGAAGAGTTACGAAGCCGTGGTGAATGCAATCGTTATATTTATGCCCAGGCCGTAAGGCCTGGGCAAGCCCACGATAAACGCATTCACACCCGCCCGCGCAGTCCAAGTGACCACAGCCGAGCGCTCCAGAACTCCGCTCCAGCCAATCACAGGCCGCGCTTTCTAATTTATGCACACGCGTCTCCTATGGTAGGAACACTCGCTCACCGGATAACAGAGAGCGACACATTTTGTTCCCCGTCGTGCACTGGGCGCACATTGTATAAAAAAAAACTAAAAAAAGAACACACAATTCATGATATATTAGTTTGCTTTTTTTGTCAACTCCAACGTCGCGTTCGTGTGCTCAGGTGAGCTGCCCTGCCACAAGCCCAATGTCATCTTATTCAAGAAGAATGAATCACTGAGGAATCAGCGTTAATTATCCGTTAATTGTTTTAATTTATTGGGCGACGGACTGTGGGCTAATTAATTGATTGATTGATTGATTGAAGACTTTATTAGAAGTTTGCATAGGAAAAGGTACAGTTTCATGACGGTACAGTTCACTGGTACAAGGTCTACTAAAAGGAGATCCATGAAAAGACTAAGCTTATTTCCACAGGAAACCATTAAAGTATTGATTGATTGATTGATTGAAGACTTTATTTGCATAGGAAAACCCCCGAGCTATAGCATAGCCTACTTGGAAAAAAAGTGTGGAGACACTTTTGTTGAGCTGACATGACCAATAATCAGTTAACAATCAAGAAACAACTCCCAATAGTATATATTTTGGGGGTGAACTACTCCTTTAATAACACAACATTTTGTATAACACGGTTGGTTCTATTGTGAAAATAGCAGATCTACATGCTCACAACGCCTCGCATGTAGATCTATTTTAGCTATTTTTAGCTATTTTCACAATTTCTTCACAATATCTGCCCCCAATAAATGAATTTGTGGAGACGTAGCCTATTAAAAGTCCTTAAATTGTCACTTTAGAAATGTGAAAATAACCCTTTATACATTTAAACCTTTTGTTGGTTTGTTTCCTGTTGAGTGAGAAAACAATGTTTGCACATTACAGTTTACAGTTTAGGCATTTAGCAGACGCTTTTAATCCAAAGCGACTTACAATAAGCAGATAATACAACAAGATAACATGTCAGAACATCAACAACAATCTAACAAATGCATATGAATTTCAATCTAAAACAAAAAATCAGTAAAGAGAAAAAGAAAAAAAACAAAAAACAAAAATGTTGACTAGCTTCATGTATGGTCATTGAGTGTTTCAGTAGTGCTATGGGTCAAGGTGGAGTCTGAAAAGGTGAGTCCACGGCGAAAGCTAGCGAGTGAGTCCGTTGTTCTAAGTGCGACAGGAAGTTTATTCCACAGCTTGGGGCCCAGAAGGGCAAACTGTCTTGGACGAGTGGATTTCTGTCCTGGGGCCTTCAGCGAGGGTTCTGTCAGCATCCCTGTGTTGGCTGATCTAAGTGAACGGGTGGGGGTGTAGGGGTTGATCAGGTTTTGGAGGTATGGAGGAGCCATACCTTTGGCTGCTTTGAAGGTCAGCATCAGTGTTTTGTATTCAGTGCGGGCCGCAACCGGGAGCCAGTGGAGGCTGCGGAGAAGGGGAGAGACATGTGAGAACTTAGGCTGGTTGAAGACCAGTCGTGCCGCGGCATTTTGGATCAGTTGAAGAGGTTTAAGTGCACATGCCGGGAGACCAGTGAGGAGAGAGTTACAATAGTCAAGTTTTGATACGACAGATGTCTGGATGAGGAGCTGGGCTGCCTCTTGGGTGAGGAAGGGTCTGATTTTACGGATGTTATAGAGTGTGAACCTACAGGACCGGGTGACTGATGCAATGTGCAGGACCACACCAAGGTTTCTAGCAGTTGGAACTGCTAGAAACTGCAGATAACTGCAGATATACAAGCTCACAGCGCAGCACCGAGTGCTGTAGATCTTGTAGATCTGCTATTATTTTTTAATCGTGAAAAATAGAATTTTGACCCGATTCTATAAGTGTCTTTTGAATCCTTCTAAGGTTTTTTTTGAAAAACCTATGTTTCTATGTCAGCAATCTGG
The DNA here is from genome assembly GCF_963921795.1 of Nannobrachium achirus. Taxonomy (NCBI): domain Eukaryota; kingdom Metazoa; phylum Chordata; class Actinopteri; order Myctophiformes; family Myctophidae; genus Nannobrachium; species Nannobrachium achirus. The sequence continues at coordinate 50,512,510 of NC_137830.1, forward strand.
CCAGCCATCGTCAAAGAAAGGGTCCTTTTCACTTAACTGGAACTCAGTTAGTCTGTTCTTGAGAGACCACTATGTCAGTGGTTCTCAAACCTTTTCATGTGAAGGACCCCCAAAATGATATGTATTTGGCCACGGACCCGCATCTCAAAATATTTAGTTCCAGGGACCACCCAGACGCAAAATTTGAGTTACAAACGTTCGCTTCAAAAAATACATATATTCAAAGATTTGCACACATTTTCACGACTTCTTCAAAAATAGCAGATCTACAAGCTCGCAGCGCGGCACTCGGTGCCGCGCTGTGAGCTTGTATATCTGCTATTTTTCACTGGTTAAACTAAAGCATTCAATAATCCCAGGCCTAAATAGGTTAATTGTCCCCTGGTTTTTCTCCCACCAAGCGGTGGAGATCCTGGCCGACATCATTCAGAACAGCACGCTGGGCGCGGCGGAGATCGAGCGCGAGCGAGGAGTCATCCTGAGGGAGATGCAGGAGGTGGAGACCAACCTGCAGGAGGGCTGTCACAATTATTACATAATCGTCTAATCGTGATTATTTGACATAATCGCAATTATTTTGTCATAATCGTCATAATCGTGAATGTTAAAAAATGTCTGAAATAGTGGAAATAGCAGATCTACAAGCTCACAACGCGTCGCATCGCGACGCGTTGTGAGCTTGTAGATCGGCTATTTCCACTATCAAAGTAATTTTTTAAGTAGTCAAATATGTCAGTAATGTATTTGTATATTTAGGTTATGTGTCATATCTACCATGTGCAACTTCAAAGCCTAAAAGCCAAACAGAAATGTAATTATCAACGACAAAAATACAATTAAATCGTTAATCGCCAATTATTTGAGTGACAATTAATCGTCATGTAAAATGTCATATCGTGACAGCCCTAACCTGCAGGAGGTGGTCTTTGACTACCTCCACGCCACCGCGTACCAGGAGACGGCACTGGGCAGGACCATCCTCTGCCCCACGGAGAACATCAAGTAAAGCACCTTTATGTTAGCCTGGAGCCAGCCTGTTCGTGCATAAATTAACATAACCTTTCAGAACTTTGACATTTCTGTATTATAAATGCTTCTTTTGAGTGGCTGTGTGGAATATTCTAATATTTTGAGATATGGATTTTTGATTTTCATGAGCTGTATGCCATAAAAATCTAAATTAAAACAAAACAAAACTTTTGAATATGTCACTGCATGCACAATGGATCTAAACAATATGAAAGTTTAAAAAAAATATTATGTTACAGAAGAAAATGAACTTTTACACAATATTCTAATTTTTTGAGAAGGATCTGTATATGTATGCAGCTCGCAGCTCCTTCTCTAAAAATATAGAACTACACTCACCTCACGCTGCTTCCGCTCCGTCACTCAAACGGCTCCGTCTTACTTCCGGTGAACGAGGAGCGATGAAAAGGTTCCGCCCAGCAGTCTGTATTTATGTATTATTATGAAATCATTATATTAGTATTTATTAATATATACTGGGACCTGATCTGTATTTATTTATTATTGTTAAATCATTACTAATAGTAGCCTATTTATTTATGCTGGGACTTCATCTATAGATTTGTATTTATTTATTATTATTAAATCATTATTAGTAGTATTTATTTATATCTGCTGGGATCTCATCTGTATTTATTTATTATTATTAAATCATTATTAGTAGTATTTATTTATATAAGCTGGGACTTCATCTATAGATTTGTATTTATTTATTATTATGAAATCATTATTAGCAGTATTTATTTATATCTGCTGGGACCTGATCTGTATTTATTTATTATTATTAAATCCTTATTAGTAGTATTTATTTATTATTATTAAATCATTATTACCCCTATTGTTTTTGGTGTCTCTGAAGTCAATCAGCTATTGTCGGTGTACACAGCCAAATTTCCGGGCCCCACTGTGCGGACTGTGGGGGTGTGAAAATTCACCGGGTGGACTCAAAATGTCCTCTGGGGCCCCCTCTGCGTGTGGACACCACTTGTTCGCCCATCAGTCCCACGGATGATTTTTGTTTCTTTTTTTTTAATTTAGGGTCCTTTTCTGCAGTTCAAGCATAATTCCACAGGGCGGCAGGCTATTTTCCAAAACTATTGGAAGTGGACATGTGTACACAGCCAGCATTACTGAATGGAAAAAATTACTGTCTAATTTGATAGACTATCCCATCTCCGTGATTTGTAGATCTAACTTTACAGACAGTTCATTTCTATGATTTGTATATCTAATTCCAAAACCAGTCCCATCCCCATGATTTGTAGATCTAATTCCATCAGCAGTTCCATACCATGATTTGTAGCTCTAAATCCATCACCTGTCACATCCACATGATTTGTAGATCTAATTCTAAAACCAGTCACATCCACATGATTTGTAGATCTAATTCTAAAACCATTCACATCCACATGATTTGTAGATCTAATTCTAAAACCATTCACATCCACATGATTTGTAGATCTAATCCATACCATAATGTGTAGCTCTAAATCTATCACCTGTCACATCCACATGATTTGTAGATCTAATTCTAAAACTAGTCGCATCCCCATGATTTGTAGATCTAATTCCATCGGCAGTTCCATACCATAATTTGTAGCTCTAAATCTATCACCTGTCATATCCACATGATTTGTAGATCTAATTCTAAAACCAGTCGCATCCACATGATTTGTAGATCTAATTCTAAAACCATTCACATCCCCATGATTTGTAGATCTAATTCCATCAGCAGTTCCATACCATAATTTGTAGCTCTAAATCCATCACCTGTCACATCCACATGATTTGTAGATCTAATTCTAAAACCAGTCACATCCACATGATTTGTAGATCTAATTCTAAAATCATTCACATCCACATGATTTGTAGATCTAATCCATACCATAATTTGTAGCTCTAAATCTATCACCTGTCACATCCACATGATTTGTAGATCTAATTCTAAATCCATTCGCATCCACATGATTTGTAGATCTAAATCCAACGGCAGTTCCATACCATAATTTGTAGCCCTAAATCCATCACTTTTCACATCCACATGATTTGTAGATCTAATTCTCAAACCAGTCACATCCACATGATTTGTAGATCTAATTCTAAAACCATTCCAATCCCCATGATTTGTAGATCTAATCATACCATAATTTGTAGCTCAAAATGTATCACCTGTCACATCCACATGATTTGTAGATCTAATTCTAAAACTAGTCACATCCCCATGATTTGTAGATCTAATTCCATCGGCAGTTCCATACCATAACTTGTAGCTCTAAATCTATCACCTGTCACAAAGGCTCTGGTGGGCTGTTTTGGGCTCTGGTGGGCTGTGCTGGGCTCTGGTAGGCTATACAGGGCAGTACTGTAGTATAGCCTAGACATGTTCATGTAAAACTATTGGCCGTGTACACTAAGGCATGTAGAAACTAGGGCCCGTGTACACAGTGGATAATCCCATCAACGAGGAGCTACAGGACTGGCGGGAGCCTTGAGCAGCCCGGTGGAGACTGCTGGAGTCTGGTGCAGTCCTGTGCACCCTGGTCTGGCCTATAACAGCCGGATCCAGCCTACTGTAGGCTAGTGAAGCCATCTAACCTCTCCACTTCCCTAATCTATTCTCCCACTGTGCTGGACTTGGATGTGCTGGGCTGTGCTGGACTCTATCAGGCTCTGGTGGGCTGTTTTGGGCTCTGGTGGGCTGTGCTGGGTTCTGGTAGGCTATACAGGGCAGTACTGTAGTATAGCCTAGGCATGTTCATGTAAAACTATCGGCCGTGTACACTAGGGCATGTAGAAACTATGGCCCATGTACACAGTGGATAATCCCATCAACGAGGAGCTACAGGCATGTAGAAACTATGGCCCGTCTACACAGTGGATAATCACATCAACGAGGAGCTAAGGACTGGCAGGAGCCTTGAGCAGCCCGGTGGAGACTGCTGGAGTCTGGTGCAGTCCTGTGCACCCTGGTCTGGCCTATAACAGCCGGATCCAGCCTACTGTAGGCTAGTGAAGCCATCTAACCTCTCCACTTCCCTAATCTATTCTCCCACTGTGCTGGACTTGGATGTGCTGGGCTGTGCTGGACTCTATCAGGCTCTGGTGGGCTGTTTTGGGCTCTGGTGGGCTGTGCTGGGTTCTGGTAGGCTATACAGGGCAGTACTGTAGTATAGCCTAGGCATGTTCATGTAAAACTATCGGCCGTGTACACTAAGGCATGTAGAAACTATGGCCAGTGTACACAGTGGATAATCCCATCAACGAGGAGCTACAGGACTGGCGGGAGCCTTGAGCAGCCCGGTGGAGACTGCTGGAGTCTGGTGCAGTCCTGTGCACCCTGGTCTGGCCTATAACAGCAGGATCCAGCCTACTGTAGGCTAGTGAAGCCATCTAACCTCTCCACTTCCCTAATCTATTCTCCCACTGTGCTGGACTTGGATGTGCTGGGCTGTGCTGGACTCTATCAGGCTCTGGTGGGCTGTTTTGGGCTCTGGTGGGCTGGGCTGGGCTCTGGTAGGCTATACAGGGCAGTACTGTAGTATAGCCTAGGCAAGTTCATGTAAAACTATTGGCCGTGTACACTAAGGCATGTAGAAACTAGGGCCCGTGTACACAGTGGATAATCCCATCAATGAGGAGCTACAGGACTGGCGGGAGCCTTGAGCAGCCTGGTGGAGACTGCTGGAGTCCGGTGCACCCTGGTCTGGCCTATTCCAGCCGGATCAGGCCTACTGTAGGCTAGTGAAGCCATTTAACCTTTCCACTTCCCTAATCTATTCTCCTACTGTGCTGGACTTGGATGTGCTGGGCTGTGCTGGACTCTATCAGGCTCTGGTGGGCTATTTTGGGCTCTGGTGGGCTGGGCTGGGCTCTGGTAGGCTATATAGGGCAGTATACTGTAGGATAGCCTAGGCATGTTCATGTAAAACTATTGGCCGTGTACACTAAGGCATGTAGAAACTAGGGCCCGTGTACACAGTGGATAATCCCATCAACGAGGAGCTACAGGACTGGCGGGAGCCTTGAGCAGCCTGGTGGAGACTGCTGGAGTCCGGTGCACCCTGGTCTGGCCTATTCCAGCCGGATCCAGCCTACTGTAGGCTAGTGAAGCCATCTAACCTCTCCACTTCCCTAATCTATTCTCCCACTGTGCTGGACTTGGATGTGCTGGGCTGTGCTGGACTCTATCAGGCTCTGGTGGGCTGTTTTGGGCTCTGGTGGGCTGGGCTGGGCACTGGTAAGCTATACAGGGCAGTACTGTAGTATGGCCTAGGCATGTTCATGTAAAACTATTGGCCGTGTACACTAAGGCATGTAGAAACTAGGGCCTGTGTACACAGTGGATAATCCCATCAACGAGGAGCTACAGGACTGGCGGGAGCCTTGAGCAGCCTGGTGGAGACTGCTGGAGTCCGGTGCACCCTGGTCTGGCCTATTCCAGCCGGATCCAGCCTACTGTAGGCTAGTGAAGCCATCTAACCTCTCCACTTCCCTAATCTATTCTCCCACTGTGCTGGACTTGGATTTGCTGGGCTGTGCTGGACTCTATCAGGCTCTGGTGGGCTGTTTTGGGCTCTGGTGGGCTGGGCTGGGCTCTGGTAGGCTATACAGGGCAGTACTGTAGTATAGCCTAGGCATGTTCATGTAAAACTATTGGCTGTGTACACTAAGGCATGTAGAAACTAGGGCCTGTGTACACAGTGGATAATCCCATCAACGAGGAGCTACAGGACTGGCGGGAGCCTTGAGCAGCCTGGTGGAGACTGCTGGAGTCCGGTGCACCCTGGTCTGGCCTATTCCAGCCGGATCCAGCCTACTGTAGGCTAGTGAAGCCATTTAACCTTTCCACTTCCCTAATCTATTCTCCCACTGTGCTGGACTTGGATGTGCTGGGCTGTGCTGGACTCTATCAGGCTCTGGTGGGCTATTTTGGGCTCTGGTGGGCTGGGCTGGGCTCTGGTAGGCTATATAGGGCAGTATACTGTAGGATAGCCTAGGCATGTTCATGTAATACTATTGGCCGTGTACACTAAGGCATGTAGAAACTAGGGCCCGTGTACACAGTGGATAATCCCATCAACGAGGAGCTACAGGACTGGCGGGAGCCTTGAGCAGCCTGGTGGAGACTGCTGGAGTCCGGTGCACCCTGGTCTGGCCTATTCCAGCCGGATCCAGCCTACTGTAGGCTAGTGACGCCATTTAACCTTTCCACTTCCCTAATCTATTCTCCCACTGTGCTGGACTTGGATGTGCTGGGCTGTGCTGGACTCTATCAGGCTCTGGTGGGCTATTTTGGGCTCTGGTGGGCTGGGCTGGGCTCTGGTAGGCTATATAGGGCAGTATACTGTAGGATAGCCTAGGCATGTTCATGTAAAACTATTGGCCGTGTACACTAAGGCATGTAGAAACTAGGGCCCGTGTACACAGTGGATAATCCCATCAACGAGGAGCTACAGGACTGGCGGGAGCCTTGAGCAGCCTGGTGGAGACTGCTGGAGTCCGGTGCACCCTGGTCTGGCCTATTCCAGCCGGATCCAGCCTACTGTAGGCTAGTGAAGCCATCTAACCTCTCCACTTCCCTAATCTATTCTCCCACTGTGCTGGACTTGGATTTGCTGGGCTGTGCTGGACTCTATCAGGCTCTGGTGGGCTGTTTTGGGCTCTGGTGGGCTGGGCTGGGCTCTGGTAGGCTATACAGGGCAGTACTGTAGTATAGCCTAGGCATGTTCATGTAAAACTATTGGCTGTGTACACTAAGGCATGTAGAAACTAGGGCCTGTGTACACAGTGGATAATCCCATCAACGAGGAGCTACTGTAGGCTAGTGAAGGTGGATAATCCCATCAACGATAATCCCATCAACGAGGAGCTACAGGACTGGCGGGAGCCTTGAGCAGCCTGGTGGAGACTGCTGGAGTCCGGTGCACCCTGGTCTGGCCTATTCCAGCTGGATCCAGCCTACTGTAGGCTAGTGAAGCCATCTAACCTCTCCACTTCCCTAATCTATTCTCCCACTGTGCTGGACTTGGATTTGCTGGGCTGTGCTGGACTCTATCAGGCTCTGGTGGGCTGTTTTGGGCTCTGGTGGGCTGGGCTGGGCTCTGGTAGGCTATACAGGGCAGTACTGTAGTATAGCCTAGGCATGTTCATGTAAAACTATTGGCTGTGTACACTAAGGCATGTAGAAACTAGGGCCTGTGTACACAGTGGATAATCCCATCAACGAGGAGCTACTGTAGGCTAGTGAAGGTGGATAATCCCATCAACGATAATCCCATCAACGAGGAGCTACAGGACTGGCGGGAGCCTTGAGCAGCCTGGTGGAGACTGCTGGAGTCCGGTGCACCCTGGTCTGGCCTATTCCAGCCGGATCCAGCCTACTGTAGGCTAGTGAAGCCATTTAACCTTTCCACTTCCCTAATCTATTCTCCCACTGTGCTGGACTTGGATGTGCTGGGCTGTGCTGGACTCTATCAGGCTCTGGTGGGCTGTTTTGGGCTCTGGTGGGCTGGGCTGGGCTCTGGTAGGCTATACAGGGCAGTACTGTAGTATAGCCTAGGCATATTCATGTAAAACTATTGGCCGTGTACACTAAGGCATGTAGAAACTATTGCCTGTGTACACAGTGGATAATCCCATCAACGAGGAGCTACAGGACTGGCGGGAGCCTTGAGCAGCCCGGTGGAGACTGCTGGAGTCTGGTGCAGTCCTGTGCACCCTGGTCTGTAGGGTGCACTCAATATGGTTATTGTGAGGCTGAAGATGCTTTCCATCATAGTGACATGCAGAAAAAACTGTCCATATAGTATGGTCAGGCAGTTGTCCTTCACGTATTCATATATATTTAATGTATTTATTCCATAAATATTTTTTGGGTGAGGGGGGCTCAACCCAATACAGCAGATCTACAAGCACCTCGCATATCTACAAGCACCTGCCAGGGACACAGTTTGGTTGGCCTGCATAAGCCTTGCTGTCAACACACTACTACACCAACCATCACCTGCCTACCAATCAGGTCACCAAGCCAGGAGTGGTCAATTAGTGCCTGTCTTTTGATCAGTGCCTCCTGCCATGTGGCCTCAGTCTTTCTTTGGAGTTCACTAGGAGAGAAGCATGTTTGAGCTCAGTGCAAAGTGTGTTTGTTTTCCATTTGGACTTACTGTGTTTTGTTGGTGTGTTTGCAACCAAGACCAAAGGAGTAGCATATGCACATCGCCTAACTTGTGAGAAAGTCCTGCTGGGCAAAACCTTCTCACTTAATATTTGACAGTGTGTCCTGTTTGGTAGCACAAAAAGAGTTGAGGCGTTTGTAAAACACGGTCTTGTGAAAATAGCAGATATACATGCTCACAATGCCTCACAACGCAAGGCGGCGTGAGCTTGTAGATCTGCTATTTTCAACATTTTAATATTTAATTTGTCATTTTAAAGGTATTACAAAGGTCCTTAAATTGTATCATAAAAAATGTGCAGATAGCCTCTGTACACTGTTGAGTGGAAAAAAAACCAATGTTCACATTAAGCTAATCATTTGGGACCACCCAAGTTCATTTGGAGACCCCTCTGGGGCTACTGACCCACAGTTTAACCAGTGACTTATAAGGTATACAAGGCTGGATCTGGCTGGAACACTGTGCCAGGATCTCACCAGCACTGTAGCTCCCCACACTTGAGATTAACAACTTGTACACAGGGAATAGATATACATGCGTTTGTGTACATGGCCAATAGTTTTACATGAACATGTCAAGGCTTGAATAGAGTACTGACTTATATAGCCCTACAGAGCCCAGCACAGCACAACACAGCCCACTAGAGCCCAATAGAGTCCAGCACACCTAAGTCTAGGCCAGTCCTGCCCAGTGGTATTGTAGACCAGGGAAGGGGGGTATTCTTATGGCTGCACCAGGCCATTACAGGCCGGATCCAGCTTGAATAGGCCAAACCAGGGTAGACAGGACTGCACCAGACTCCACCAGGCTGCTCCATACTCCAGCCAGCTCTGTAGATCCTGTGTACACGGCACTCCTAACTCGAACGGTCAAGGGAAAGGGTCGTTTTAGGTGTCAAAACGGGCCCTTTGTCCTTAAAATGAATCAAAAAATCAAAAAAATATGTTTTGTTTTAGGCCGGACACACTTTTCATATTTGAAGCATGCCCGATCCGATGGAATGGGTTTCGTATCTCTCCAACACTTTGAACCCTTTACGATTGCGAAAAAGACACCGAAACCCGGATTTTTGTCCTTAAAATCAATAAAAAATTCAAAAAAAATCTGTTTGTTTTACGCAGGAAACACTTTTCATATTTGAAGGATGCCTGATCCGATGGAATGGGTTTCGTGTCTCTCCGACAATTTGAACCCTTTACGATTGCGAAAAAGACACGAAATGTGCACGCCACCAACACGATTACACATTCTTTCGGATAAAAGACACTTATTCTGACTTACTTTTTGACGCTGAATCCAACAAACCCGGTCTCGTGTCTCTACGACACGTCTAACTCGAAAGGTCAAGGAAAAAGCCACTGTGTACACAGGCAATAGTTTTACATGACTTTGTGTACACGGCCAATAGTTTTACATGAACTTGTCTGGGCTTTAGTACTGTTCTGCCTTGTATAGCCCAACAGAGCCCAGCACAGCACAGCACAGCCCACCAGAGCCCAATACAGCCCACCAGAGCCCAATAGAGTCCAGCAAACCTAAGTCAAGCCCAGTCCTGCCCAGTAGGAGTATAGGCGAGGGAAGGGGGGTAGTTAGATGGCTACACCAGGCCATTAGAGGCCAGATCCGGCTTGAATAGGCCAGACCAGGATAGACAGGACTGCACCAGACTCCAGCAGTCTTCACCGGGCTGCTCAAGGCTCCCGCCAGTCCTGTAGCTCCTCGTTGATGGGATTATCCACTGTGTACACGGGCCCTAGTTTCTACATGCCTTAGTGTACACGGCCAATAGTTTTACATGAACATGCCTAGGCTATACTACAGTACTGCCCTGTATAGCCTACCAGAGCCCAGCCCAGCCCACCAGAGCCCAAAACAGCCCACCAGAGCCTGATAGAGTCCAGCACAGCCCAGCACATCCAAGTCCAGCACAGTGGGAGAATAGATTAGGGAAGTGGAGAGGTTAGATGGCTTCACTAGCCTACAGTAGGCTGGATCCGGCTGTTATAGGCCAGACCAGGGTGCACAGGACTGCACCAGACTCCAGCAGTGTCCACCGGGCTGCTCAAGGCTCCCGCCAGTCCTGTAGCTCCTCGTTGATGGGATTATCCACTGTGTACACGGGCCATAGTTTCTACATGCCTTAGTGTACACAGCCAATAGTTTTACATGAACATGCCTAGGCTATACTACAGTACTGCCCTGTATAGCCTACCAGAGCCCAGCCCAGCCCACCAGAGCCCAAAACAGCCCACCAGAGCCTGATAGAGTCCAGTCCAGCACAGCCCAGCACATCCAAGTCCAGCACAGTGGGAGAATAGATTAGGGAAGTGGAGAGGTTGGATGGCTTCACTAGCCTACAGTAGGCTGGATCCGGCTTGAATAGTCCAGACCAGGGTGCACAGGACTGCACCAGACTCCACCAGGCTGCTCCATACTCCAGCCAGCTCTGTAGATCCTGTGTACACAGCACTCCTAACTCGAACGGTCAAGGGAAAGGGTCGTTTTAGGCGTCAAAACGGGCCCTTTGTCCTTAAAATGAATAAAAAAATAAAAAAAATATTTTTTGTTTTAGGCCGGACACACTTTTCATATTTGAAGCATGCCCGATCCGATGGGATGGGTTTCGTGTCTCTCCGACACTTTGAACCCTTTACGATTGCGAAAAAGACACGAAATTTGCACGCCACCAACACGATTACACATTCTTTCGGATAAAAGACACTTATTCTGACTTACTTTTTGACGCTGAATCCAACAAACCCGGTCTCGTGTCTCTACGACACTCCTAACTCGAAAGGTCAAGGAAAAAGCCACTGTGTACACGGGCCATAGTTTTACATGACTTTGTGTACACGGCCAATAGTTTTACATGAACATATCTGGGCTTTAGTACTGTTCTGCCTCGTATAGCCCAACAGAGCCCAGCACAGCACAGCACAGTCCACCAGAGCCCAATACAGCCCACCAGAGCCCAATAGAGTCCAGCAAACCTAAGTCAAGCCCAGTCCTGCCCAGTAGGAGTATAGGCGAGGGAAGGGGGGTAGTTAGATGGCTACACCAGGCCATTAGAGGCCAGATCCGGCTTGAATAGGCCAGACCAGGATAGACAGGACTGCACCAGACTCCAGCAGTCTTCACCGGGCTGCTCAAGGCTCCCGCCAGTCCTGTAGCTCCTCGTTGATGGGATTATCCACTGTGTACACGGGCCCTAGTTTCTACATGCCTTAGTGTACACGGCCAATAGTTTTACATGAACATGCCTAGGCTATACTACAGTACTGCCCTGTATAAGCCCAGCCCAGCCCACCAGAGCCCAAAACAGCCCACCAGAGCCTGATAGAGTCCAGCACAGCCCAGCACATCCAAGTCCAGCACAGTGGGAGAATAGATTAGGGAAGTGGAGAGGTTAGATGGCTTCACTAGCCTACAGTAGGCTGGATCCGGCTGTTATAGGCCAGACCAGGGTGCACAGGACTGCACCAGACTCCAGCAGTGTCCACCGGGCTGCTCAAGGCTCCCGCCAGTCCTGTAGCTCCTCGTTGATGGGATTATCCACTGTGTACACGGGGCATAGTTTCTACATGCCTTAGTGTACACAGCCAATAGTTTTACATGAACATGCCTAGGCTATACTACAGTACTGCCCTGTATAGCCTACCAGAGCCCAGCCCAGCCCACCAGAGCCCAAAACAGCCCACCAGAGCCTGATAGAGTCCAGTCCAGCACAGCCCAGCACATCCAAGTCCAGCACAGTGGGAGAATAGATTAGGGAAGTGGAGAGGTTGGATGGCTTCACTAGCCTACAGTAGGCTGGATCCGGCTTGAATAGGCCAGACCAGGGTGCACAGGACTGCACCAGACTCCACCAGGCTGCTCCATACTCCAGCCAGCTCTGTAGATCCTGTGTACACAGCACTCCTAACTCGAGCGGTCAAGGGAAAGGGTCGTTTTAGGCGTCAAAACGGGCCCTTTGTCCTTAAAATGAATAAAAAAATCAAAAAAATATTTTTTGTTTTAGGCCGGACACACTTTTCATATTTGAAGCATGCCCGATCCGATGGGATGGGTTTCGTGTCTCTCCGACACTTTGAACCCTTTACGATTGCGAAAAAGACACGAAATTTGCACGCCACCAACACGATTACACATTCTTTCGGATAAAAGACATTTATTCTGACTTACTTTTTGACGCTGAATCCAACAAACCCGGTCTCGTGTCTCTACGACACTCCTAACTCGAAAGGTCAAGGAAAAAGCCACTGTGTACACGGGCCATAGTTTTACATGACTTTGTGTACACGGCCAATAGTTTTACATGAACATATCTGGGCTTTAGTACTGTTCTGCCTCGTATAGCCCAACAGAGCCCAGCACAGCACAGCACAGCCCACCAGAGCCCAATACAGCCCACCAGAGCCCAATAGAGTCCAGCAAACCTAAGTCAAGCCCAGTCCTGCCCAGTAGGAGTACAGGCGAGGGAAGGGGGGTAGTTAGATGGCTACACCAGGCCATTAGAGGCCAGATCCGGCTTGAATAGGCCAGACCAGGATAGACAGGACTGCACCAGACTCCAGCAGTCTTCACCGGGCTGCTCAAGGCTCCCGCCAGTCCTGTAGCTCCTCGTTGATGGGATTATCCACTGTGTACACGGGCCCTAGTTTCTACATGCCTTAGTGTACACGGCCAATAGTTTTACATGAACATGCCTAGGCTATACTACAGTACTGCCCTGTATAGCCTACCAGAGCCCAGCCCAGCCCACCAGAGCCCAAAACAGCCCACCAGAGCCTGATAGAGTCCAGCACAGCCCAGCACATCCAAGTCCAGCACAGTGGGAGAATAGATTAGGGAAGTGGAGAGGTTGGATGGCTTCACTAGCCTACAGTAGGCTGGATCCGGCTTGAATAGGCCAGACCAGGGTGCACAGGACTGCACCAGACTCCACCAGGCTGCTCCATACTCCAGCCAGCTCTGTAGATCCTGTGTACACAGCACTCCTAACTCGAACGGTCAAGGGAAAGGGTCGTTTTAGGCGTCAAAACGGGCCCTTTGTCCTTAAAATGAATAAAAAAATCAAAAAAATATTTTTTGTTTTAGGCCGGACACACTTTTCATATTTGAAGCATGCCCGATCCGATGGGATGGGTTTCGTGTCTCTCCGACACTTTGAACCCTTTACGATTGCGAAAAAGACATGAAATTTGCACGCCACCAACACGATTACACATTCTTTCGGATAAAAGACACTTATTCTGACTTACTTTTTGACGCTGAATCCAACAAACCCGGTCTCGTGTCTCTACGACACTCCTAACTCGAAAGGTCAAGGAAAAAGCCACTGTGTACACGGGCCATAGTTTTACATGACTTTGTGTACACGGCCAATAGTTTTACATGAACATATCTGGGCTTTAGTACTGTTCTGCCTCGTATAGCCCAACAGAGCCCAGCACAGCACAGCACAGCCCACCAGAGCCCAATACAGCCCACCAGAGCCCAATAGAGTCCAGCAAACCTAAGTCAAGCCCAGTCCTGCCCAGTAGGAGTATAGGCGAGGGAAGGGGGGTAGTTAGATGGCTACACCAGGCCATTAGAGGCCAGATCCGGCTTGAATAGGCCAGACCAGGATAGACAGGACTGCACCAGACTCCAGCAGTCTTCACCGGGCTGCTCAAGGCTCCCGCCAGTCCTGTAGCTCCTCGTTGATGGGATTATCCACTGTGTACACGGGCCCTAGTTTCTACATGCCTTAGTGTACACGGCCAATAGTTTTACATGAACATGCCTAGGCTATACTACAGTACTGCCCTGTATAGCCTACCAGAGCCCAGCCCAGCCCACCAGAGCCCAAAACAGCCCACCAGAGCCTGATAGAGTCCAGCACAGCCCAGCACATCCAAGTCCAGCACAGTGGGAGAATAGATTAGGGAAGTGGAGAGGTTGGATGGCTTCACTAGCCTACAGTAGGCTGGATCCGGCTTGAATAGGCCAGACCAGGGTGCACAGGACTGCACCAGACTCCACCAGGCTGCTCCATACTCCAGCCAGCTCTGTAGATCCTGTGTACACAGCACTCCTAACTCGAACGGTCAAGGGAAAGGGTCGTTTTTGGTGTCAAAACGGGCCCTTTGTCCTTAAAATGAATAAAAAAATCAAAAAAATATTTTTTGTTTTAGGCCGGACACACTTTTCATATTTGAAGCATGCCCGATCCGATGGGATGGGTTTCGTGTCTCTCCGACACTTTGAACCCTTTACGATTGCGAAAAAGACACGAAATTTGCACGCCACCAACACGATTACACATTCTTTCGGATAAAAGACACTTATTCTGACTTACTTTTTGACGCTGAATCCAACAAACCCGGTCTCGTGTCTCTACGACACTCCTAACTCGAAAGGTCAAGGAAAAAGCCACTGTGTACACGGGCCATAGTTTTACATGACTTTGTGTACACGGCCAATAGTTTTACATGAACATATCTGGGCTTTAGTACTGTTCTGCCTCGTATAGCCCAACAGAGCCCAGCACAGCACAGCACAGCCCACCAGAGCCCAATACAGCCCACCAGAGCCCAATAGAGTCCAGCAAACCTAAGTCAAGCCCAGTCCTGCCCAGTAGGAGTATAGGCGAGGGAAGGGGGGTAGTTAGATGGCTACACCAGGCCATTACAGGCCAGATCCGGCTTGAATAGGCCAGACCAGGGTGCACAGGACTGCACCAGACTCCACCAGGCTGCTCCATACTCCAGCCAGCTCTGTAGATCCTGTGTACACGGCACTCCTAACTCGAACGGTCAAGGAAAAAGCCACTGTGTACACGGGCCATAGTTTCTACATGCCTTTGTGTACACGGCCAATAGTTTTACATGAACATGTCTGGGCTTTAGTACTGTTCTGCCTCGTATAGCCCAACAGAGCCCAGCACAGCCCACCAGAGCCCAATACAGCCCAATAGAGCCCAATAGAGTCCAGCACACCTAAGTCCAGTCCTGCCCAGTGGGAGTATAGAGCCAGAGCCCAATACAGCCCACTAGAGCCCAATAGAGTCCAGCACACCTAAGACCAGCCCAGTCCTGCCCAGTGGGAGTATAGAACAGGGAAGGGGGGTAGTTAGATGGCTGCACCAGGCCATTACAGGCCATATCCGGCTGGTTAGATGGCTGCACCAGGCCATTACAGGCCATATCCGGCTGGAATAGGCCAGACTAGGGTGCACCAGTCTCCACCAGACTCCACCAGGCTGTTCCAGGCTCCAGCCAGCCTTTAGCTCCTTGCACATGTGATTAACCCCTGTGTACACAGGCAATAGTTTTACATGAGTTTGTGTACACGGCCAATAGTTTGACATGAACATGACATTGTAATGGCCTGCACCAGGCCATTACATTGTATTGGGCTCTGGTGGGCTATGCTGTGCTGGGCTCTGTTGGGCTATACAAGGCAGTACTCTACTAAAGCCTAGACATGTTCATGTAAAACTATTGGCCATGTACACAAACTCATGTACAACTATTGCCTGTGTTCACAGTGTTTAATCCCATGTGCAAGGAGCTACAGGGCGGGTGGGAGCCTGGAGCAGTGTGGTGGAGACTGTTGGAGTTTGGTACAATTATGTGCACCCTGGTCTGGCCTATTCCAGCCAGGTACGGCCTTTAATGGCCTGGTGCATCCATCTAACTATCCCCCTTCCCTGGTCTATACTCCCACTGGGCAGGACTGGCCTAGAATTAGGTGTGCTGGAGTCCATTGGGCTCTGGTGGGCTGTATTGGGCTCTGGTGGGCTGTGTTGTGCTGGGCTGGGCTCTGTTGGGCTATACGAGGCAGTACTGTAATAAACCCTACACATGTTCACGTAAAACTATTGGTCGTGTACACAAAGTCATATAAAACTGTTGCCCGTGTACACAGCGGTTAATCACATGTGCCAGGAGCTACAAGCCTGGCGGGAGCCTGGAGCAGCCTGGTGGAGACTGTTGGAGTCTGATTCAGTCATGTGCACCCTGGTCTGGCCTATTCCAGCTGGATCCGGCCTGTAATGGCCTGGTGCATACATAACTACACCCCCTTCCCTTGTCTATACTCCCACTGTGCAGGACTGGGCTGGACTTAAGTGTGCTGGACTCTATTGGGCTGCATTGGGCTCTGGTGGCCTCTGCTGTTACACTATTAAACCTATTACACTAATACACTATTACATGTAATGCACTATTACACTATTAGACTTATTACACTATTACACCTATTACACTATTAAACCTGTTACATTATTACACTATTTACACATATTGTGCTATTACACTATTACACTTATAGTGTAATATATACGTTTTACCCCCGGGAGACCCTCCTGAGAAGCGGAGGTCCCCGCCCGGGCCTCGGTCCTTGAAGTGGAGCAATAGCTTGTAGATCGGCTAATTGAGTATTTTCCATATTTCTTTTCCCGGTGGCGCTGGGGTCCCTGGGGGTCCCTGGAGCTCCAGGGGTCCCTCGGGGCCCAGGCGGTGGCCCTGCCGCCGGGGACCCCCTGGGTGCCGTCCCCGTCTCTCCCGGTCGCTCCGGGGCCGAGTTAAAGCATTTTTAGCGGACTGCAGTTGCAGGGGTCTGCCACTAGGTGGCGCTCTATGAACGGCCGTCTCCGGGCCGCCGAGGCGGACGCGTGGGTACCGGCCCCAGCTCTCCCGGTCGCTCCTAGATCGAGTTATAGCATTTTATTTGCGCTGCAGTGGCGGGGGGTCCTCCACTAGGGGCGCGACCTGGTGCGTCGTTCCGGAGCACCAGGAGTCGTGGTCCCCGGGAATTCCCTGTGAGCAGCCCCTTTGGGGGGATCATTTGGTCATTTTTTAGCTTTTTGGCGGTGGTCCCCGGGGGTCCCCGGAGCTCCAGGGGGTCCCTGGCTACTCTGCAGTCCCAGGCCGAGGCCCCAAAGTCGGACAGGAGCGGAGCAGCGGCCCGTCTGGTTCCCCAAAGCCATATCCCAGGTCCACAGTCATATCGCCAGGGGTCCCTGGAGGTGGTCCCTGATCGGTAGTCCCCGGACTCTGCAGTCCGAGGCCAAGGCCCCAGAAACCCCTCAGGGACCCAGAGAGGTCCCCGAACCACACTTTGGGAACCAGCCAAGGACCCCTTTGAAACCCTGTAGGGCCCCCCCAGAGGTCCCCGAACCACACTTTGGGAACCAGCCATGAATGTACTAGGCTGTTGTGAACCAGCCATGGAAACCCTGGGGGTCCCCAAACCACACTTTGGGAACCAGCCAGGGACCCCCTGGAAACCCGGGGTCCCCAAACCACACTTTGGGAACCAACCAGGCAGTAGTAGGCTAGACTATGGCTCTCTGCTGCCCCCCATTGATAAAACATAGTCGGCACAGAATTGTACACGAAAGGCAGCCAGCGAGTGATCACGCACCATGGTCACTATGAGACATGTACAATGACTGTACACCGGCTCCAAAGGGTACACAGGCCATGGTCATTAACATTGAAACTGCCTGCCGTAGACACCAAAAACAATTGTTAGTAGTATTTATTTATTATTATTAAATCATTATTATTAGTATTTATTTATATCTGCTGGGACCTCATCTGTATTTATTTATTATTATTAAATCATTGTTAGTAGTATTTATTTATTATTATTAAATCATTAATAGTAGTATTATTATATAAGCTGGGACTTCAGCTATAGATTTGTTTATTATTATTGTTAAATAATTGACTATTATTTGTATTCATTTATATTTGCTGGGACCTCATCTATAGATTGGTATTTATTTATTCTCTCAAAATAGTAGATCTACAAGCTCACCAAGAGAGTACAAATGGAACCAAATGGACCCTTGCAGGTCTGTAACTCTGAGAGTGTACAAATGGAACCAAATGGACCCTTACAGCTCTGTAACTCTGAGAGTGTACACATGGAACCAAATGGACCCTTACAGCTCTGTAACTCTGAGAGAGTACAAATGGAACCAAATGGACTCTTACAGCTCTGTAACTCTGAGAGTGTACAAATGGAACCAAATGGACCCTTACAGGTCTGTAACTCTGAGTGTACAAATGGAACCAAATGGACCCTTACAGCCAGGTCTGTAATTCAGAGTGTACACAAGGATCAAATTTGTTCTCCTGCTATACCACCAAAATGTGGAACGCCTTACCGAAGGCCTTAAAGGAGTGCAAATCTCAAGCATCCTTTAAAACCGCCCTGAAAAACCACTCACAGACCTTGTCTCAGTGAACTGTCATGAAACTGTACCTTTTACTATGCAATACTTCCAATAAATACCTCAGTCAATCAATCAAACAATGGAACCAGATTTCGTTCCATGTGTACTCTCTATTTCTGACAGTAATCATTAGAGCAGTGGTTCTCAACCAGTGGTCCGGGGACCACCTGTGGACCTTGAGGGGGTTCCAGGTGGTCCCCAGCTAAATGATGGAGAGTTGGTAACCAACCATTTGGTTTCATTTTATCCTCTCAAGAGTTAAACTATTGTTAAACATTTGCATTAATTAATTTACAAGAAGTCTAAAAATTAAGAGAATGTAGAAGAATTGTTACTTTGATCAAAGTTTGCCTGTTATCTCTCCTATGAGAACTTTAGCCAAAAATAGCAGATCTAAAAGCTCACAACGCCTCGCGCTGCGAGGCGTTGTGAGCTTGTAGATCGGCTATTTTTGGCAAAGAGGTTTGGCGTATAAGGGGGAAAAGAGCAGACTAAGTACAGAGTGAAAGGTCAAGTTTATTGAGTATTGACGGTTCAAGTGGTTAAATATCTGAAAACACAAATTGACATGAATCCAAAATACACTGATGATTGTGCTGTCAAACAATGAAACTATATGGAATCTATGAACAGGTTGTGGGGGTCCCTGCTTCATCTCTCTTTCTCTCAACTAAGGGGTCCCTGCTTCAACTCTCTCTCAACTAAGGGGTCCCTGCTTCATCTCTCTTTAAACTAAGGGGTCCCTGCTTCATATCTCTCTCAACTAAGGGGTCCCTGCTTCATCTCTCTCTCAAACTAAAGGGTCCCTGCTTCATCTCTCTCTCAACTAAGCGGTCCCTGCTTCAACTCTCAACTAAGGGGTCCCTGCTTCAACTTTCTCTCAACTAAGGGGTCCCTGCTTCATCTCTCTCTCAACTAAGGGGTCCTTGGCCTGAAAACGTTGAAGACCCCTGATATAGGGTGTTTGGTCTATCAGTGCATCTCAAACGTTTCTGACTTCGGTTCTCCCTTTCTGCATGTGCTTTCTGAATCAAAGTACCCTAAAGTTATTAAAATATTTATGCAAATATATTTTTATATGCAAAAAGGTATTACTTTCTACTCTGTAACAGTTGTGGTAGTCAGGTTCTTGAAAACTTAGGTTCTCACAAAGTTTCTTAAAGTTTCATAATTAAATACAACTGCATTTCATATTTTCTTTCACATTCCCTCTGTAGTACCTCCGAGTACCCCTAGGGGTCAATGTAGCCCCATTTATAGAGCTATTTAACAGTTACTGAACAAACACTCTATAGAGATGATTACTGTCACAATATAGAGCTATTTAACACTGTTACTGAACAAACACTATAGCAATGATTACTGTCACAATATAGAGCTGTTTAACACTGTTACTGAACAAATACACTATAGCAATGATTACTGTCACAATATACAGTAGAGCTGTTTAGCACTGTTACTGAACAAACACTCTATAGCAATGATTACTGTCACAATATAGAGCTGTTTAGCACTGTTACTGAACAAACACTCTATAGCAATGATTACTGAACAATATAGAGCTATTTAACACTGTTACTGAACAAACACTCTATACTATAGAGTGTTTGTTCAGTAACAGTGTTAAATAGCTCTATATTGTGACAGTAATCATCGCTATAAACACTCTATAGCGATTACTGTCACAATATAGAGCTATTAACACTGTTGCTGAACAAACACTATAGCGATGATTACTGTCACAATATAGAGCTGTTTAACACTGTTACTGAACACACACTAATGATTACTGCGTGTGCGTGTGTGTATGTGCGCGCGTGTGCGTACAGAATAACCCTCACTTCAAAAAGTTACATTCAAAATGTTTTTATTTTATAATATTTTATTGTTGTTTTTATCAAAACATTGTATCAGGGTTTAATGTAACTTTGGCACAATGTAAATAGAATAGCAATGGTTTCATTTTATTGGAAATATGAGTAAATATAAATGTTTTACATTTTATAATTCCATCTTATAGGTAAAAAAAACAAGCAAAACAAAACAAAAATACATGATTTTCAAAACCCTTCATTAGAGTAATTGTATTTTTGTTTTCATTATCAATAAAACTTTACAGTATTCATGTTTAAATGTTCTAGAGCAGGGGTCTTCAACAGGGGGTCCGGGGCCCCTAGGGGGTCCTCAGAGTTACTACAGGGGGTCCTCCAAATCCTTATGTGATAGGATAATTATTTTAAATGAACAACTTGAACCCTCGCATCCTTATTCTGAGGAGAACTTTAGACAAAAATAGCAGATCTACAAGCTCTCAACGCCTCGCGCTGCGAGGCACCCTGCCCGTCCAGCTTGGCAAAAAGGTTTGGTGTAGAGGTAAAAAAGAGCAGACCAAGTACAGAGTGAAAGGTCAAGTTTACTAAGTATCGACCATTTAAGTGGTTAAGTCTCAAACAAGTCCCTGCTTCATCTCTTTCTCTGCTAAGGGGTCCCTGCTTCATCTCTCTCTCTGCTAAGGGGTCCCTGCTTCATCTCTCTCTCTGCTAAGGGGTCCCTGCTTCATCTCTCTCTGCTAAGGGGTCCCTGCTTCATCTCTCTCTCTGCTAAGGGGTCCCTGCTTCATCTCTCTCTGCTAAGGGGTCCCTGCTTCATCTCTCTCTCTGCTAAGGGGTCCCTGCTTCATCTCTCTCTGCTAAGGGGTCCCATCACACATTTATACAATATGTAGAGGGGGTCCCTGCTTCATCTCTCTCTCTGCTAAGGGGTCCCTGCTTCATCTCTCTCTCAGCTAAGGGGTCCCTGCTTCATCTCTCTCTGCTAAGGGGTCCCTGCTTCATCTCTCTCTATTAAGGGGTCCCTGCTTCATCTCTCTCTCTGCTAAGGCGTCCCTGCTTCATCTCTCTCTGCTAAGGGGTCCCTGCTTCATCTCTCTCTCTGCTAAGGGGTCCCTGCTTCATCTCTCTCTCTACTAAGGGGTCCCTGCTTCATCTCTCTATCTCTAAGTCTAAGGGGTCCCTGCTTCATCTCTCTCTCTAAGTCTAAGGGGTCCCTGCTTCATCTCTCTCTCTCTCTAAGTCTAAGGGGTCCCTGCTTCATCTCTCTCTGCTAAGGGGTCTCTGCTTCATCTCTCTCTCTCTCTCTCTCTCTCTCTCTCTCTCTCTAAGGGGTCCCTGCTTCATCTCTCTCTGCTAAGGGGTCCCTGCTTCATCTCTCTCTCTGCTAAGGGGTCCCTGCTTCATCTCTCTCTCTAAGGGGTCCTTGGCCTGAAAACGTTGAAGACCCCTGCTCTAGAGCAGATGTTCTCACACTTTATAGGTCACGACCCCCAAAATAATCATATATGAACTGGGGACCCCCCATTTCAAACAAAGTGTAAATTGTAGAGTTGAAGCATTACATTTAGTTTGACTCAGTATTTGCCTCTTTATGTTATTTGACAATTTGTCCAATGTTTGACCAGTTTATACTTTGATAGCAGATCTACAAGTTCACAACACGCTGTGATGCGACATGTTGTGTGCTTGTAGATCGTCTATTTTCAAACAGTCAATTTATACAATAAATGGTTAAAGTGGTTACACTGATTTTGATGCTATATACATGAATGTTGCTGGGGACCCCCTGGAACCCCTTCAAGGACCCCTGGGGGTCCCCGGACCCCACTTTGAGAACCACTGTATGATGATATCATGATCTATAAATCTGTACAATATCCATGTTTAAATGTGTTACCCCCCCCCCCCCCCCCCCATCGCTATGGAAACCAAACCATATTGATTCTATAAACATCCCCCCCACCCCCCGTTCCTGATTATTACATTATGATACATTATGAACACCCTGTCTGTCTGTCTGTCTGTCTGTCTGTCTGTCTGTCTGTCTGTCTGTCCTCACAGCCTGTCTGTCTGTCTGTCTGTCTGTCTGTCTGTCTGTCTGTCCTCACAGCCTGTCTGTCTGTCTGTCCTCACACAGAGACACAGAGGAGTCAGGGTTAAGCCCAAAGCCAGCATAGAGAGGTTCAGTGAATGTGTACTGGACGGTGTAGAGGTGTGTCAGTGTCGGTGAGGACACTTCATAGAAGGACAGAGTCCCAGCAGGACAATCCAGATACACTGCTACTCTGTTGGGGCCAGAGGGACGAGCAGGAAGGTAAGTCTCCTTACTATTGTGTGTGACAAAGTATCTGTTACCATGGTTATCATCATGACAGAACAGACTCCATGACATTTTATTGCATCCAAGCTCACATTCCTCACCCTTTCCTTTCCTACTGATTCCTCTGTAAGTTACTCCTATATTAACCTCTCCACTCCTCTCTACCTCCCAGTAACAGCGTCCAGTCAGACCCTCTGTACACAGAACCTGGACCTTTCCTTCAAACCTGTCTGGATGATCAGGATATGAATAAAGCTGTTCCACCCGAGTCGCCTTTCTGTTGTTCTCAGAGAGAGCGAGGTTTGTGTCTGCTGTGTTTGTGTCCAGTGTGAGACGATGGGAATCTGATGAGAAAACAACACAGTAAACATTAAATACATCATTCACTGAGTGACACACATACGCACAGGCGTACACACACACACACACACGCACGCACGCACGCACGCACGCACGCACGTGCATGCAAATACACCCACCCAGAATTTATTACAGAATCAGTTTGGTTTTCCATAGCGATGGGAGGGGGGTCTCTGTGTGTCTAACACATTTAAACATGAATATTGTACAGATCTATAGATCATGAATACAGTGGTTCTCAAAGTGGGGTCCGGGGACCCCCAGGGGTCCTTGAGGGGGTTCCAGGGGGTCCCCAGCAACATTCATGTATAGCATCAAAATCACTGTAACCACTTTAACCATTTCCTGCTGAACGATTGACTACTTGAAAATAGACGATCTACAAGGTGTGAGCTTGTAGATCTGCTATTTTCAAATGAAGAATATTGGGAAAATGTTGTGTCTGGCACAAACTTTTTCCAGATGGGGGTCCTTGACACACACCTAGACACATGCGCTGTGAGCTTGTAGATCTGCAATTTGTAAATAGCCAAGGTGTAAAATATGGATAAAGTGGTTCAAATGAGTGTGATGCTGTATTAAACATTTTGCTGGGGACCCCCTGGAACCCCCTAAGGACCCCTGGGGGTCCCCGGACCACACTTTGAGAAGCATCAACCACTTTAACCCTTCATCGACCGGTGTCTCCCAGGGCTCTATACCCTCCACACTCCAAAATAGCCGATCTACAAGTTCACAACACGTCGCAGCACAATATGTTAAGAGCTTGTAGATCTGCTATTTACGGTGAATGTTCACGTATTAAGACATGTCCAACATTGGGAAGCAGGGTTTAAATGGTTAATGGTTCAAAGGAGGTTCTTTGAGGAACCATGTGTGGTTGTGAGCTTGTAGATCTGATATTTGGGCAGGCGGACATATCTCAGATCTTAATGGGTTAACCGCTTAAACCTTATTTCAAATATAGTGAAAATAGCAGATCTACAAGCTCACAACGCCTCACACTGTGGTGCATTGTGAGCTTGTAGATTGGCTATTTCCACTATATTTAAGCAGTTCTGTTTTAATGCATTTATTTTTGGGGAAATGTTTTTAACTTCAATAAACAATGCATTGATGAAAAAGTGCTGTAGTTGTAATTTGTACTTTTTAATACTTGTAGCCGGGGACCCAGTCACCAAAATGGGAGGGGACATGTGATTTTCTGCGGTACTTTTTATTTCTGTTTTATCTATTAGTTTGGTCATTAAGGTCCACAGAATGAGAGGCCTGCTCTGCTGGAAACATCGCGAAAGAAAGTTATGGCCATTTGTATATCACTGTCCCATTGACTCCACTAGAAATATTAAAAAAAGGAAAAAAGGTCTGCTTTAATTAGCATGTGAGGGGTCAAACTGGGGGTTTTTCTTCATGATTCTGAATCCATTGCAAGCATTTGTTTTGCATGAAAACATTCCTTGGGCTAGATTTCGGCCCCCCAAATACTGTGAAAAGTGATGAGTCATCACCTTTTTTCCACTTTTCACAGTTTTGGGCTGCTGAAGGTTAACCCAAGGAATGTTTTTCATGCAAAACAAATGCTTGAAATGGATTCAGAATCATGAAGAACCCCTAGTTTGACCCCTCACATGCTACTTAAAGCACATGTATTTTATTTTTTTAATATTTCTAGTGGAGTCAATGGGACAGTGAATATCCAAATGGCCATAACTTTCTTTCGCGATGTTTCCGGCAGAGCAGGCCTCTCATTCTGTGGACCTCAATGACCAAACTAATAGATAAAACAGAAATAAAAAGTACGGCAGAAAATCACATGTCCTACCCTATTCCTTGAGCTTTTGGGCTTGCGGGTCCCCGGCTATTGAGTATTTACTGGATTTTCAGGACAGGAAAATGTGGATTCAAGACATTTCCTCACTAATGTGTTTGTAAAGATGTCTAGTAACACATTTCATTTAATAAATTCCTTCTCAAGACATTTCCTCACTAATGTGTTTGTAAAGATGTCTTGTAACACATTTCATTTAATACATTCCTTCTCAAGACATTTCCTCACTAATGTGTTTGTAAAGATGTCTAGTAACACATTTCATTTAATAAATTCCTTCTCAAGACATTTCCTCACTAATGTGTTAGTAAAGATGTCTAGTAACACATTTCATTTAATAAATTCCTTCTCAAGACATTTCCTCACTAATGTGATTGTAAAGATGTCTAGTAACACATTTCATTTAATAAATTCCTTCTCAAGACATTTCCTCACTAATGTGATTGTAAAGATGTTTAGTAACACATTTCAAAAGGTTGAAACTCCCCTAGGCAGGGGTGTCACACCAAATTCTGGGCCCTGGGTACAAGGATTCACTGCGTGAATGTTCCCATGAATGTTCTTCATAGGGGAGGGGGTTTAACCCATTTAGACTGGGAACGTATTATTACGCGTTATGTTGTGCTTTAACTATTGAAAAATAGCAGATATACAAGATCACCGTGTGGCACCAAGTGCCGCTCTGCGAGCTTGTAGATCTGCTATTTTTGAAAAATAAAATTGAAAACCCTTTGTTTATATGTCAGTGGTGCTCAAACCTTTTCATGTGAAGGACCCCCAAAATGATATGTATTTGGCCCCCATCTCAATATATTTAGTTCCAGGGACCCCTCAGAAGCAAAAATTGAGTTACAAAATACATATATATACAAGGACGCAACGCGGCACACGGTGCCACGCTGTGAGCTTGTATATCTGCTATCCAAAGCCTTGTTTTGTGTGAGAATCTCTATTTGTGGGCGCGTGTCAAATTAAAAAGTATCTTTCTTAGTTTGTAGAATCCTAGGAGACACTGCTCCTCAGGAGTCCAGATCACCTGGAGGTTCTCTGGTTCCTCCAGAGGTTCTCCTGGATGGAGTGGAGGAGTGGAGCAGGACTAGGGTGCTCCTCACCTGGGTAGAGGGGAGCATGAGGTCCTGGGCTGTACCCCCTCTCCCCTCTATGGATGTGGTCAGCAACACTTTGTATCTGCTGAAGAACAGCTAAGCCTGTTGATTGAACTGTATTTTAAATGGTCTCTCTAGGGGTCCCCAACCCCAGTTTGGAACCACTGCCCTGGAGGGGGTTGAATTTCAATGTTTTGGATTGTGTTACTGAACACCTTTAAAACATATTGCTGAAGGTTTTTATAATATCCTCTGAATACAAGGAGGGAGGGGCCAACACAGTATAAAACACTGTATAAAACTGTGTATAAAATGTCAATGTGACAGACAGACAGACAGACAGACAGACAGACAGACAGACAGACAGACAGACACTCACATCTTGTAAGGAGTTGAGGTTTAATCCAGTGTTCTCCTCCATGATTCACACTGTAGGAAATAGAACAATGAATCAATGTCTGACTGTCTAACACATACACACACACACACACACACACACACACACACACACACACACACACACACACACACACACACACACACTAGGGTTTAATACCGGGGTCCCGGGATCCGGGCTTCCCGGGCACAGTGCACGTAATTTCCCTCCCGGGAATTGGCGGTGAGACCCGTCGTCCTGGAGGTTGTGTTTTTTCTTGTTAGAAAATACAATTTACTAGCAGCGCACAGGCAATTAGACTGCCTGACACGTTATCCTCACCAGCCGTGCAAGCATCTCATCTGTTTCAGCTGTGTGGAAGGATTTTACCAGTCTCTGTGGGCTGTCAAGCAAGCCTGTCATCGAATATACCGGTAGCTGATCTACCATCTCACAACGTAGCACAAAGTGCCGCGTTGTGAGCTTGTAGATTAGCTGTTTTCACTAGGCAAGTTTACTTCTTAAAGTGATGCGGAGAAAACACTGATGGGTGATAATGGCGCATTTACTTTCTTATTGTTGCATTAATTATGCTCTTAACGTTTTTACATGAGAAACTCTCCAGCAAAAAAAGAAAAAAAGGAAAAAAATAGCCTTCTACAATCAGCTAAATGAAGAGCACGCACACCGTTCGTGATATGCTGCGGTGCAGTGTCGCGCCCTGTGAGCTTGTATATCTGCTATTTTTCTATAACTATGAAACACTAGATTTGACATAAATTGCCAAGATATAAACTGTAAACACCAATAACGCATGCATTATTGATGTGTCTACTCCACTCAGTGAATTGCACTCACAAATGGCAACTCTAAATATGAAATAGCCTACTCTGTTGGTTTGCATTTCCACACAATATATTTTAACCAGAATTAAAACATCTGACAGCACTTTGTGACCATTTATGAATTGTATTGGCGTAGGCCTACCTTTCAAAATGAGTGGGATGGTTGCGCACTTGCGCTTGTTTGCTTGAAGTCAGAGAAACGCTTTTCTGCTCACTGCAACACAAAAATCATCTTCGCTCTGCTAAGTCGTGATATTTAGTTTTTTAAACAAGTGGGCGCAGAATTTACAGAAAACGTCTTTTCAAAGAGATTGGCCTACTGTATGTGGCAGGAAAATGAATAACATCCATTGCTGCTTTTGACAGTCCCGTGAATCGCGCAGCCACAGAGACCGTGTGTGGTGGATGATGTGAATTTGTTTTGTAGCCTAATGTCCGATCGGATCCAAGAACAGCGAGTCCTGAACTGAAGTTCTGATGACAGAGCCAAGCCCCCGCCCTGCGGACCGGTGATCATATCTTTCTACTTTTTGTCTCCGCCAGGCCGAGAGATATAGGAGACCGTTTTGCACCGTTTTTTCTTTTGTTTAATATATATATATATATATATACAGTATATATATAAACGGGACATCCCAGGGAGCCCGGGATAAGGTCAGAAAATTCCTGGGATTTAAAATGAGCTAAATCCGGGAAAGTATTAAACCCTAACACACACACACGCACACACACGCACGCACGCACGCACGCGCCCACACACACACACACACACACATACTGGTTTTTATGATTTGTGGGGACCACAATGATGAAAAGGGTGGTCCCCACATGTGATGATTTTAATCATCTCATGTGGGGACCACCCTTTCTAAATGTTATACAGCTATGAAAAAAAATCAGGTATAACAACTATGGCTGTGTTAGTTTATACACGACTTCAAATATCAGAATTGATGAAGTTATTCCCCATGACGTGACTGTGTATACAGATTTTGGTCCCCACATAACATATAAAGCTACTGAGCACACACACGCGCACACACACACACACACACACACACCATGACCAAAAAACGTGACTTATGGGCCAATGCTAAAAACTTCACAGGCACATCAGAGCAGCTCCTGTGTTGGTTTTTAACAGTTTCCCTCATGGGGACCTGATTTTTGGTCCCCATACCGTACCTGGTCCCCATGACGTGACTACAGATTTTGGTCCCCACAAACATACAAAAACCAGTGCACACACACACACACACACACACACACACACACACACACACACACCTAGTCTACTCACTTCAGAGTCTCCAGTTCAACATTGTAAGGAAACACTGCACTAACCAACATGGACACAGTCCAAGTCTACTCACTTCAGAGTCTCCAGTGCAGCAGAGAGCTTCTTCAGACCAGAGCCTCCTAAGTGGCTGAAGTTCAAGTCCAGCTGTTTCAGATGGGAGGGGTTGAAGGTCAGAGCTGAAGCCAGAGAAGAACAGCCTTCCTCTGTGAGCCCACAGCCTGACAACCTGCAGAGAAATCCATATTTAACAAAGTGCTGTTGATGTTCAAGTAGAGATCCACACAGAGAGAAAACACACTATTTATTTACCTCAGGATCTGCAGTCTACACTCTGCACTCTTCAGTAGAGCAGAGAGTTGCTCCACTTGTGATGCCTGCAGGCAGTTGAAACTGATGTCCAATTCTCTCAAATGGGAAAGATTAGATCTGAGAGCTGAGAGCAGGATGTCAAATCCTGTCTGTGTGAAGTTACAGCCAGCAAGTCTGTAATTAAAGATTACATATCTGGATTGATTATCAGAGTTTTGGAGGAGGGACCAAAGAGATGGAAAGAACAGGCAGGCAGGAATAATGTGAAGTAAATCATGGTCATCTTCCAACAGGAAGCTAACTGACAGGAAACAGGAAGCAGCAAGTTAACAACAGATGATTCAGCAAACTGATAGAGAGAGGACAGACAGACAGACAGACAGACAGACAGACAGACAGACAGACAGACAGACAGACAGACAGACAGACAGACAGACAGACAGACAGACCTGGTAGTTATAGTAATAGTTGTAAAAAAAAAAAAAAAAGTAAAGTGAAAAACCTCCCCGTGGTGGTGACCACAATCGCCTCCTCCTTCAAAGGGAAGCCTACTATATATATATACACTTAACACTATGGACCCCTGTGGACTCAGTGAAGAATTTGACATCAAGCCTTTTTTGTGACATGTTTTCCTTCATCTGTATATATTTATTTATATATTTTTTTCTATTTGTGTGTACATTATGTGTTGTTTTTCTGATGTTACCGTCTTTTATTATTGCCTTTACTCATCTGATTACATTTTGTGTACTGTTTATATATTTTGTTTTGGTCTTTTCTTTAGGCGTATACTAAGGGTTTTTTACACATGTTATTTTGTTTACATTGTTTGGCTATTTTATAGCTTTAACCAGGCTACACTGGTAGACTGTTTATAAATATTGTCACTAGCCCAGATCCTCTGATTTTTAAAAGGGCAGTGTTATTAGACTAGATGGGTGTGTCTACCCAGCTGCTACACATGTGTACTGATGAACTTCCTCCGGTTCCATATAACTGGCTAGCCTATTGTGTCATTCACTTTAGACCTGATGAAGACGCCGAAGGGCGTCGAAACGTTGTCGATTTTAATGTTATAATTAATATATAATAATTAATTTATTATTTTTATTATTTTTTTCTAGTCAGTGTGGGTTACCATGATATCAGCCTTATTGACTAAATGAAACAGACAACAGACTGCTGGTGCTGGTGGGCTGGGGAACCAGCAAACCTTCCAGTCTGTGTTTACACCAGTTTGACACTCAATGATTGTGTAAGTGGACGTGATAATTCCCTAGCAGCCATGATGGATCACATATTGTATTTACTGTAGCGTATCAGTGTGATGTGATGCCAGAGCATAGGGGAGGCTATGCCTTCCCAAATGCTACTGGGTAGTTTTCAAATTAGGCTATAGCCTAATATACAGTATGAGCGCAGCATTATATAGACAGATTTCTTGTTTACCAAATTTGAGACTTCATGCGCAGGTGCCTAAAATGTAATCAATTCCCCAAATGTGTTGTTTTGGGGTGCGCTCAGCGCTCAGCACGGGTTTCAGTTCATTCGTACCTCTTCAGTGTTGGCTGGTGAGACGTCACCCGGCCACAACGGCATTGCACGCTGAGAACAGCTGGCTGTACAAGCTTCAGTCATACTATTACTATATAGCCTACAAGCTCACATCACGTTGCGGATTTGCCCGTAGGGACTCTGAGCTTGGAGGTCTGCTATTCTCTGCGCGCAACATCGTTGGAGAATAAAGGCTTGATCCCGATGGCCATGGGCTGCAGCTGCTGTGATCATACTCATAGAGCGCTCTCTAGTCTCTGTCTCTCCGTTCTCAGTGGAGGAAAACGTACTGCGTTTTTTTACTTAAGTAAAAGTATCAATACTGCATTATTGAAATACTCTGTTAAAAGTCCGGAATTCAAAATGTACTTTGGTAAAAGAAGGCTAAAACAGGGATGGCATCAAAATAATCTCACAACATGTCACAGCACGATGCGTTGTGAGCTTGTAGATCGGCTATTTTTAAATAGTCTCTATACTATAGGTATAAAACAGGGCTAAAGAAGATACTATGTTTTATAATATAATCATTTATATCTGCAAAGTAACTAAAGTTTTCATATAATTGTAGTCGAGTGAAAGTAGCCTACAATATTTGGATCCGAGATGTAGTAGTATTGAATAAAAAACAGCCTGGCATAGATGCTGTTTGGCTCACCCGCCGCCTAGTGGCCAGAGTGAGGACTAACCAACACCGTATGATGATAATACCATGATGTCAACTTAATGCACACTCCTCTTATTAGAATCAAACAATAAATAATAAAACAGAACTAATCGAAATAATGCTGGTTAATTAATCTGACCTCAGTATCTCCAGTTCACAATGTGGACTCTTTAATCCAGCAGAGATGAGTTCCATGGATGAATCCTTCACGTCGTTATAACTGAGATCCAATTCTCTGAGATGTGAAGGATTAGAGCTGAGAGCTGAAGACACAATTTCATAATCTGGCTCCTCGAGGTTGCAGCCAACAAGTCTGTAAATGTAGAATATGTAAAAATTATCAACACAGATTAGATCAAGTTCATGTTGAAGAAAAAAGAAAAAATGCCCAAAATCATGAAAAAGAAAAGAAATTTAACCCCAAATATGAATCACATGGTGAGGGTTGTATACTCAACGCAGCACCAAAAGCATTTCCACTTAAACCAGTCAGGGATGTCAAAATGTGAACCTTTGAACTATTGTTTTTTATTTATTTATTTATTAATGGTTTTTTATTTTATGTTCATAGGAGTTTTGTCATTCTAGGGTCAAGACAACTTGACCTTTGGTGTTGTCAATGTTTTTAGGGCACAAAGGTCAAATGCCAGGACAGGAAGGTCATCAAATAAAACAATGATTTTAAGTCCACAGAAATAATTAATTTAATGTCTTAATATATTGATCTTTTTTATAGGACTGTCGATTATTTGCACATAAGCACAATACCACCAGATCTGATTATTATTGGATATTTTAAGTCAAACCATCATTTCTACTTATAGTGTTTGATGTGACAGTAGATGTATTCTCTTCTAATACATTTTCTATTCACATTACTAACCGAGCCTTTCTGGTGTTCCTAACAGCTGGGACCAGCCTGGATGTCGCCCAGGTTCCTGTTGTGTTGTATTCCTGCAGGTCCAACTCATCCAGGACCTCCTCTGACGACAGCAGCATGTGGGCCAGAGCTGAACACTGGCTCTGAGACAGTTCTGTCTTTGATCTGTCCCCTGACTCCAGGTACTGTTGGATCTCCTGATGCAGTGAGTGGTCGTTCATCTCCATCAAACAGTGGAAGATGTTGATCAATCTGTCAGAAGAAATATCCCGATCCTCACATTTCATCTTCTTCAGATTGTTGATGGCTCTCTGGACGCTCTTTGGACTGTTTTTTGTCTGAAACAGCAGACCTCCTAACAGACTTTGGTTGGATTCTAGTGAGAGGCCATGAAGGAAGCGGAGAAAGAGGTCCAGGTGGCCATTCTTACTCTTCAGGGATTTTTTGAAGGCTCTCTTCAGAAAGACATCCAGGGGCATATTTCTTTCTTCTCCTTCTTCTTCTTCTTCTTCTTCTTCTTCTTCTTCTTCTTCTTCTTCTTCTTCTCCTAGGAATGTCTTCAGTACCTTCATGTTCCTCTGTGTGTAACAGTGGAACAGGTAGACTGCAGCCAGAAACTCCTGGATGCTCAGATGAACAAAGCTGTAGACCTTTCCCTCAGATTGAACAGTCTCTTCTTTGAAGATCTCTGTGCACACTCCTGAGTACAGCGAGGCGTCTTTCACATCAAGACCACACTCTTCCAGGTCTTCTTGGTAGAACATCATGCTACCTTTCTCCAGATGTTCAAACGCCAGCCTGCCCAGCTTCAGAAGAACCTGCCTGTCCTTCTCCATGAGCTGCTGTTGATTCACATGATGATACTTCTTCCACTTCCTCTTGGTCTGAACCCACAGGAAGTGGCTGTACATCGCAGTCTGGGTCTTGGGCAGCTTTTCTGTCTCGTCTGTCTTCAACATGTCCTCCAGAACGGTAGCAGTGATCCAACAGAAAACTGGGACGTGACACATGATGTGGAGGCTCTTTGACATCTTCATGTGTGAGATGATTTTGTTGGCCAGCTTCTCATCATCACTGAATTTCTTCCTAAAGAACTCCTCCTTCTGGGGGTCTGTGAACCCTCGTACTTCTGTCACCAGGTCAACATGTGCAGGAGGGATCTGATTGGCTGCTGCAGGTCTGGTAGTTATCCAGAGGAGGGCTGAGGGGAGCAGATTCCCCTTGATGAGGTTTGTCAACAGCAAACCCACTGATGATGTCGCTGTGACATCAGAAACAATGTCATTGTTCTGGAAGGCATCAGAATCAATGTCAATGTTCTTGAATTTCAGCGAAAACCTGCTTTCATCCAGACCATCAAAGATGAGGCCAACCTTCCAGACAGCGAGCTGCTCTGCTGTGACCTTCTTTAATTCTGGGTGGAAACGATGGATCAGTGAGAGAAGACTGTGCTGCTCATCTCTGACCAAGTTCAACTCCCGGAATGAGAAGGGAACCAGGAGAATGACATCTTGATTTTCTAAACCCCTTGCCCAGTCCAGAGCGAACTTACGCACAGAGAAGGTTTTTCCAATGCCAGCGATGCCCTTGGTCAGAACTCTTCTGTTGGGTTTATCTCTGCCAAGGAGGAGGGGCTTAAAGATGTCACAGCATTTGATTGGTTGGTCATGGAGGGTCCTCTTCTTGGAAGCTGTCTCAAGCTGCCAGACCTCATGTTGGGTATTAACCCCTTCACTCTCTCCCGCTGAGAGGTAGAGCTCTGTGTAGATGCTGCTGAGGGAGGGCACTTCAGTGACGTATGTCACACGATCAAGACGGTTCAAACCGACCTTATAAAACTTTAACTGCTCCTGCGGACTGACACCTGCTATGAGAAGACAATGAAGACATGTTAAGGTAATTCATAATCTAATATACCATACCATTAAAATGTCTTAAATACTCAAAAAATCAAAAAAGAGAATAACAGCAAAATAAAGAACATTGGATCATTTGTTTTAGACTAAATGTATAATTTAATCACCAGTATTTGTACATTTATACAGGAATACAATGTGAACATTTAGTATGATGATGTTTTCTGCTATTTAAACATTTCATTAATTAATATGAAATGTTAATTAGTGTAAAATGTGTCCAGTCTTACTTTGTTCACTTGTGGTTTGACTGGATGTCTTCTGTTCAGGTGTGGTTCTGAGTCTCTCTCTGTGGAGATGAAGACAATATAATATAGATAATAGATAGTTTGATATATTAACTTATATTATTGAATTAACCGCTTAAGACCTGTATACTTTGTCATACAATGATTAGTGCCGATATACAAGCTCAGGAGGGCTGTGATGCCATGTGTTGTGAGCTTGAAGATCTGCTCATTTCACCATGTTTTCTTTACATAATATTGTATAGATGAACATGAATTACATGACCTGGTCTGCATGATACAAACACACTGCCCAGATGTAAATACAGGTTCTTATATCACTGTAGAATATATTTGTACATAATGTTATCACTGTAGACTATAGAGGTAATAGCTGTACATAATGTTATATCACTGTAGACTAGAGGTAATAGTTGTACATAATCAATGTGTTCTTAAATACATGTAGATGTGTGTGTGTGTGTGTGTGTGTGTGTGTGTGTGTGTGTGTGTGTGTGTGTGTGTGTGTGTGTGTGTGTGTGTGCGTGCGTGCGTGCGTGCGTGCGTGCGTGCGTGCGTGCGTGCGTGCGTGCGTGCGTGCGTGCGTCCAGGTAAAAGAGGACCTATGGTCACCTTAAATGAAATGACACCTGTAACTTGATTCACTTACTCAGTGTGTGGAGGTCCACTGAAGTCAGGAGGTTCCCATCTAGAACGGTCACTCTTCATAGACACAAGGCTGGGTGTTGGAGACTCTGCTCTGTGGCGTTTGGCAACACTCTGACTGACATCCATCTGGAGGTCTTTATTAAACCTGTCAGGGTTACAGTCAATGAAATAGATCATCTCTGGGTCTTTATTAAACCTGTCAGGGTTACAGTCAATGAAATAGATCATCTCTGGGTCTTTATTAAACCTGTCAGGGTTACAGACAATGAAATAGATCATCTCTAGGTCTTTATTAAACCTGTCAGGGTTACAGTCAATGAAATAGATCATCTCTAGGTCTTTATTAAACCTGTCAGGGTTACAGTCAATGAAATAGATCATCTCTGGGTCTTTATTAAACCTGTCAGGGTTTAATAAAGACCCTGGCAGGTAAACACAACTATTGGGCAGGTGGAGTTTGCTTTCAGGTTACCCGACCGGGCAAGTGCTCATTTGAGAGGGGACGCAAACGTCTATAAACACAACACCAAATATCTGTCTAAACACCTGAACGTCTATGAACACAACACCAGATATCTGTCTAAAGTCTAAACACCTTAACGTGGCCAGAGTGCTCTGTCTTCTGGTCTGTGGAATGTAAAATAATAGCACTGTTTACCTATAATGTGCTGTTTTTACTGTTGCTACACTTACAAAGTGTGAAACCATAGACAAATTCATAGCTATGTAGGTATTTGGATTTTGAGGTATTGAGGAATGACATTTTTTATCGCACAGCCCCAGAAAGTAAAGAAATAAGCATTAAATTGAGCGGTAATTAAAATCTTAGCTATCGTTTTCTAATAGACAATTTACTTTCCGGGCAAGCGGGCATGACCTTTGGACAAGTAGAACATGACCTGCACTTGCCAGACGGGCAAGTGCCTCTGAGACTTTAGTGCCAACCCCTGAGGTGTTCAAACCAAGGCTTCAATCTTTAAAGACTTAGTTGACTGTCTGTCAGGACCTGTCTAACTTACTGTACGTGCAGTGGTGTGTCAGTATTCACACACTAGTGATGAGCTGGTCAGGTTTTTTCATAACCCGCACAGAATGTAACCCGCCCGCCCCGCCCCGCAGAACAATATACAAACCAACGAATCTGCCCGCCCCGCAACGTGCACAAAAAAAAGATAATCATCTCCACAATAGCTCAGCTTTATACACAGCTCTTCTAAGTACCCAAAATCGCTTTACATAAAGGTCTACAGTAGCACAACATTGTCATGGGCTAAATAAACAAGCATATTGTTCAAAATGGGGTTCTTTACTATTATTTGACAGCAAAAAGACATTCATTCAAAGACGTTCGTTCTCTCTAATCAGGGGCATTGTCGGGGCATGAATGGCATTTCAAGTTTTATGTCAATCATATTTATAGCCTGCAGTGCCTCTCAAAGAAAATCCGTCTCACTTGCGAAAGTTCGTATCCTTTAACTTGCTGGTGATATAACTTAACTGACACAAAGTATTTATGAGCAGACTTGTGTGGATGACAGACATGCGAGGTGCAGACATGGTTCACGGCCCCAACAGGAGTGGAATTGGAGCAGAGGACGGTCCTCACTCCAAGGAGCGGAGGAGAAACCTCACTCCAAGCCT
Organism: Nannobrachium achirus; assembly: GCF_963921795.1. Lineage (NCBI taxonomy): Eukaryota > Metazoa > Chordata > Actinopteri > Myctophiformes > Myctophidae > Nannobrachium > Nannobrachium achirus. Next base: position 50,548,778 of record NC_137830.1, read on the forward strand.
CTCTGGCGCATTTTAAAACTTGCTCCCTCACGCTCAATTCAAGTATATTCAAACGTATTCTTATTTGTATTATTAATCTTATTAAGAATAAAAGGCAAATAAGAGCAGGTGATTATTCTCATTTATACTGCTCAAAGAAACGAAGGGAACAAAATGTTCCCTTAATTTATTTTAATTTATTTGAGTATAGTATACTGTAGTACTGCTCAAATAATTAACTCTTTTACCGCTTTGGACGTTCCCGTTCGCCCCATTTTTCCCGGCGGCGCGATGCCAATTGTACGTTCTTTGGCTCGTTCTTTTGTACCTTGTTTTGATGTCTGTAAACTGATGAGGGGTCGTGCGGGTGTGTACCGTAGAGACAGCTCCCGTAAAAGTGCTCTCAAAAACCCACTGGACGTTAGCATCAATGGACTAACGACACTCTTCCTTGTTATTTTCTCTGGGTCTATTGCTCTGTAGCGATTGAGCTGTCTTGACGGACGGTAGCCTAACGCGGCCATTTCACATTAATTCTTGCATGAGGCTGCCCTCTACTGCTAGTATAGCGAAAGTACACCTATTTAAGGAGAAAAGAAAATAATAATGATGAAAAATAAATGAATACATCTTTGTCTATAACATCGCAAAGGTAAGGTGCTTTTGCTGGCACAAAACCCAATAAATAAATAACAACATCTGGCAGTAAAACTGTTAAGGGAACATTTTGTTCCCTTCATTTCTTTGAGCAGTGTATTTTTTTCTTTTTGCACATGAGAGTGTTGATAACCTGCCCACCCTGCCGCCCGCCATTTGAGTCTGAAATCTTCACATAAGGGGCTAAAAATGCACTTACTCTGTGTGTGGAGGTCCACTGAAGTTAAGAGGTTCCAATCTAGAACGGTCACTCTTCATAGACACAAGGCTGGGTGTTGGAGACTCTGCTCTGTGGCGTTTGGCAACACTCTGACTGACATCCATCTGGAGGTCTTTATTAAACCTGTCAGGGTTACAGTCAATGAAATAGATCATCTCTGGGTCTTTATTAAACCTGTCAGGGTTACAGTCAATGAAATAGATCATCTCTGGGTCTTTATTAAACCTGTCAGGGTTTTCTGGTGGATTGGGGGGCTGGGGTATCAAATATGGAAGGATGTTGTCATGCTAAAATATTAAGATGATGTTCAGTAGAGTTCATAACAACTAAATGATGTGTTTTACATTCTGACCTGGGATCAGTAGAGTGGTGTCCATCTTTGAAGTTAATACCTCTACCCATGGACTTGTCACTCTTCATGGAGACACAGCTGGGTACAGGAGACCCTGCTCTCTGCTGATGGACCCTGACAGAAAGACAGGATTATTAAAATAGTTCTCACATAAACCCAGTTCACTTTGCAAGGATAGGATGGATCAGAGGATCAATGGGACGCTTTTACTGCCAAAGACAAGTATAATATATGCGTTTTGGCAAAAACAAGCCACATTCATCTGGTTTTAACTCTGCAATGGATTATCACATCTGGACCATTTTTCAGACAGATTCTAGAAGACCCTTATACATATTTTGGTCTCACTGTGAGGAACCCTGATGCATGTCTAAGACAACCTAAGAATACGTGAATCAAAGATCACTACGGATGACAGAGATACTCTACTATGTCTATACTGTACATCTGTGAGCAGATACAAGACATTCTGTGTCTTTCCACTTGAAGTTCCTACAGACCAGTGATCTTACTGTGTGTGTGGAGGTCCAGGTTCACTGAAGTCAGGAGGTCTTTCTCTAGACCAGTCAGTCATACAGCTGTCTGTCGGAGACTCTGGTCTGTGGTGAAGACTTCTGGAATCACAAAAATAGACCAAAAATGTTAGTTTGTTCAAGATCCTTTTTATGTCTTTATACAGCAAAGAGAGTAACATTCTTAGGTTTTAGCTCCTCTACACATTGTAGCATCAACAAATAAAAGCTAGATAAAACTAGAAAGGTGTACTTCTGGGAAATTGCAAGTGTGGTTGCACTGACGCAACCGCAACTAATTAGTTGTGAAATGAATTCCATTTTAGCGTTTCTATTCTTGTGATATTGTGACAGTGACAACAGTGTGTGAAGCATCAGGACCAAAAGATTCACTTTTACCTTTGTGCAAAAGTTAACAAAAACTCGCACTTGTGCAAAGTAAGCACATGAAACACAACATACTTCTAGATCAGAACTGTGACATCATTCACAATATAAAACGGTGTCTGTGCGAGCAAGAACTTGACAGATAGATTACGCCACTTTTTAAAGAGAACTTGACTGATAACCCCAAGACAAAAATCCACTCGTCCGAGACAATTTGCCCTCCTGGCCCCCAAACTGTGGAATAAACTTAGAACAACAACACACTTAGAACAACAGACTCACTCACTAGCTTCCGCCGCGGACTGAAGACTCACTTTCATATCATAGCACTACTGAAACACTCAATGACCATACATGAAGCTAGTTAGAATTTGTTTTAAGGTTTTTAGAACCTTTTTTCTTTACTGATTATATAGTTTTTTCTAGATTGATATTCATATGCATTTGTTATATTATTGTTGTTATTGTTGTTGATGTTCTGACATATTATCTTGTTTATTATAGTGATGTATTACCTGCTTATTGTAAGTCACTTTGGATTAAAAGCGTCTGCTAAATGCCTAAACTGTAAACTGTAAACTGTACATCATTTTGAGGAGAACTTGATAGATAAATAATGAAGATAACATAGTGTTCTTGCTTTCACAATAAAACAAGAACCAACAATGAGATGCAGTGCGTCCTTCACGACACCCTGCTCCTGTGCACTTTGCCTGGCTCCAGCCCATAGACCCACCCATAGACCAGCCCATAGACCCACCCATAGACCCACCCATAGACCCACCCATAGACCAGCCCATAGACCCGCCCATAGACCAGCCCATAGACCAGCCCATAGACCCGCCCACTCTCTGACTAGAGTCTGAAATCAGGCTACCTGTGCACTGGCTTGGCTCTGTTGCCAATCAATGAATCAGTCTGCCAACATTAAATCATAAATACATCTATCTGGTTGTTTTGGACAATATGATGAGATTACTATCAAATGATGATGTCATAACTGTTCATGCTATAAAACTAAATCATCAGTGTATTAATTTATACTCCTCATCTGCTGCTCACTAGAGTTCAGTTTGATAACAACTAAATGATGTGTTTTACATTCTGACCTGGGATCAGTAGAGTTCATAACAACTAAATGATGTGTTTTACATTCTGACCTGGGATCAGTAGAGTTCATAACAACTAAATGATGTGTTTTACATTCTGACCTGGGATCAGTAGAGTGGTGTCCATCTTTGAAGTTAATACCTTTACCCATGGACTTGTCACTCTTCATGGAGACACAGCTGGGTACAGGAGACCCTGCTCTCTGCTGATGGACCCTGACAGAAAGACAGGATTATTAAAATAGTTCTCACATAAACCCAGTTCACTTTGCAAGGATAGGATGGATCAAGGTGGAAGACACCGAGGATCAATAGGTCTGGTCTTTAAAACACTTTTACTGCCAAAGATGAGACTATACGAGGCCTATATGCTTTTTGGTGAAAACAAGCCACATTCAACTGGCTTTAACTCTGCAATGGATTATCACATCCAGACAATTTTTCAGCCCGATCCTAGGAAATCCTTGTGCATCTTTTGGTCGGGGAAATCTCTTTCGAACGACCATCATTTCGACAAAGGAGCGTCGGGAGGGTTAGCGACTCACCCCACGGAGGTTAGGTTTAGGGTAAGGGTTAGAGTTGGGTGTCGAACAGATGACACGTAGTAACAGCGAAACACTCCCCTTTTGGTCTCACTGTGAGGAACCCTGATGCATATCTAAGACAACCTAAGAATAAGTTAATCAAAGATCACTACAGATGACAGAGAGATACTCTACTACTGTCTACATCAGTGAGCAGATACACGACATTCTGTGTCTTTCCACTTTAAGTTCCTACAGACCAGTGATCTTACTGTGTGTGTGGAGGTCCAGGTTCACTGAAGTCAGGAGGTCTTTCTCTAGACCAGTCAGTCATACAGCTGTCTGTTGGAGACTCTGGTCTGTGGTGAAGACTTCTGGAATCACAAAAATAGACCTAAAATGTCAGTTTGTTTAAGATCCTTTATTGTTACTTTATTCAATAAAGAGAGTAACATTCTTAGGTTGTGTCTCGTCTACACATTGTAGCATCAATAAATAAAGCTAGATAAAACTAGAAAGGTGTAATTCTGGGAAATTGCAAGTGTGGTTGCACTGATGCGAGTCGCAACGAATTAGTTGTGAAATGAATTCCATTTTAGCGTTTCTATTCTATATTGTGATGTCATGTTGTCATGACAACAGTGACAACAGTGTGTGAAGCATCAGGACCAAAATATTCACTTTTACATTTGTGCAAAAAGCACCCGTGCGAAGTGAGCGATGCAAACACGACATACTTCTAGATCAGAACTGTGACATCATTCACAATATAAAACGGTGTCTGTGCGAGCAAGAACTTGACTGATAGATTACGTCACTTTTTAAAGAGAACTTGACTGATAGCTTGTGTCATTTTTGAGGAGAACTTGACTGAAAACCCCAGGACAAAAATCCACTCGTCCGAGACAATTTGCCCTCCTGGCCCCCAAACTGTGGAATAAACTCCCTGTCACACTTAGAACAACAGACTCACTCACTAGCTTCCGCCGTGGACTGAAGACTCACCTTTTCATAGCATAGCACTACTGAAACACTCAAAGACCATACATGAAGCTAGTTAGCATTTGTTTTTAGGTTTTTAGAACCTTTTTTCTTTACTGATTATATTGTTTTTTCTAGATTGATATTCATATGCATTTGTTATATTATTGTTGTTATTGTTGTTGATGTTCTGACATGTTATCTTGTTTATTATAGTGATGTATTTCCTGCTTATTGTAAGTCACTTTGGATTAAAAGTGTCTGCTAAATGCCTTAACTGTAAACTGTAAACTGTACATCATTTTGAGGAGAACTTGATAGATAAATAATGAAGATAACATAGTGTTCTCGCTTTCAGCGAGCCCACAATAACACAAGAACCAACAATGAGATGCAGTGCGTCCTTCACGACACCCTGCTCCTGTGCACTTTGCCTGGCTCCAGCCCATAGACCCACCCATAGACCAGCACATAGACCCGCCCATAGACCAGCCCATAGACCAGCCCATAGACCCACCCATAGACCAGCCCATAGACTCACCCATAGACCCGCCCATAGACCCACCCATAGACCAGCCCATAGACCCGCCCATAGACCAGCCCATAGACCCGCCCACTCTCTGAGCAGAGTCTGAAATCAGGCTACCTGTGCACTGGCTTGGCTCTGTTGCCAATCAATGAATCAGTCTGCCAACATTAAATCATAAATACATCTATCTGGTTGTTTTGGACAGTATGATGAGATTACTAACAACTGATAATGTCATAACTGTTCATTCAATGATGTGTTTTACATTCTGACCTGGGATCAGTAGAGTGGTGTCCATCTTTGAAGTCAATAGGTCTACCCATGGAAGTGTCACTCTTCATGGAGACACAGCTGGGTACAGGAGACCCTGCTCTCTGCTGATGGACCCTGACAGAAAGACAGGATATTAAAATGTTTACACTTTTGAATGAATATTTAAAGTTTTTTCAGGATTATTTCAAGTCAGAATTTAGAATCTGAAATAATCCTGAAACACCATCTACATTTTAGATGGTGTTTTTAGCATGGGCCTCAGTCCTAAATTGGTTAATGAAATTAACTCATAAATAGTGGACCCTCTTGGGTCCATTTGGTTCCATGTGTACCCTCTCTGGGTGAAGGGTCCTTGCAAATAAAACATTTGAGAAAAGCAAAATCTAAACTTTGTCACAGACTAGACCAAGTCTTTGTCCGTGTACAGCAGGGGTGTCCAACTCTTTTCAAAGGAGGTCACATTAAAAAAAAAATATTAAAACAACCAAGGGCCGACTCTGTCTCCTGACATAATGTACTTTTGGTGGGACCATAACAAAGTCACATACTATGCACCGCATTTAAACAATTTGATTTAATATCATCATCAATAATTAATACGAATGGTCTTTTGTCAGGTTGTGCCCTGAACAAAACACTAATAGCTCAGCTTTATTTCACCAACCGGTACAAAAATACAATAAAATAGCCTTTCTTTGACCCCTTCAGAATGAGACAACAGGGACCAAGGAATCCTGACAAATTATACTCTGTGAAAATATTCTTGTTTGACTGTGATGGCGGAATGTTTATAATACAATTTAGGAATGAAGCTGCGGGCCGTATAAAATGTGTTATCGTGCCGCATTTGGCCCCTGGGCCGCACTTTGGACAGCCCTGGTGTACGGACATATTGATGACTCCTGTATGAAATATAGCAAGGGTAAAAAAAAAGAGTTTCAACTCCTGGACGTTGCAGCAACAAAAACATGCAGTCAGTCAGTCAGTCAGTCAGTCAGTCAGTCAGTATAGTATAGATAAACATTAATATCAAAGTGTACACATAGTAATAATTTATAATCTATAGATAAACATTATTATCAAAGTGTACACATCTATCTATTAAACGAGCAAACTCACGCTCTAACGCTCTAACGCTCTAACGCTCTAACGCTCACGCTTATCCACGTTTATCTACTCACTCGCTTCAGCAACTGATCCCAAAGTTCACATGGTATTGTCCATTAGCATTATACCAACGGTGACGGAGCCCGAATTTCATTTCTCCCAAATTAAAGCTGTTTATTAGCGTTTTCTTAACCACTTCTGTTCAACTCAGGGTTACGGTCCGTTCCTCCAGGCCATGGGACACACACACACACACACACACACACACACACACACACACACACACACACACACACACACACACACACACACACACACACACACACACACACACACACACACACACACACACACACCTCTCTCACAGTTAGGAATGTGCATGGTCTCTCTCTCTCTCTCTCTCTCTCTCTCTCTCTCTCTCTCTCTCTCTCTTTCTCTCTCTCTCTCTCAGGTGCGTTTGATGTGTGTCTCATCTTCCAACGGGTATGAAAAAACTATGTGGAGCAAGCGCATACATCCCCATACTTCTATTCACCTAAATTTGCTTTGTATCCATCATAAATATACACTCCTCTGCTCCTTACATTATGATGCTCTCACATATTCTCACGAACACACCAGTTACAGTAATTTCCCCACAACCCACACTCTGCACATATTTTGGAGCACATATCTTCGAACGGGTAAGGTCTAGTAGTAATAATTTATAATCTATAGATAAACATTATTATCAAAGTGTACACATAGTAACTTATAATCTATAGATAAACATTAATATCAAAGTGTACACATAGTAACTTATAATCTATAGATAAATATTAATATCAAAGAGTTATAATCTATAGATAAACATACTCAGTGTGAGGAGCTCCAGGTTGGGGAGGAGATGTTGGAGACTCTACTCTGTGGATGAGATGTTTGTCAGCTCCCTCCTCCTCTCTCTGCACACACTCACTCATCTCTGGGTCTTTATTAAACCTGTCAGGGTTACAGTCAATGAAATAGATCATTTCTGGGTCTTTATTAAACCTGTCAGGGTTACAGTCAATGAAATAGATCATCTCTGGGTCTTTATTAAACCTGCCAGGGTTACAGTCAATGAAATAGATCATCTCTGGGTCTTTATATAACCTGTCAGGGTTACAGTCAATGAAATAGATCATCTCTGGGTCTTTATTAAACCTGTCAGGGTTACAATCAATGAAATAGATCATCTCTGGGTCTTTATTAAACCTGTCAGGGTTACAGTCAATGAAACAGATCAGAAAACAAAGCTTGTAGATCTGGAATTTCAGAAATCTTAAAGGTTCTACACCATGCATTTAAACATAATTTATATAACATTGTTTGTGTCCCAAAACACGTTTTTAAAAAGGTTCGAGGCTAAATTACCACTCCTGAATACAGAGCCCCTATCATTTCTGCCTGGCTTTCAGAGCATTTTCAGCTGCAGTACCACCTTGTCCTGAGTGGGAGGACTGCGCTATTGAGACAGTTTTGGCCCCACACTCCTCCCCACCTCCTGCTCAGCAGGCCTGCCCACCCCTCCCCAACCCTCTCCCAGCTCCTCCTGCCTCCTTCTCAGGCCTGCCCACCCCTCCCCAACCCTCTCCCAGCTCCTCATGCCTCCTTCTCAGGCCTGCCCACCCCTCCCCAACCCCCACTCAGCACAGCAGTAGCAGTAGGTCACGATTGTGATGTCACAATCGGACCTAAAATCAGACAGCACAATGGTCAGAAATAGGACTTTGTGAGGATAGAACGTGCGGGTGGGACAACAAAACACAAAAAAATGGGAAAATTAAAATTCACAGTGTAGTCCCTTTAAGTTAGGGGGGTTCCTGGTACAACATGTTTTCATATGGGGGTCCTGTGCTTTTCCTATGCAAACTGCTAGCAAAGTATTCAATCAATCATTCATTCGTTCAATCAATAAATCGTGGGTATTAATGTAAACAGGATTAAACTGCAGATGCATTTAAAGGGACAGTCCACCCTAAACCACATCCCACACTGTGCTGTTCCTTAGGTGGAGTTTCTCTTTAAACAGCAGAGAAACACAGGCCAGAATTTGGTCAGAATGTATTGAGAGGATTGCCCCTTGAGATGCAGCATTCTCATCTCAGAGGAGGTCCTAAAATGTGGTGCCCAGCCCGGCCCATGCCAGTCACTGCCCAGCCACCGTTTGTTATGTTGTTATTACCGTATATTATCCTCGCAGCAGAAAATTAGGCATTGCCTAAAATACAGAGGGCTGTATTTTGAATGTCTTAAGTACCAGCTCTTATGCCTTAACTTAAAGGCCTGTCCATACTGTCTCCGACCACCAAATCTTTCTTGGAGAGTTCTGACTTTTTCCAAACTCTAATTCAGGGTAATGCTTTTCAGAAGATGTGAGTGACGTCATTTCGTAGTTGAACCTTGACCTTTCAGATGAAAAGTCCAGCGGTCAGAGACATTATGGACAGGCCTTTAAGTTAAGTCACACAGAGTTTGTGTGTGACAGTCTTTTCTAGTGGCCAGCTCATTGGCTATAATCCAATGAGAGCTAGTGCTTTCAGTGTTGCTATAGATACGTGAGCGAACCCATAGCCTGGAGTGCTGCCTCCCACAACCCCTCCATTCTAGCTGCGCACACTGAGACGTCATGCTCTAGGGGGAAATTCAGACAGACAGACAGACAGACAGACAGACAGACAGACAGACAGACAGACAGATGAGGCGTGTCTCTGAACCTGAAGACAGAGAGAGTTTGTTTCCACTCTGGTTTCTGCTAAACAAGTTCTAACAAGAGAATATCCACAGATAAATATCTCTCTACACACACACACACGCACGCGCGCACGTGCACGCGTGCACGCACGCACGCACACACACACACACACACACACACACACACACACACACACACACACCACACACACACACACACACACACACACACACACACACACACACACACACACACACACACACACACACCTCCAACCATAGCGTGACTGCAGTAACATGGCAGTGTGCCCAGAGCTCCTGGGTGTGACTAGATGCAACAGAGCTCTGTTTACACAATGCAGAACCAACTTATTATGTTCCCTTTTCAACTGTTTTTATTGTTTAGTATGAGAAACGGCACATCATGTCTCCGTCTGTCTGTGTACACCTTTTTACAGTCTATGGGTTTGCCGCTCTGACATCACTATGATGTCAGGGAACCACACTAACAGAATCCCTTTTATGCAATTATGGAGATCCCTGATGTCATCAATATAAGCCCATATCTACCAGGACTTCATATGGGAATGCCCATATATGGAGGCAAATACCACACTAACAGAATCCATATATGGCCAAGACAGCCCATATCTATGTGGCTGGTTCTACAGACAGGGATCTCCATATATGGACATAAAAGGGATTGTATTAGGGCGAGGTCGCGCCATGTCTTGGCCATCTGGCCCGGTGATTATATCAGACCAGTTACCCATATATGGAGACCCCTGGTACCCATATATGGAGATCCATCACAGATATGGGCTTAATATTGATGACATCAGGGATCTCCATATATGGGCATAAAGGGATTTGGTCCCCCTGGCATCACAGGGATGTCAGAGCATGATGTCAGAGTGTGAGTAAATCAACAATAAAAGACAAGTGTTACCCATACAAACATACAGATACGATCGAGACGTGACGGTTCTGATAGTAAATGTGACCTACGGTCGCAACAAACACAACTACACAAATGGTAAATGGTGCATTTATATAGCTAGCCCACTTTACAGATATTGTGCATTACATTCACCCATTCACACACACATTCATTACATTCACCCATTCACACACACAAATTCATTACATTCACCCATTCACTCACACATTCATTACATTCACCATTCACACACACACACATTCATTACATTCACCCATTCACACACACATTCATTACATTCACCCATTCACACACACATTCATTACATTCACCCATTCACACAAACATTCATACAGTGATGTCAGAGGAAACCATGCTTGGCACCAACCTACTCATCAGCTGCAGTTAGGGGTTCAGTAGTCTCGCGTAGCCAGACAACTATTCCACAATCGCTGAATGCTATACAGAGTCTGGAACAGCAGCTCCCGAACGGTGAGTAATGGAAACGGCATTACCGTTCAAGAAAATATATTTTAAAATGTCATTTCTGCTAAGCAGCAAGCTAAACATGCTTATATGATTTTTTATTTATATAATGATAAATGTGTGCGATGTGAGACGGAAACGGAAGTGACGAGGAGGCTTCACTTCCGCTTTAACCGGTACTCACCGTTCTTCTTTCAATGCACCAGACTGTATGCCAGTCTTGCTCAAGGACTCTTCCACACTAACTCTGGGGGAGCCCCGGATCGAACCGGGAACTCTCCATGTTCTAATGACGGCAACATCGATACATCTACACCAGTGGTTCTTAACATTTTCAGGCTGCAACCCCCAAAATAATCATATTTAAACTGGGGACCCCCCCCCCCCCCCCCCCCCCCCCAACCCTGACACTAAAAGTTGAGGCATTACATTTACGGTTGTAGATCTGCTATTTTCACAATTTATGTTTCTATTTTGACAATTTGGCCAATGTTTGATTTGTCATTTTAGAGGTATTAAAAAGTCCTTAAATTGTCACTTTAGAAATGTACAGATACCCTCTATACACTAAACTTTATGTTGGTTTGTTTACTGTTGAGAGAGAAAACAATGTTGCACATTAAGCTAATCATCTGGGGTCCCCCCTGGGGGTCCCAACCCACAGGTTGAGAATGATAAACCTCTATCGCATCGTCGTAGCTCTGTGTTCTGACAAAATGGAGTCTGAACAAACTGAGCCACTCCCTGACACACACACACACACACACACACACACACACACACACACACACACACACACACACACCCACACACACACACACACACACACACACCACACACACACACACACGGCTGATGACTAGAGGGCCACTCTTTTGCATAAAGGTTTCATGGACCGGAAATAGCAGATCTACAAGCTCACCTCATGTGGCATCAGCAATGAACTTGTAGATCTGCTCATTTCGGTAACATGTCGGCACTCCGACACATCGCTATTCCGACCACCTAAACCTAACCTTAACCCTAAAGCTCAGTAAAACTAACACTGGTGAATGCTAACCTGCCAACGCTGGTGAATGCTAATCTGGTGATCGGAATGGAGACAGTCAAATAATATTAGATAGAATGATAAACCTCTATCGCATCGTCGTAGCTCTGTGTTCTGACAAAATGGAGTCTGAACAAACAGAGCCACTCCCTGACACACACACACACACACACACACACACACACACACACACACACACACACACACACACACACACACACACACACACACACACACGGCTGATGACTAGAGGGCCACTCTGTTGCACAAAGGTTTCATGGACCGGAAATAGCAGATCTACAAGCTCACCTCATGTGGCGTCAGCGATGTTCTGTGAACTTGTAGATCTGCTCATTCCGACCCCCCTAAACCTAACCTTAACCCTAAGCTCAGTCAAACTAACACTGGTGAATGCTAACCTGCCAACACTGGTGAATGCTAACCTGGTGATCGGAATGGAGACCCGTCCCGCTCATTTCAGTACACGACACCGTCGTACCATGAAATATACATCTGATCAACTTGTCAAATAATATTAGATAAACATTTTCCAAATAGTCGTTTTACAAGATCAAAACACCTCGCATTATTATTATATTACTTTTATTATTGTTGTAACTCAACATGAACCTAATGTATTAAGGTTTTATAATATAAATAAATACATTTCTACTCACTCTGTTCACAAGTTTGAACAACAAAATGTCCGTCTTCTGTCTGTGTGCGTCGTGTTCCCTTAAACAACTGAAAGGACAAAGAACAGAAACTTTTCTCTCTTCCTCGAAGAGCAGGAGGAGTGGTTTGTGCAGAGAGAGTTCCTGAAGTCATGTGACTTACAGTAAACTGCAGAGCTGTGTGTGTGTGTGTGTGTGTGTGTGTGTGTGTGTGTGCGCGCGTGAGTGAGAGAGAGAGAGAGAGAGAGAGAGAGAGACAGACACTCAAGGGTCGTTCCAGGACACTCTGTTGCATAGCGGCTTCATGGACCGGAAATAGCTGATCTACAAGCTCACCTCTTGTGGCGTCAGCAACGTGCTGTGAACTTGTAGATCTGCTCATTTCAGTGTGTATGTGTGTGTACAGTATGAACCCTAAGTGTTGAGGTGTTTATGAATGGCATGTTTCTCTCCTGCGTGTTGGACAAGACATGATCACCTCAGCTGAAACCAGGTTTCCCCTGCAGGAATTGTGAACAGACTTTATTATTTTAAAAGGCAAAACGTTATGCTTTTCAAACCAGGCTGTTGTAGCTCAAGTTGAAAGTGGGTGAAGGTGGGTAGAGGTGGGTGGAGCTTGTAGATCTGCTATTTTCACTAGTATGGGTCCAGGGTAAACGTTTAATTTCTCTCTTTTTTAAAAAAAAATATAAAAGGCAATAAAATATGTCAACACAAAAGTAAGGAGAAAATGAACACTTACCAGTCGTCATCAAAGTGAAGCATTATGTTTAAATGAGGGACATCCATCACTTTTTTATTTCACTCAATATCTAGAACGTCAATAACACGTTAACAAATACAAAATATACAGTAAATATATACAGTATACAGATACAAAATATACAGTAAATATATACAGTATACAAATACAAAATATACAGTAAATATATACAGTATACAAATACACATAAAAGAAAACAGAATTATCAAGACAATGAATCATCAAGATAGTCTGTGATGTCATCAGCTTTTACTGCTCTTCTGATTGGTCAATGACTCCAAAACCATGACCTTAATGAACTTAACTTTACAGAAACACTTTGTAACAAAGAAACATTCTTTATAGAAACACTTGATTCTTCCAGAGAACTCTGGCTATTTGTGTAAACATTTGACTGTCAAAACTCTGACCGAACATTTTAAACACACACATATCGAATTGGGGGGGGGGGGGGGGGTATTACATTATGTTTAAAGGAGAAGTTCACCAAAATAAATGCTCATTTTCTGTCACAAAAGGGTTAGGGTCCATAGTTTGAGGAGGGACAGAGTCTCAAAGAGTCTCCTATTGACAGATGATCAGTTGTCAGGGCTTCGTGGCTTGAGGAACTGATAGAAAAATACATATTTTTTTTGGTGTGAACTACTCCTTTAATTTAGCATCACAATTCATTTAACCACTGAGGCCAACTCTATACTTGTGTTCTAAATATAAAGGTTATTGAAAAACATAAATAATACATTTTCATGTCAAGGACCCCTGGAATGATATGCATTTGGCCGTGGACCCCCATCTGAAAATAATTTGTTCCAGGGACCCCTTGAATAATTTTGACCCGATTCTATAAATATCTTCTAAATCCTTCTTCTAACTCAGTGGTTCTCAAACCTTTTCATATCAAGGACCCCCAAAATTACACGTATTTGGCCGTGGACCCCCATCTCAAAATATATTGTTCCAGGGACCCCCCAGAAGCAGAGATTTGAGTTACAAAAGTCTGCTTTGAAAAAGATTTGCACACATTTCCAAAAATAGCAGATCTACAAGCTCGCAGCGTGGCACTCGGTGCCTGTAGATCTGTTATTTTTTAATATCTAAAGTATTACATAATTCCGGATTGTGATGCTAAATGAACACATTTAACGTTGGACCCCCTCAAGGACCCCCTCAAGGACCCCCTGAAGGACCCCCGCAGGGGTCTCTGAGGGGGGTCCCCACACCTCACGTGGAACCCTGACTTCCTCTCCTGGTGACCACTTCCTCTCCGGACGCCAGCTTCCTGTAGAACTGGGCCAGTTCCTGTATGGGCGGGGCTTGGGACCCGGGCGAGAACGGGATGTCAAAGTCCGACGACTCCTGAGACCCCTGCAGCTCCTCCTCCTCCTCCGATTGGACGCTCTGGCTGCCAATCATCTCCTCCTCCCTCTGACGCCGCCCGTCGAAAGAGGCGGGCCCTCCTTGCTCCCGGTCGACGAGCGTGGAGGTCGTGGGCGTGTCCTGATCCGATGACGCCTGATTGGACGAAAGAGAGAGACATAAAAACACTAGGGCTGAGAAACTGATTAATTGAGATTAATTAATCATAGCGATGCACCAACCAAGAGACAACAAACGCAAAGGGAGAAGTAGCCGATCAGAGCGCTTTGCTTGGCCCAGTGGATGCGAAATTTAGATTTCAAAAACTCACTTGTTGATTCACTCATACAACAAAATGTGTTTTACTTGAAAAAAAAATGCTTCTCGGGTCAAATATTAATATGCGATTAAAATGCGATTAATTGCGATTAATTAATTACAAAGCCTGTAATTAATTCGATAATTTTTTTGAATCGCATCCCAGCCCTAAAAAAAAAAAAAAAACGTTTAAAGATGCAGTGTTATGATTTTTTTCTCCGCTAAAACATGATTATCAGGTATTATCTATCTATAAATGCGAGAAGTCTCTGCGTGTCTGTCTGTCTGTTCGGGCGGCCCAGCTTCTAGTGATTATAATAGGAGGAGGATTATTTTCCTAAAAAGTGTACAGAAAGAGTTAAAATTTGTTTTTTATGTGGCCACACCCACCAGTTCATTAAGTATGCCTGGTTGTCATGGTGGGTGGTGACCCAGCTGAAGTTAGCCACACCCAGTGTTGGGTGAATGGTAATTAGGGGAGGGGTTGATTCTATGATGTCATTAAATCAGTGTTTTTCGACCGGTCCTTTTGACTCAGAGGCTTTCAGCTTTCAGAAAGAAACCAAAAATACACAGGGAAGGCAAATGTGTACATTATAACAGCACCCGGTGGTCTAGTAGAGTAATGTTAACTCCATAGACACATACAAAACATATTATAACCACACCTGGGGGTCTGTTAGAGTAACTCCATAGACACATACAAAACATATTATAACCACACCTGGGGGTCTGTTAGAGTAACTCCATAGACACATACAAAACATATTATAACCACACCTGGGGGTCTGTTAGAGTAACTCCATAGACACAAAACATATTATAACCACACCTGGGGGTCTGTTAGAGTAAAGTTAACTCCATAGACACATACAAAACAGAACAAGTACAAACTGTGGCACCACCTCTTTTAGTAAACAATCCTTGTATGTTTAAAGGGCCATGAAACACAAAATCACTTTTTCTATAAATATATATTATATCAATGATTCACTTGTAATAGGGAGCAGTGATATGGTTCAATTTGCCCATAGGCTTGGGGATTCAGAGCTTTCTGCTGTCTCTGTAGCTATTTCTGTGTAGGCCTACTTCTAGTTATAGGGTAGAAAAGAATTATTTTCACTCATTAAATATTAGCTCACAGTGTACCATTTGTGTGCCGTGACGTTGGCATATCTAATTAATATTAACGTTTGTTTAATATAGAGTTGTATCAAGGGGGGGGGGGGGGGGGGGGCGTGGTTTCATTGTACTGACAAGAGAGTTGCCTTATTTGGAACCGCAGCTTGGAGTCTCGTTGTGTCGTTCAGAGCATACACTGTAGAGCTGTCGCAGTGGGCACTTGTTGCTGTTTGCATTTCGGAAACAAATTTTAAAACCAGCCATTGGAGTTGTAAAACGTATAAAGATTCGGCAACTCCATGTTCTATAACCAGTTAAAATGTGCAAGTATTTTACAAACAAGCTGTCTGAGCTTTTATCCATGGACAAACTTTCTCCAGCTCTGGACTGTTTACCACGGAACCGGAGAAGAATGGACGCTATGCTAGCGCTGATAGCTATTTTCTGTGTAGTGTAGCCTATGTGTCGTGTGCTACTGGCTTCACATGTGTTTAATAAATGTTATTTTCCATGCATTCATTGTATTCTTATGTTTTATGATTTTCCTACACTGAGCCTGTTAGGATAACTCCCTCTTGTGGCTGTTTCTGGTATTATGGATAGAAATGTAACCCAGTCCAAAGCTCTGATCATCATCTAAACCAGTGCTCAACCTGTGGATCGGGACCCCCAGATTATTTTGGGGGGTCCCCAGATGATTAACTTAATGTTGAAACATTGTTTTCTCACTCAACAGTAAACAAACCAACATAAAGTTTAAGTGTATAGTGGTATCTGCACATTTCTAAAGTGACAATTTAAGGAACTTTTTAATACCTCTAAAATTACAAAGCATTGGCAAAAGAATTGTCAAATATTAGAGGCAGAAATTGTGAAAATAGCCGGTCTACATGCTGCTATTTTCACAACAGAACATTGTTTTACAGTACAAGATGCAACTCTTTTTGTTCGTCATATGATTATTTTGGGGGGTCGCGTCCTGAAAAGGTTGAGAACCACTGACCTAAATTGTAACAGGTGTGACAGTGCAACTACAGTAGTAAGTACAGTAGCAGCTGTGATGCTTTCCTCAGCTAGTAAGTAACAGAGTAACTGCTTCAGACACAGATCTTTCTCCCCCTGCCAACACATTGTTTTGTGTGTTTAAAACAGGGCCTTGGAAACTTTGGGCTTGGGCTTTTTACAGATATAATCTGACATTCTTCAACGTTTTTTGGAGATGTGGATTTTTGTTCACTATCTACTGTACATATACACAGCATCAGGGCAGAATAACTAGTAAAGTATTGCGTTATCCTTTTAGCCTTAATGTCATTCATGCCCACTTGCCTGATAAGCAAGTCGTCCATTATAAAAGGATGGTAAAATGTGCGCTTATAGAACAAATTCATGTTAAATGCAACCGATAACGTTCCGAGTGGCGACTGTTGGTCACTTTGAAAAAGCTGAATGAAACAAAGGCAAACTAGAACTCTGTCCAGGTGTTGCACAAGGCCTACTTGTGCACCAGCAGAGTGCATCATAAGGTGTGCTCACCACTGGCATCACCACTGGCATCAGCAGGAATGCTGGTCCCTCATTGGCTGTTAATGATGACGTTGCCAGAAATGCTGGTCCCTGATTGGGCTACAGGCTTAATCACAGGCAGACACCAACATACATACGCAGCCGAACGCAGTACTTATGCGCCCTGCTGGCGCAAGTAATGAGAAAAAGAAAGAGAGACTAGTGTAGCGGAGGTGATCCGAACCTCCCCACCCGGTTTCGAACCCGGGTCTCCCGCGTGAAAGTCCAATATTTTAACCATCACTCCAAAGGGATATCCCTATGGAAACAGATACTAGACTTTTGAGGCTTCAGGCTGGGGATGCGACTCTCTCCGCCACACTAGCTCACCTGCTCCCAGAATGCAACAGTTCTATCCTGGAAGCGTCTCCTTTGGCGAACCTGAAGTCTCCTGTGTACAACACTGTACCCTGAGAGCCTTCAAAGAGAAACCTACATACACACGCACGCACGCGCACACACACACACACACACACACACACACACACACAGAAATGTGATATGACTGTCAAATACTAGGCGGGCCATAACTCATTGAAGACATTAGTATGCAATGTCGCTCCCATATTAGACTCCAGGCAGCGGCTACAGGCTACGGAAACAAATTTGTGTTCATAGGAGAGATGATGTGACTGCTGTGTGGAGACGACGAACAGAGAGGCGGGGGGAGGGGGGAGACACACCACAAACACAGGATCTTTTAATTTTTTGGCATCTAGTGTTAGCTATGGCCATATTATCACTACATCTAGTGTTAGTATAGCTATGGCCATATTATCACTACATCTAGTGTTAGTATAGGTATGGCCATATTATCACTACATCTAGTGTTAGTATAGCTATGGCCATATTATCACTACATCTAGTGTTAGTATAGCTATGGCCATATTATCACTACATCTAGTGTTAGTATAGCTATGGCCATATTATCACTACATCTAGTGTTAGTATAGCTATGGCCATATTATCACTACATCTAGTGTTAGTATAGCTATGGCCATATTATCACTACATCTAGTGTTAGTATAGCTATGGCCATATTATCACTACATCTAGTGTTAGTATAGGTATGGCCATATTATCACTACATCTAGTGTTAGCTATGGCCATATTATCACTACATCTAGTGTTAGTATAGCTATGGCCATATTATCACTACATCTAGTGTTAGTATAGCTATGGCCATATTATCACTACATCTAGTGTTAGTATAGCTATGGCCATATTACCACTACATCTAGTGTTAGTATAGCTATGGCCATATTATCACTACATCTAGTGTTAGTATAGCTATGGCCATATTATCACTACATCTAGTGTTAGTATAGCTATGGCCATATTATCACTACATCTAGTGTTAGTATAGCTATGGCCATATTATCACTACATCTAGTGTTAGTATAGCTATGGCCATATTATCACTACATCTAGTGTTAGTATAGGTATGGCCATATTATCACTACATCTAGTGTTAGTATAGCTATGGCCATATTATCACTACATCTAGTGTTAGTATAGCTATGGCCATATTATCACTACATCTAGTGTTAGTATAGCTATGGCCATATTATCACTACATCTAGTGTTAGTATAGCTATGGCCATATTATCACTACATCTAGTGTTAGTATAGGTATGGCCATATTATCACTACATCTAGTGTTAGCTATGGCCATATTATCACTACATCTAGTGTTAGTATAGCTATGGCCATATTACCACTACATCTAGTGTTAGTATAGCTATGGCCATATTATCACTACATCTAGTGTTAGTATAGCTATGGCCATATTACCACTACATCTAGTGTTAGTATAGGTATGGCCATATTATCACTACATCTAGTGTTAGTATAGGTATGGCCATATTATCACTACATCTAGTGTTAGTATAGGTATGGCCATATTATCACTACATCTAGTGTTAGCTATGGCCATATTATCACTACATCTAGTGTTAGTATAGGTATGGCCATATTATCACTACATCTAGTGTTAGTATAGGTATGGCCATATTATCACTACATCTAGTGTTAGCTATGGCCATATTATCACTACATCTAGTGTTAGTATAGGTATGGCCATATTATCACTACATCTAGTGTTAGTATAGGTATGGCCATATTATCACTACATCTAGTGTTAGTATAGCTATGGCCATATTATCACTACATCTAGTGTTAGCTATGGCCATATTATCACTACATCTAGTGTTAGATGGCCATATTATCACTACATCTAGTGTTAGTATAGGTATGGCCATATTATCACTACATCTAGTGTTAGATGGCCATATTATCACTACATCTAGTGTTAGTATAGCTATGGCCATATTATCACTACATCTAGTGTTAGTATAGCTATGGCCATATTATCACTACATCTAGTGTTAGATGGCCATATTATCACTACATCTAGTGTTAGTATAGCTATGGCCATATTATCACTACATCTAGTGTTAGTATAGCTATGGCCATATTATCACTACATCTAGTGTTAGTATAGGTATGGCCATATTATCACTACATCTAGTGTTAGCTATGGCCATATTATCACTACATCTAGTGTTAGTATAGCTATGGCCATATTATCACTACATCTAGTGTTAGTATAGCTATGGCCATATTATCACTACATCTAGTGTTAGTATAGCTATGGCCATATTACCACTACATCTAGTGTTAGTATAGCTATGGCCATATTATCACTACATCTAGTGTTAGTATAGCTATGGCCATATTATCACTACATCTAGTGTTAGCTATGGCCATATTATCACTACATCTAGTGTTAGTATAGGTATGGCCATATTATCACTACATCTAGTGTTAGTATAGGTATGGCCATATTATCACTACATCTAGTGTTAGTATAGGTATGGCCATATTATCACTACATCTAGTGTTAGCTATGGCCATATTATCACTACATCTAGTGTTAGTATAGGTATGGCCATATTATCACTACATCTAGTGTTAGTATAGGTATGGCCATATTATCACTACATCTAGTGTTAGCTATGGCCATATTATCACTACATCTAGTGTTAGTATAGGTATGGCCATATTATCACTACATCTAGTGTTAGTATAGGTATGGCCATATTATCACTACATCTAGTGTTAGTATAGCTATGGCCATATTATCACTACATCTAGTGTTAGCTATGGCCATATTATCACTACATCTAGTGTTAGATGGCCATATTATCACTACATCTAGTGTTAGTATAGCTATGGCCATATTATCACTACATCTAGTGTTAGTATAGCTATGGCCATATTATCACTACATCTAGTGTTAGCTATGGCCATATTATCACTACATCTAGTGTTAGTATAGCTATGGCCATATTATCACTACATCTAGTGTTAGTATAGCTATGGCCATATTATCACTACATCTAGTGTTAGTATAGGTATGGCCATATTATCACTACATCTAGTGTTAGCTATGGCCATATTATCACTACATCTAGTGTTAGTATAGGTATGGCCATATTATCACTACATCTAGTGTTAGCTATGGCCATATTATCACTACATCTAGTGTTAGTATAGCTATGGCCATATTATCACTACATCTAGTGTTAGTATAGGTATGGCCATATTATCACTACATCTAGTGTTAGCTATGGCCATATTATCACTACATCTAGTGTTAGTATAGCTATGGCCATATTATCACTACATCTAGTGTTAGTATAGGTATGGCCATATTATCACTACATCTAGTGTTAGCTATGGCCATATTATCACTACATCTAGTGTTAGTATAGCTATGGCCATATTATCACTACATCTAGTGTTAGTATAGGTATGGCCATATTATCACTACATCTAGTGTTAGCTATGGCCATATTATCACTACATCTAGTGTTAGTATAGGTATGGCCATATTATCACTACATCTAGTGTTAGTATAGCTATGGCCATATTATCACTACATCTAGTGTTAGTATAGCTATGGCCATATTATCACTACATCTAGTGTTAGTATAGGTATGGCCATATTATCACTACATCTAGTGTTAGCTATGGCCATATTATCACTACATCTAGTGTTAGTATAGGTATGGCCATATTATCACTACATCTAGTGTTAGCTATGGCCATATTATCACTACATCTAGTGTTAGTATAGCTATGGCCATATTATCACTACATCTAGTGTTAGTATAGGTATGGCCATATTATCACTACATCTAGTGTTAGCTATGGCCATATTATCACTACATCTAGTGTTAGTATAGCTATGGCCATATTATCACTACATTTAGTGTTAGTATAGGTATGGCCATATTATCACTACATCTAGTGTTAGCTATGGCCATATTATCACTACATCTAGTGTTAGTATAGCTATGGCCATATTATCACTACATCTAGTGTTAGTATAGGTATGGCCATATTATCACTACATCTAGTGTTAGATGGCCATATTATCACTACATCTAGTGTTAGTATAGCTATGGCCATATTATCACTACATCTAGTGTTAGCTATGGCCATATTATCACTACATCTAGTGTTAGCTATGGCCATATTATCACTACATCTAGTGTTAGTATAGCTATGGCCATATTATCACTACAGATATCTAAAAAAACATATTTTCCCACCAGCAATAAATGTGTCCCAATCTCCCCAGGAGCCAGTCATTGCAATTTTTTTCATTTTCATTTTTTCATTTCATTTGAAAGCTGGGGATCATAGCTACAAAATGATATATTGGTTGTGGAGATTGACCCAACAGTTTTGAAGATATGGCTTATAGAATGATGCCATGCTGAAATAGGACTTTTGAGATATTCAAGTTTTAAATAAATTTCTAACCTGCAATGACCTGACTCCGCCACATGGGGAGCAATCTTCAATTCAATCTTCAATTCAAAGAAGCTTTATTGGCAAGAGAACACAAACGTTTACACAGTGGTGGAAAAAGTACCAACATTTTATAATAAAGTAAAGTATCAATTCTGCAATGTAGAATCACTCTGTTACAAGTAAAAGTCCAGAATAAAAAATGTACTTGAGTAAAAGTACAAAAGTATTGGTATCCAAATGTACTTAAAGTACCAAAAGTAAAAGTACAAAATGTTTGAAAATAGCAGATCTACAAGCTCACAACGCGTCGCACCGCAATGCGTTGTGAGCTTGTAGATCGTCTATTTTCAAATAGCCTTGGTATAACATAGGGCTAAAGTGGTTTATGTATGTTTTAAACTTTAGTTATTGCTCTCTAAAAAGATAATGCCACAACAGCATCTCAAGCATTATTGGGCTAAATGTAAAGACGCTACAGTGCGCCAACCGTGAAGCAGTTTAACCAATTTGCTACATACGTCTACACAAACGGTCAGATTACAAAGATAAATTGCTTAGTGAAGGCTCACAGATGTCACCATATGGTACGCTCCAGCAGAATGTCCCGTAATGATCGTATTATTTAATGAGGAGCATTTTAATCCGATCGGTCGTCGTTTCCTTAAAAAGGTATTAATGTATCTAAGTGCAGTACACCTCGCAACCGATGGGGTCGCATGGCTGAAAAACAACAGAAAATGGCATCTGATCGGATTAAAATGCAGTTTATTAAACAATACGAAAGATACGGGTAATTCTGCTTGAGCGTACCATACTGTGACATCTGTGAGACTTCAGTAAGCACGTTATCTTTGAAATATGAAGGTTTTTGTAGACGTACGTAGCAAATAGGATTAACTGCTCAACACGAGGTTGAAGTGAACTTATTACGTGTGCAACAGGGCTAACTGTGCTAAATGTAGCATAATCAGTGTTTGTGTAACTTCAATCAGAAGGATTATTTGACCTGATAATAAAACACAATCTACAGGCTTAACCGCCTCGCGTTGTGAGCTTGTAGAAGAGAGCAACAATAGAGTTGGGTCACGTTTTATTTGTTTATAGCCTGCAGCTAGCGCTGCAGCTAGCGCTAGCTAACGCTAGCTAGCGTTAGCCGTTAGCCACTCATAGCCAGTCAACCAGAATAGTCTACTCTAAAGTCAACTTTCCGACGGCGAGTGAACGATTGCATTCCATCCATGTTTTCTTGGCTGTCAATTTATTGTCCAAAAAAACAAACACCCTGAACGTTAGAATTAGATAGTTTAGGACGACACTGATCTATTCAATGCTAAGCTAACTCAGTGACAAAGGAAGCTTCCGCACCGGAGCTTCACAGAAGACAAACGCATACGTCACAGACGCCTCCAGGCAGGAACGGATCATTTCACCAGCGTAGAAGAAGAAACAGCGGAAGAACGGCGGAAGAATAATAAATAATAATACACAAAATCATACATTACGTGGTTAATAATTGTTCATTTGGAACACACGTGGCATTAAATTAATGGGATAAATACTGTGGGTTGCTTCGCTAAGTAATGGAGTCCCGATATTACCGCATTTGGCTACAAACGGCTAACAAAGGCTGGCTAGTTAGCATTTTAGCTAATATAAACTGGGAGGACTAACAGAATTATGTACCGATCTCTCACATTAATTAAAAAAAGTCTTATTTACATGCAGAGTTAAGCTCTGGCGTTTAAGTGAAATGTAGCCTAGATATTATGAGATGCTGTTGTGGCATGCTGGGACACTTATAGTGTAACTTATGGTCCACTTACGATGTGGTCCACCCATAATGTTATGATGAAACTTA
This sequence comes from Nannobrachium achirus, assembly GCF_963921795.1. Taxonomy (NCBI): domain Eukaryota; kingdom Metazoa; phylum Chordata; class Actinopteri; order Myctophiformes; family Myctophidae; genus Nannobrachium; species Nannobrachium achirus. The sequence goes on from NC_137830.1 coordinate 50,573,075, forward strand.
CGATGTGGTCCTCCCATAATGTTATGATCTAACTAGGGATGGAAATCGGAATCGGCCAATATAAAAAATCGGCAGGTATGATATCAAACCGGACGAATCTGTGATCGGCAGGTCACTGACATAAATACCGGTTTTATGCCAATTGTGTCTATGGCACTGAACAGCATGATGCTCTGGTCCTGTGACTAAAGTAAACATAATTAGTAAGTAGCAGCCAGTCTACTTAGTAGCAGCCTAAAGAAAACGGGTAATAATAATAATAATAATAATAAAACTTTATTTGTATAGCACCTTTCATGACATGAAATGCAGCTCAAAGCGCTTTACAGAGCAGAAGATGAAGCAAAGTTCTTAACAGAGAAAATAAATAAATAAATAGTAAATTAGAATGATTACAATAAAGCAGACATTGCACAAAACATTGACATTAGCCATGTTTCCATAAACTTATTCGAATTAGGGAAGCGAATTATCAGAAATACGCATTAAGACAAAGCGAATTTAGCCCGTTTCCATTAAACTGGTGAAATGCGATTCTTGGGAGATCCTGCCTGGGTCCGTCTAACCGACGTGCTGTAAATACTTCCCGCGGGCTTGCCTTGCACACAGTGCACAGAGCTGGGATGGGGGCTGATTTTTTCGGTGTCAGGCATATTCGCCTATAACATTTTCGCCTACACGCATTTGGTCCATTTTCGCCTTGGAGGAGAGTCTTTTCACCTACCTGTCTGAGCCATTTCGCCTACCCTCAATTCTGCTGTCAGACTGTCCATGTTTTCATATTATCTCTTTGTCATTTAAATATTATAGTGACTGTGACAGTGGTGTTACATGTCAAACCTACACACGGCTATCCTATGCACTCCATAGTAATCACATAAATACAGAGCTATTGGAATCAGGTGCGCCCAAATAATTAATTAATCCTTGTCCCGATACTATACATTCTTTGGTGCAGTATTGAACAGTATTGTAAAATGAACAGTAGTGTAGGCCTATATTGTTTTAACATTAGGCTATACAAAATATATATGTAGGCTATTAGCCTATATAGGTCTATATAAGATATATGCTACACCGACCTAAATAGCCTATAGAATCAACCTTGCCTGTCAACAGGCATAAAAAACTATTTTGCCATTTTTTAGGAATAAAATGTGATGTAAATAATAAATGTCAAATAAACTGTTAGATTCACTTGACACCACTGTCAGTCACTATAATATTTAAATGACAAAGAGATAATTTGCAAACATGGACAGTCTGACAGCAGAATTGAGGGTAGGCGAAATGGCTCAGACAGGTAGGTGAGAGACGTGAGGGCACTGCTGTGACTCGCTGCACACACGCATCCCGACCCAGAGCCGGTCGCACCGCCGCAGAGAAAGTGCAGCCGGCGGGAGCACAGAGCAAGCGACCCCGGCCGGGGCGCCCCGAGTGGCGTCCCCGAGCCGAGGCGGCTCGTCCGCCGCCCGATTGAGTCCTCCGGGCAGACTGCATCCTGCAGCATCGCAGATGCAAACTGCTGTGAGCTTGTACGGCCACTTGGCACGCGCATCACGGTGTGATGACGAAGGGTCACTCCGTGTGCAACAACCGGTTTGTTTTGTGGGCTAACGCTATAATACAATGGACGTTAATTAAGCGGCGGGGGAAAGTGTTATAGGAGGACGATATGGACCAGAACGTCATATTTTATCCGCATTTATTGTCTGACCCGTTTCCATTCACTTATGTGCATTTAGTTTATTCGATAAAGGCTCAAAATCCTCCTCCTCCAAGCGGATACATTTTTTTGCGGATAATGAAAGTTTATTCGCATTTTGAAGTGTTTCCATAAAAAGATTTAGCGAATAAGCCGTTAATGCGCAAAAAGTGGCTTTATGGAAACGACACTAGGCCTAATAATAAGCCACTCCCGTCCTACTAATTGTTTATAGAAATTATAGCTACTTATAAGTACAGGAGGATGGAGCACTTCAGCTGGCCTTTTTTATCACAGAGGATGTATGTACAGCTGGAGAAACACAGCACACAGGATACTAGGCAACAGAACAACATGAAAGCTTGTGCATGGTTAGCCTGAATACAATCACTCATACTGACCATCATATAAACATTAACATATGTAAACACAGCCAAACATCAACACATATTCTCTCTCTACCCTGCGCGCGCGCGCGCGCGCGCGCACGCACGCACGCACGCACGCACGCACGCGCACACACACACACACACGTTAAGATGTAGCAATAGACCGTATACTTGGATCACATGACCACATGGGGTGGAGCGATGATCCCAAAATATGAGTTCTATTCAACCAATTTATTTTGATCAAATTGACATCATCCCCAAAAGGATTAGAGCGCTACAGTAACAGGATTGATTACATCCATGGTAACAATATTCAAGGTTAGGTTGTACTGTGTACAAAGACTTGCTATCTGTGCAGTGCTTGCTCCACCATCATATTAACCATTTGTTGTTAGATTGTTCCTGATTAATATGCAAACATCATGATACAGTAAGGGCACGTTCTCACCCAAAGTCCGCTTAGAAGGTCCGGATCAGGGACCAAATGTTTACATTGTTGCATTTTGAATTTGGTCCAGTTAGCGTTCACACAGGACTTTTGTTAAAAGAACCAAATATGTAAACAAGTGACATGTGGTCATATAGGCGGCTGATAAAGCCTTCTTCTTTAATTATTTTAACAATAAATAGCGCAAGAACGAGTGGCCAAATAAAAACAATTAAAGCATCACCGTTTCCACATCAAATAATCACTCTCTGTCTCTCTCTCTTTCTTTCTTTACAAGCAAGTGAAGCAATGGGTCCATAATGATATTTCCTATCCTTATCAGGTTGGAAATGTGAAGCTAAATTAACCTAAATAAAAACAATTAAATAATGTATAATCCCAAATATTGAATCAAGCATATATGCGTGTGAGCCATAACTTTTATATGCGGTGGCGCATGCTTAAAAAGAACATAATGTAACGGGATGCTATAGCTTGCAGATCAGTTCTTTTTAACCACAGGATTCGTTTAGCCCTGAAACATAACAGCCGTGCATCGGACAGTGTTGCAAGCTTTTAAATCCGTTATTTTTGCGCACCGCACCGGGCGCACCCGATGACATGGACATACTGCCGTCCCAAGTTGGGACAACAACGTGAAGAGTTTGACTCGTGCACGCCTGTCCTCAAGGGAACAGCGAGAGAGCGAAGAAAGAGAAAATCCTAATGCCTCGGAAGAAAAGCAAAGTATGACATTTCTGTGTTGTGGTAGGTTGGATGGAAGTTGTGTGCCCAGCGCGCCTCCTTAATTCTCCTCCCGTGTTATACACAAGATGGTGACCTTACTTTTATTTGTGACAGTATTTGTGTCAAAACAAACAATGATCACCGTGTTCGGAGAGCGACCCCTGGAGTCACAGCACAAGATGGGTCACCAGTTTCCATGTAGCTTACAAGACAACGCAGCGCCGGCTCACAGGGAGAAGAGATGATACAATTATTAACTGCAGCTCATGAAGAAATATCAGCGGTCGGGTCATATCAATAATGATTCCCGTAAGAAATTCATGCCTTTAGAACTAATTATTAATCCAGCTTTACAACTGCAAAACATGAAGATTGAAGAGTCATGAGTGTATTCTCTTGTAGCCGAAGTTACAATTGCTTCACGATCGTCGTTTTTTTAAATTATTTTTTCCATATTGTTTTTCAATGAACAACACACAATGCAGAATGTACTGTAGGCTGATCAGACCTACGTTTGGTCCTCTATAAAGTCCGGTTCCGTTCACACCAGCAGAGGACCGGACCATGGTCCGTTTGGAAGGGGACCGAGTCCTGCCTTTTCAAGAGGACCATGGTCCGGACCAAACAAAGGACGTTCACACCAGCGGACCAAAGGAGAAAGAGGACCATGGTCCCTTTTAAGCGGACCAAATAATCCTGGTGTGAACGCCCCCTAAGTTAATATGATGGCAGAGCAAGCATTATAGTCTGCACAGATACTGTAGCAAGTATTTGTACAGAGTAACACTGCAACCTAACTACCATGAATATTGTGGATGTACCCTTCTATTGAATCCTTTTTGGGATGTCGATGTTGTCATCTGCCCATTTGGTAAAAAGAAATTGGTTGAACAGAACTCATATTTTGGGACCATCGCTCCATTGTTCACAATGGTTTGTAATGCAGGCTGCCACCCCAGGTGGTCATGTGATCCAAGATGGACGCGGTGTGAATAGGGTGTGCCAAATGTAGTTCTAAGAGCGGCCATTTCTTGGGACAACACAGCCTTACACAGGTGTTCTGATTAGACTATAGCATTAGTTCTATGCAATCAAACAATTGAAACACCTGTTTTGTCCCAAGAAATGGCCGCTAAGGACTACAATAGTAAGGGGAACATAAGAAAATCTGCAAAGTAAATCGTTACCAAGAAATTTCTTCTCCAATGTGTTTCTAAAGGTGTGTAATAATATGTACTAAAAGGTTGAAATTCAACTCCCGGGGGAAACCTCATAAAATAAATTATTCGTGTTTGTGTCCCATTAATTTACTATACAGGAAAAAATACAAAAAATAAATATGCTTTAAGTAGCATGTGAGGGGTCAAACTAGGGGTTTTTCATGATGCTGAATCCATTGCAAGCATTTGTTTTGCACAAAAAACATTCCGTGGGCTTCAAATGGCCCCTACAAAACGGTGAAAAGTGATGATTCATCTCTTAACCATCGTTTTGTGGGTCCGTTTTTAGCCCAAGGAATGTTTTTCATGCAAAACAAATGCTTGCAATGGATTCAGCATCATGAAAAAACCCTAGTTTGACCCCTCACATGCTACTTAAAGCATATTTATTTTTTGTATTTCTTTTCTGTATAGTAAATTAATGGGACACAAACACAAATCAGTTTTTTATGAGGTTTCCCCCGGGAGTTGAATTTCAACCTTTTAGTACATATTATTACACATCTTTAGAAACACATTGGTGAAGAAATTTCTTGGTAACGATTTACTTCGCAGATTGGTCAAATATCTTATAAAATCCCCTTACTACAATGACGTAGCCGCTGGCACACACTATAAGGTCTATCCACCCGTTTCTGAAAGACTTTACTGTAGCATTATCTGCGGGACACTTCCGGTTAACAGCAGACATACAAGCTCACGTCGTGTCACAGATGCAACCGTTGTGAGCTTGTAGATCACATTCGGCTGCAACGCCGGAAATGCCGCTGGCCTTCTGCGCAATGCACCATGGGATGTTGGAAAGTTGTGGATAACGATTGTCATTGGTGATGATGTCACTAGTGATGTCACTGGTGTACGAAGACAGAACCTTTCTTTTGACAAATCCATTCATGCCAACGAAGCTACATTAGTTCAAATTAGACCCCAAGGATAGAGAAACATTTCACTTTGATGCCCTTCTTTATTTCATTAATATTTCAGCAGCTTTGACAGACAATACATCTTATTACGGTTTTCATTTCAATCTTTTTACTCCACCGGTTTTAAGGGGGTGGAGATTCCCAGATGGAGGCGGGGTGCTGTGTGATGATGAGAGAGGCGGAGTCTATCGGAGGCACAACAAAGAAGAATCTTCAGGTACAATCAAAAAGTGTTCCAAATCCTTCCTCTGCCTTTTCAAGTCTTCACGTTGCTGTAGTTGTGCAGAGGACATAGTCGTGTTCCACCTAATCTACACGAGCCAGAACCACCACTTAAAGACGCGACGTGAGCTTATAAATCGGCTGTTTACGGCGCGCTACTTTTTTTTAAATGTATTTAAAATGTTTGCCTGATGACATGCCTAACATAGGAATGTCAGGTTGCTCAACTTAAAGTGAACCGGGCCAGACCAAAGTGAACCGGGCCAGACCAAAGTGAACCGGGCCAGACCAAAGTGAACCGGGCCAGACCAAAGTGAACCGGGCCAGACCAAAGTGAGCATTTAGTTCAAGTGGGGACTTGGACAGTCACGTACAGATCACGATGGACAATGGGATGGATTGACGGACTGAACTCTGCGTTGTGAATAGGACTGGCTGTCGTGAAGAGCCCGTTTCGCCAGGAACACAAAATCCCTTTTGTTCCATTTGTGTCTGACAGCAGCAACACTGGGCAACACTTTGTCCGTGGAAATAAAAACTACACGTGAAACGTTATGCAAATATAGAAATTGACATAAAAGCACACACACACACGCACACACAGGACTATATACTATAGCCAGGCAGCTCAAATGTGACCATATTTTACTTAGTCGCGGTTTCTAATATGCTTTATATTTATTGGATAACAGATGGGTCACGTTCCCTCCAATCCCCGGTTGCTTGAGAATCCAATGTCTGGAGTTTCCTTAATAGTCGGGGGCCTAAGGGAGATGACATGGTAATCTCGCGCTAATTAGTCTAAAAGCGCGAAATTTTGCACAGATGTAGCCCAGGGTATGCTCTAATGATTTAGCTAGGGCGCCCGAGTCGGCGACCTTCGGGGTCGCCACAGCGGCCAAATTAAGTTGGGCTCCCATTGACTTTCTATACAGGAGGAAAATACCCAGAAAAACACTTTTTTCTGGGTATTTAAGTTGGATTTGAGGGGTCTAGCTAGGGGTTTGTAATGATGCTGAATCCATTGCAAGCATTTGTTTTGCACAAAAAACATTCCTTGGGCTACAAATGGCCTAAGAAAACAATGGTTTAGTGATGAAAAGTGATGAGTCATCAGTTTTCAGAGTTTTTTGGGTGTTTTCTGGAGCTGTGGCGACCCCGAAAGTCGCCGACTCGGGCGCCCTAGCTAAATCATTAGAGCATGCCTGGGCTACATCTGTGCAAAATTTGGCGCTTTTAGACTGATTAGCATGAGAAAAAAAAACCCTAAGGCCTCCGACTAACATGAATGCTCACCCATAAATGCATCGTTTTCTGATGCCATTTCTAGCCCAAGGAATGTTTTTTGTGCAAAACAAATGCTTGCAATGGATTCAGCATGATGACAAACCCCTAGTTAGACCCCTCAGATCCTACTTAAATACCCAGAAAAAAATTTTTTTTCTGGGTATTTTCCTCCTGTATAGAAAGTCAATGGGAGCCCAACTTGATTTGGCCGCTGTGGCGACCCCGAAGGTTGCCGACTCGGGCGCCCTAGCTAAATCATTAGAGCATGCCCTGAGCTACATCTGTGCAAAAGTTCGCGCTTTTAGACTGATTAGCGCGAGATATCCTTAAGTCCCCCGACTATAAGCTACGGGACTGGAGGGAGCGGACAGTGCCCAGGTTTTCAAAGTGCTGCACACTAAAGCTATTTATTTACACGTAGAAAAATAGGGGGAAAGAAAGTCTGTGCAACTGAACTTTTTGGGGAGAACACCGCCGCTAAAAAGCCACGGAACGGAATGTGACTCGTACCGCGTACGAGTTCATTTATTCGCTGTAATGAAATGCTTGTTCTGGCTGCACACGCAAACACACACGCACGCGCACGCACGCACGCACGCACAGCATAGACAATGTCTGTAGAAAAAAAACAACTCTTTGCGTTATGCGTGTTCACATTCTTATACACATGGGCCTACTGTACACTCTACACTCTGATCAACTAGATGTTGTCGTTTTCCCCTCCCCGATATGAAAGCGTTAAATTACATTAAGTTACATTACAGTGCAGTGCAAAATAAGTCACTTTTTTCTTTCTTTTTTTTTCGTAAAGACATTCCTCTGAAGATATGACATTCGATGTTCTTTCGCTCCCGTCTCGGCCATGAGGAAAGGAACTGGGGGATATCGTTTTAGTTTCTTCCTTTTGTATCTTTTAAAACGTAGATACACAGACAGACAAACTGAAAACACACAGAACGATCGCGTCACACTCGAGAGAGTCTGCGTTCATTGCTTTGCGCTGGGGCTGCGTTAGAAAGTGTCAAAGTTGTGCGCTGGCAAAAATAAATCTGGGTGAACTTTGAGAGACTTTTTCCCTCACCCGCCCGACTGCCAAATTGTTGACGTCGCCTAGGATGAGTTAGCAAAAAAAAAAAAAAATGAAAAAAGAAAATAATCCACACAACAAAAAAAAAACAGCCACGTTGCTTGCTAATGCTGCCTCCCGGCGCCTGCGGACAGAGAAAAGCCTGACCCTGACCCTGACCCTGACCCTGACCCTGACCCTAACCCTGGCCCTGACCCTGGCCCTGACCCTAACCCTAACCCTGACCCTGACCCTGACCCTAACTGGTGTTGATCTTGAGACTCTTCATGCGGTGCAGAAGTGAGTCCTTCTCCATCTGGGCCTCGGCCAGCGCCATCTTGGCTCTGGAGAGTTCCACTTTCAGACACTCGTTCTCCTCCATCAGCATCTGAACAAAAACAAAACAAAAAAACAAAAAAAGGTGACCAAGATTAGTGGAAAGGACTCGAACCTGTGTGTGTGTGTGTGTGTGTGTGTGTGTGTGTGTGTGTGTGTGTGTGTGTGTGTGTGTGTGTGTGTGTGTGTGTGTGTGTGTGTGTGTGTGTGTGCGCGCGTGCGTGCGTGCGTGCGTTAAGCCTGGGCGATATTAGGAAAACCTTCAATATTCGATAACGTTGTTGAATACCTCGATATCGATATTACTCACGATATTAGCAAAAACAATTGCATTATATAGTTTTTAATGTTTTTCTGCTTTAGGTCGACTGCCTGCTTAACCCAGATAATGAATGGCATATCCTTTCATGCACACTGCACAGTACACATAGAATAAATAAATTAAATGCCTTATTTCCATTTTCCAACAATGGTTTTATTGAAATAACCACACCTGGTTCCGCACCCAGGATAAGGGGCGTGCAGAGAATGTTAGAGAGGCAGGGGCTGACATTTCTAAAACTGCCTTTTGGTGGAAATATGGAAAACAGCAGACCTCCAAGCTCACAGCGCCCTCTCGCTTGGAGGTCGGCTATTTTCGGTGCGTGATACCACACTGAACTAAGCATAATCATCAATTCTTTCAACACAAGATGCTGCATTCAAGTTCAGGAGAGTTTGGACAAGACAATTCTCTTGAATGCTGCCTTCAGGTATGGCATGGAAAGAGGGGGCATTTGCATTTCTTTCACCAGAGTAAAAACTGCATTCGTGGTCTGGAGAGGGCACTTTATAGCCACTTTTCCACTGACATGGCCCAACACCACTCCACTCCACACCGCCCACTTGTGCCAGGTTTTCCACAACAAGGACCTGGGTAGAGTGGTGTGAAAGCAGTACTAAACGTGGTACTAAAAAGTATCCAATCTAGAGTAGGTCTGAGCTAGGCCAAACAGGGCCAAAACACTTCATAATGAATGATCACTCACTGACTTTTCATTTAGACCACCAGGATATAGTTGTAATACATGATAATAGATTTGTTTCTTACCGATAGGGGGACTTTTGTGCAGTTGAACATGTAGATATTTTTGTGTGGTGTGGTGTTGTGTGGCACTAAAGCTGCAGTCTAAAAGGGTCTTATGTGTGCACGTGGCTGTGTAGCGACCGCGGTTTTCCCAGTGAACCTAAGCACAAAAATAAATAAAGAAATAAGACCTTAAACCTGGCGAAAACAGTTGCGTGCATTAACGCAAGATGACAATAAAGGAAATCATTAAATTAACTTCTGAAAAGCCTACTAGGCCTTAAAACCTGGCGAAAACAGTTGTGTGCATTAGCGCAAGATGACAATAAAGGAAATCATTAAATTAACTTCTGAAAAGCCTACTAGGCCTTAAAACCTGGCGAAAACAGTTGTGTGCATTAGCGCAAGATTAGATGAGGATAAAGGAAATAATTAAATGGAAAACATTAAATTAACTTCTGAAAAGGCCTACACTAGCCTACTAGTAAAACTAGTGGAACCGCGATCTAGCCACACGTGAATAATTGTGGTTGTAAACAATAACACAGACAATATAAATCCTTAGTCTAATAAAGGGAAGAAGGGGTTATCAATCATCATGGCCCCAAATAACTTTTAAATATCTTGCAATTGGCGACGAGTCTCTTCGGCAAGAGTGCCTCTCATTACATAAAGCTATATTATAACCTCTCCATCGATGGCAATAGTCAGTGGTATGGTGTTCCCCACACTCCCAGGCCCCCACCCTTGTGCTCAGGTTCACTGGGAAAACCGCGGTCGCGGCTGTGTAGGCGTGCTCCTCACCTTCTCTTTGCTGGACACGGAGGGGAGGAGGGGGAGGGGTTGGGTCTGCGTGGCTTTGGGGAGGGTGCAGATCACGGCCACGGCCTCGGGGACCGGGCTCAGAGAGGTGTCAATCAGCAGGCCGTCAGTCTGCGGTTGGTTCAGAGAGCTGTCACTCAGCCTCAACGCGCCGCCGCCACCGTCGTCGCGGTCCGTCCTGGCTTTGTCCTCTGCCGCCGGGCCGTTGTTCTCCACTGAGACCACAAGAGGGAGTAGCTGTGAGCCTGGACCAGGGGTTTTCAAAGTGGGTGAAGGGGCACCCTGGGGTGCCGCGAGATCATTTGATAATATTTGGAATTTATTTGGACACTTGAAAAAATATTTAGTATCATTTTAAACTTGAAGTACAAAGTCAGTTCTAACCAAAATGGCTGTTATCTCAACGCTTTCCTCGCAACATAATCACTAAAATATCGTCACTGCCGGGCAGAAACCTCGTATCTCCAAGTTTCAAATGTGTACGTCTTTTGATAAAGCAAAGCCCTGCTTCATCACACAAGACTGTCGCACAAAACTAGTGAAAACAGCAGATCTACAAGCACGCAACGCAATGCGAGGCGTTGTGTGCTTGTAGATCGGCTGTTTTCACTAGTTTAGTACATAGATGATAAATACAAAACGAACGGTTTTGGACATACAAGGTTTCCACCCGACAACGATGATATGCTATAAATATAAGGTGCTGGGAGTGAGAATTATAATGTAGGGGTGCCTCGGATTAAATAAATATTGAGATAAATATTGAGACAAAAAAAATTGGGAACCACTGATCTGGACGACGTCTATGCAGGACCAGTTATGAAATGAAACAGTGGTTGGAGGTGTAAGCATGTGGTCGTGTGTGTGTGTGTGTGTGTGTGTGTGTGTGTGTGTGTGTGTGTGTGTGTGTGTGTGTGTGTGTGTGCGTGCGTGCGTGCGTGCGTGCATCACCTCCTATAAAGAAGGAGCCGTCGTCTCGTCTGTGTATGACCAGACTGTCCACGTGCACGCTGATGGGGGAGGGCTCCGGGTCCGAGGGGTTCTCACGTGGTCCGTCGTCCTGTGGGAGACACACGTTGTGTTTGTTGAAACCCATTAACTCAGCGGGTGCCCACGCGTCAAACTCTTTGATGTCGCTGGAGGCCCACAACGTTTTTTGACGCGTTTACTGTATTCACAGTATTAAATTTAAATCTCACTGTTAGGTGGGGGCTACGCCTGGATGCAGCCCATTCACCGCGGGTCGCTTCGAATCGACGCTGAGAGCATCGCGCGGCCGTTTTTTCTCCATATAATCCAATGCATTTCCCCATCTTTAACGCCCTTTATCTCTGATGTTTGTTTTATGGCTAAAACTGTGGCGGGGTGCGGCAAAATGACCAACTTTTGATCGGCAATGAACAGCTATGATCAACACTGGTCCATACAGTAAGTTACACAATAACATCCTGTCTGCGGTCATGTGACCAAGTGAGGTCATGACGCATGCATTGACGCAGCAGGGCCGGATTCAATAGAATGGTGGTGGGCCTGGGCAGCGAGAGGGGATAAATGGGGCTCAATCTAGGGGCACCCAGTGTGTTAAAGAGTAGTTCACCCCCAAAATGACTTATTTTCTATTGATTACTCACGGAAAACCTACAGTGTGTTTCTATGTCAGTGGTTCTCAAACTTTTTTAATGTCAAGGACCTCCAAATATATGGATTTGGCCACGGATCTCAAAATATTTTGTTCCAGGGACCCCCAGAACAAATATTTGAGATACATTCAAAGATGTGCCCTAAAATGTCACGACTTTTCAAAAATGGCAGATCTACAATCTACTTTTTTGGGGGGCTTGTTCTGCCTTTATTTATAGGAGATGTGTGTGTGTGTGTGTGTGTGTGTGTGTGTGTGTGTGTGTGACCTTCATGTCCAGGTGTGTGTGTGTGTGTGTGTGTGTGTGTGTGTGTGTGTGTGTGTGTGTGTGTGTGTGTGACCTTCATGTCCAGGTGTGTGTGTGTGTGTGTGTGTGTGTGTGTGTGTGTGTGTGTGTGTGTGTGTGTGTGTGTGTGTGTGTGTGTGTGTGTGTGTGTGTGCTGACCTTCATGTCCAGGTGTGTGTGTGTGTGTGTGTGTGTGTGTGTGTGTGTGTGTGTGTGTGTGTGTGTGTGCTGACCTTCATGTCCAGGTGTGTGTGTGTGTGTGTGTGTGTGTGTGTGTGTGTGTGTGTGTGTGTGTGTGTGTGTGTGACCTTCATGTCCAGGTGTGTGTGTGTGTGTGTGTGTGTGTGTGTGTGTGTGTGTGTGTGTGTGTGTGTGTGTGTGTGTGTGTGTGTGTGTGTGTGTGTGCTGACCTTCATGTCCAGGTGTGTGTGTGTGTGTGTGTGTGTGTGTGCTGACCTTCATGTCCAGGTGTGTGTGTGTGTGTGTGTGTGTGTGTGTGTGTGTGTGTGTGTGTGCTGACCTTCATGTCCAGGTGTGTGTCCCCGACGATGATCTCCATGGGCAACACCTGCGGGGCCAAAAGGGAATAAATATGGTTAAGAGCAGGGCAGGAATTTCATTCCGTTGCCCCACAGTTCGGCCTTGTGACCCTCAAACCAACAGCATTTTAGTTTTCTTTATTCTGAACTCCCCAGAGTCCCCATCTTTAAACCAATCCAGTGACTCTGATTGGTGCAGGGCTGAGCATGGATCAGATTGTAAATACCATCATTTATCTATTTCACTGCAGATTAGGTTATAATCCCTAACCCTTAAATTCAACAAATTCTTTCAATGGACTAAAATCTTGTTTTATTTAATGGCCTTCCTGCCCTGGCATTTAGTCTTTGTGCCCTCAACAAATTAACAACACCAAAGGCCAAGTGGCCTTGCCCATAAAATGACGAAATTCCAGGCCTGGTTAAGAGGATACAATGTCTCCACAATATGCCTTTTCAGAGATATCGTATATATTGTGATACAATGAAAATCCTGTTGAAATTGTTGATAGAGCAGATTCATTGCATTGCAGAATTCATTTAAACCTGCATTTTGGTCTAAAGCAGTAGTTCTCAAACTTGAAAATGTCAAGGTCTCCCCTTAACTCTGACAGTATACAAATGAAACCAAATGGACCCGTAAGGGTCCATTTGTATACTGTCAGAGTTACATACTTGTAAGGGTCAATTTAGACCTCCCAAAAGGATCCCAGAGAGTCCCTGGACTCCACTTTGAGGACCACTGGTCTAAATGGTCTGTTACTCCTTTTTCTTTAAGTTTTTGTCTCCTTGTAGGTGGTTGTACTGTTAAGTAACTTGAAAAATCACACCCAATGTGAAGTGAGCGGTGGTCGTACTTGCATAACGTCTTCAATTGGTAATTGGTGATGTAATACAGGCTACATACACACACACACACACACATTGCTATGGCAAAACGCTGAGGAAAAAGACTAGAATATAGGTCTAGGATGTAATTGGTGATGTAATATGGCTACGCAAACACACATATTGCTATGGCAAAACGCTGAGGAAAAGTGGCTACAGACACACGCAGTCGCACAACCAATCTATGGAGCGGTTTACCACCGCTCAAAAATAACCATAAAAACCAACATGAAAAAGAATCGTGATAAGATTGCGTATCGCGATACAGCTTTGGGGAAAATATGTTTTTTTTCCCCATATCACCCCCTCACCTGCGTGTCCTGGTCGTCGTCCTCCAGGAAGGCGGCCAGGTTCCTCAGCGTGGACATCAGCAGCGTGGCGCGGTAGCCGCTCACGCGCAGCCGCAGGAAGCCGTTGCGCTCCGCCAGCGGAGAGCGAGCGGCGGCGCGCGGCCCGCTCTCCAGGCGCGCCTGGACCTCCGGGCCCGGCCGCCGCGCTGGCGGGGGGCCGCTGGCCGTAGCCTCCTCCCCCCCGCCGCCTGGACGGAGAGAGAGAGAGAGAGAGAGAGAGAGAGAGAGAGAGAGAGAGAGGTTAGAATAACAAGGGAGATTAAAGGAGTAGTTCACCCTCAAAATGACCTTTTTTCTATTGATTACTCACACCAAGGAGACTTGAGTTCAATATGTATTTTCTTTTCTTATTTGTGGCATTCCTAAGACAAAAAAATGTGATTATAGTAAATGTACCCCCCATTGATTCCGGATGGGGACCCAAATGTATTTGGGTCTCCATCCGGAATCAATGGGGGGTACATTTATCATTTTGTGGTTTAACTAAAATGAGGGGCAGAGGTTATGAATTGGCATCCAGGGAGAGACAACAGAGGTAAAATACAGTACAAGGGTAAAGTGATGTTTGGATGAATCAAATTCACCGTTTGTCAGCCTTCTGATTGGTCCATGAGACTCCCTGACTGGCCAACCAGAAAAATACATTCACTTTTTGCAAGCGGGGGTGGAGTTCTGCAGTCGGAGAAAGTGGGAGCCGTCTTTCACCGGCTGTCCGCACTGCGGAGCACGGCCAGGCCGCTCGCGACCATAGCGTTTGCGATCATTGTAATGAATAAGCTTCAACAGACTAGTTCACATGGACCTTATCAATGGTCTAACTTGTTACGTTTGGGTACATATATTTTAAATGGGCAGAATTACGAAAAGCCAGCCTATTATGTGAGGAGATGTTGGAGGAGAACAGATTATAGTTCTCCTCTTCCTACCCAAGATGCAATGCGCGATTTCTATTCTCTCTCTGATCCAGAGGATTAAACTAATTAAAACATATATTTTCGGGGGAAAATTACTGTTTTGCTATGTAATTACTGTACCTTTTTCTTCCCTTTTTATTAATATCACGTAGATGTGTTTTTTTTTGGTACTTTATATAGCTGTAATGAGGCTATGAAGGAAAAAAAATCCCATCCACTTCCACTATAAAAGAATCTGCAATAGTGATTCTGTCCACTGGGATTAAACAAATTAAAACATATATTTTCGGGGAAACCCCCTGTTTTGCAATGTAACTACTGTACCTTTGTCTTCCCTTTTTATTAATATCACCTAGATGTTTTTCCTTTGGTACTTTATATAGCTGTAATGAGGCTATGAAAAAATAAAAAATCCCATTCACTGCCACTATAAAAACAATCTGCCCAGGGTTAATGTCCCAGCCTAGTAACAGGGCAGAATGGGGCGGGATTTGCAAACTAGTGAATTGTGTTACGAAATGACAACGCTCTCTCTCTCTCTCTGTCCTGCATGGGAGAGAGAGAGAGAGAGAGAGAGAGGGAGAGAGAGAGAGAGAGAGAGAGAGAGAGAGAGAGGGAGAGAGAGAGAGAGAGAGAGGGAGAGAGAGAGAGACACAGAGTGGGGGGGGGGGTAAGGTAGCGAGGAGGAAAACAGATGGGATTAAGAGAAAGACGAGGAAAAAGAGCTTCAGGGGATGATGAAGGGGAAGGAGGAGAGAGAGAGAGAGAGAGAGAGAGAGAGAGAGAGAGAGAGAGAGAAAGGGAGGCTGAATCAGTGGAGTGAGACTGCAAAGTCTGCTGCAGTGGAAAGATGATGATGATGAGCCAAATTCTTGGCCCTGGTTACAAGGATTCACTGGGACAAGTCTTTGAATGTTTCAAATCCTTCTAAGGTTTTTTTTTTTTTTTTATGTTTCTATGTCAGTGGTGCTCAAACTTTTTCATGTGAAGGACCCCCAAAAATGATATGTATTTGTTTGTTTATTTGGCCACAGACCCCCATCTCAAAATATTTAGTTCCAGGGACCATCCCCCGGAAGCTAAATTTGAGTTACAAATGTTCGCTTAAAAATCACATAAATTCAAAGATTTGCACACATTTTCATGACTTTTTCAAAAATAGCAGATCTAGCTCGCAGCTATTTTTCAATAAATAATTAAGGCTCCCTCCACCTTGGGCCCTAGTAACTCTCCCCCCCCCCCCCCCCCCCCCGCCTCTGATATTTGACAATTTGGCCAATGTTTACTTTGTCATTTTAGAGGTATTAAAAAGTCCTTAAATTGTCACAATGTTGCACATTAAGTTAATCATCAGTGGGGACCCCCCCTCCTAATAATTTGGGGACCCCCCTGGAACACTTCATGTCACACACACACACAACCATGTTGGTCTGTCACGTGTACACAAAGCACCGCACAAAAGTACTCAAATAATTATGAAACACTCACACTGACCAACATTATGCGCACGCACGCACGCACACACACACACACACACACACACACACACACACACACACACACACACACACACACACACACACACACACACACACACACACACACACACACACACACACACACACACACACACACACACACACACACACACACACACACACACGGTGCAACTCAACATGTCTGTGTGTGTCTATGAACCCAACTTTGATTGGCTCCCACAAGTTTCCCATGACAAATCTGCGATGTCCCTATAGCCAAAAATGTTCCATATGGCATGTTCTAACTGTGTGCCAAATGTCATGCTTCTTTCATAAAGTGCACAATTCCATCAAAATACTGCCCGAAACGCCTGCACTATCAAACACTCTACTATACAGGGCAGCTTACAAAGTGCAAGATCAGGGTGAATCAATGGCGTTGCACACAGAGCTGAAGCAGCAGTCCATACATGTTTAAACGCAACGCCCAAAACCCACTGGCTTCAAATGAAAACAAACATAGATTTATTCTTTGATCAGACTTTGTGTGCAAGGCCCTTAGAGCAGTGGTTCTCATCCTTGTCTGGATTAAGGTAGTGTAGGCCAGTCAATCTGAGGTCTGGATCAAGGTAGTGTAGGCCAGTCAATCTGAGGTCTGGATCAAGGTAGTGTAGGCCAGTCAATCTGAGGTCTGGATCAAGGTAGTGTAGGCCAGTCAATCTGAGGTCTGGATCAAGGTAGTGTAGGCCAGTCAATCTGAGGTCTGGATCAAGGTAGTGTAGGCCAGTCAATCTGAGGTCTGGATCAAGGTAGTGTAGGCCAGTCAATCTGAGGTCTGGATCAAGGTAGTGTAGGCCAGTCAATCTGAGGTCTGGATCAAGGTAGTGTAGGCCAGTCAATCTGAGGTCTGGATCAAGGTAGTGTAGGCCAGTCAATCTGAGGTCTGGATCAAGGTAGTGTAGGCCAGTCAATCTGAGGTCTGGATCAAGGTAGTGTAGGCCAGTCAATCTGAGGTCTGGATCAAGGTAGTGTAGGCCAGTCAATCTGAGGTCTGGATCAAGGTAGTGTAGGCCAGTCAATCTGAGGTCTGGATCAAGGTAGTGTAGGCCAGTCAATCTGAGGTCTGGATCAAGGTAGTGTAGGCCAGTCAATCTGAGGTTTGGATCAAGGTAGTGTAGGCCAGTCAATCTGAGGTTTGACCCATCCTTGTCTGGATCAAGGTAGTGTAGGCCAGTCAATCTGAGGTTTGACCCATCCTTGTCTGGATCAAGGTAGTGTAGGCCAGTCAATCTGAGGTCTGGATCAAGGTAGTGTAGGCCAGTCAATCTGAGGTCTGGATCAAGGTAGTGTAGGCCAGTCAATCTGAGGTTTGACCCAAAAAGAAATTGCACTAGTAATGGTTCAAGGTTTTTTATGATCCTTAGGGTCATCCAAAAAAACATGTTAAAAATCCAAAATATTCTTAGTGGATCAAGGTAAATTCAGGGGGTTAACTAACCTGGGCTTTTTCGTGATTCTGAATCCATTGCAAGCAATTGTTTTGCACAAAAAACATTCCTCGGGCTAAAAATTGACCCACCCAAAAGTGTGAAAAGTGATGACTCATCACTACACCATAGTGTTGTGGGTCAGTTTTTGTCCAGGGGAATGTTTTTCGTGCAAAACAAATGCTTGCAATGGATTCAGAATCATGAAAACCCACTAGTTAGACCCCTCACATGCTTGGGGGGTCTTTTTTTTTCTGTATAGTAAGTGAAGGGACCCAAACTTGAACCCCCTGAATTTACCTTGATCCACTAAGAATATTTTTTAAACTTTTAACATGTGTTTTATCGCTACCGCTATGTTGGTTTGTTTACTGTTGAGTGAGGAAAACGACCCCCCCCCCCCCCCCCACACACACACACACACACACAGGTTGAGAACCACTGCCTTAGAGACAAACGACAGAGTAAGGGTCACGTACTTTTAAGTAGAGGAAAACAATTAACCACTTAAACTCTCTATACTTCGCTGACCGGGGTCAGCGAAGTAGAGGTCCCCCAGCCCAGGGGTCCACCAGGGGTCCCCAGTCCTGGGGTCCCCCGGCCCAGGGTTCCCCCAGTCGCCCCTGACTTGGCTCCCTTCTTTTCCCCCTCAACACCAAACAGAGCATCTACAAGCTTGCTGCAACTCGCAGCAGATCATCTATTTTCACCGAATGTTCGTCGGGTATGATGACATCCCAAGAATAGAGAGCCTAAGGTTCAAGTGGTTAAGATCTCTCTCACACACACACACACACACACACACACACACACACACACACACACACACACACACACACACACACACACACACACACACACACACACACACACACACACACACACACACACACACACACACACACACACACACACACACACACAGCTCAGTACGTGCAACTCAACATGTCTGTGTGTGTCTGCATGCAGTCCAACAGATGGAGAAACAGACATGAACAGGAACATCCAGAATATGTGTGTAACGTCCGTCCCGGTCTGATGATTGGATGATTAAAAATGTCCAATGAGACCATACTTTGAGGATTGGTCAAGCTTCACATGACAATTCGGCCCTCCAGATAAAATCTTTCATTCATTCAGAATTGGATGGATGTATAGATCACAGAGTTCATAGCTCTAGAACACATAGAATAAAAGTTCACTGCTTCACTTCGAACCGAGGTTTGATTTTTACTATGGTGAAAGAAATGCAAATGCCCCCTCTTTCCATGCCATACCTGAAGGCAGCGTTCAAGAGAATTGCCTTGTCCAAACTCTCCCTCTCTGCCCTCTCTATGTAGAAATCCATACCGTTCACCACATCTCCAGTATTGACTTGATTATGTTCTTGACTTGTTTAGCTCAGCGTGGTATCAAGCGCCCAAAATAGCCTACCGCTGCGACGCGTTGTGAGCTTGGAGGTCTGCCATTTTCAGTGCCCTTTTAGAAATGTCAGCCCCCGTCACTCTCTGACATTCTCTGCACGTCCCTGGGGTGAAAGGTTGCACCAGTGGGCTCACTCAGCTCAGAGGTGGATGTGTAGAACGGGTACACATTATTGTGTATCATTATTTTATGCTCTAACTATTGAAAAATAGCAGATATACAAGCTCACAGCGCGGCACCGAGTGCCGCGCTGCGAGCTTGTAGATCTGCTATTTTTGAAAAGTCATGAAAATTAGAATTTTGACCCGATTCTATAAGTGCCTTTTGAAGGTTTTTTGAAAAACCCTATGTTTCTATGTCAGCAATCTGGCCGGCCGGCATCAAAGAAAAGGTCCTTTTCACTTAACTGGAGCTCAGTTGGTCTGTTCTTGAGAGACTACTATGTCAGTGGTTCTCAAACCTTTTCATGTGAAGGACCCCCAAAATGATATTTATTTGTCCACGGGCCCCCATCTCAAAATATTTGGTTCCAGGGACCACCCAGAAGCAAAATTTGAGTTACAAACGTTCGCTTTGAAAATACATATATTCAAAGATTTGCACACATTTTCATGACTTTAAAAAAAAAAAGTGAGCTTGTATATCTGCTATTTGCCAGACCCATGAAATGGGTAGGCCTACATAAGCAAATGTCGATCTGTCCCTTTTCTATATAAAGGGTATATATGATGATGACATGATGATGACATGCCTACAAAAGGCATGATGTCATAAATGATGATGACAGACAGGGGGTTGGCAGAACCGGGGTCTGGCACAACCAGGTTGACCGCCAGACCAGGTCAACATGAAAAACAACATGATCCCCTTCCCCCGCCTGCACTTCTTCCTGCTGAGCTTTGCGTCGCAGTTCGACGCCAAGAACATGATGGCGGCGTGCGACCCGCACCACGGCCGCTACTGGATAAACTGGATAAAGGGACAGACAGCCTATAAATGTACCATTAAATTTATAGGCCCAGAGGGTTGGCAGAACCGGGGTCTGGCACAACCAGGTTGACCTGGTCTATTTTTCACTGTATTTTGATGGAATCGTGCATTTTATGAAAGAAGCATGACATTTGGCACACAGTTAGAACATGCCATATGGAAAACTTTTGGCCATAGGGGCATCGCAGATTTGTCTTGGGAAACTTGTGGGAGCCAATCAAAGTTGGGCTCTCATAGACTTTACTATAGAGTAAAATAAAAAATATATATATATATGCTTTAAGTAGCATGTAAGGGGTCAAACTAGGTGAATCCAACTTCTGAATCCAATGCAAACATTTGTTTTGCAGGAAAAACATTCCTTGGGCTAAAAACGGACCCCATAAAACTATGGTTTAGTGATGAGTCATCATTTTTCACAGTTTTGTGGCGGCCATTTCTCGGAAAGGAATGTTTTTCGTGGGATGCCAAACTTTGGGATCCATGCTAAACTTTGCGCACACAATCCTTGTCTGACAAACCACAACCTCCGCCCCTCATTTCTCACATGCCCCTGTTCTAGCGCCACCATGAGGCTGCTTTTTTCTGACAACATTCATGGACACTGCTCCTACAGATCTTGCCTAAAAATCACGCAAAGTGGTAACCACTTAAAAGAAAGTGACCCAGATGCACTTCATAACAAGGCACTCACACACAGAGAAACCCTACGGAGATGCCCCCTCAGCCAACTGGTCCGGGAACACAAACACAAGCAGAGCCACCAGACAGACAATTCACTGGACTAAACCAAATTATAAAACAGCAGAAAGAAAGCTACCTGACACATTGGAGAGAAGCAACCCAAAAGCAGAGCAAACTAGAATGCTATTTGGCCCTAAACAGAGAATACACCATGGCAGAATACCTGAGCAAGTTGGCCGACCCAAAACAAAGAAAAATCTTGACTAGGTACAGACTCAGTGAGCACAGTCTTGCAATCGAGAAAGGACGTCACAGGCATACCTGGCTCCCTAGAGAAAACAGACTTTGCACCCACTGCACACAAAATGAAGTAGAAACAATTTGCAAATATGACCAATGATGAAAAACTCCCATACCTGCTGGGTGAAGTAAAACAATGTGCAAACACAGCAGCAAGATTCGTGAGCTGCTGTGATAAGAGAAGGATATCAAATGGAACCCAACCACCTTAAAAACCATTGTATATATCCCTGCTCTGCCTGCACGTAACTGTGATGCATGAAAACTGTTTTCACCAGAGAGAGATTGTTGTAGTTGCTGTCTGGAGTATGTTTCACATTAAGTTGGTAGTAAAAGTGTACACAGTTCTGCATAGACCATAGTGTTTCTCAAAACTTTCAAAGGCCAAGGTCTTCCCCTTAACTCTGACAAGTGTACAAATGGAACCAAATCATTTGGT
Organism: Nannobrachium achirus; assembly: GCF_963921795.1. Lineage (NCBI taxonomy): Eukaryota > Metazoa > Chordata > Actinopteri > Myctophiformes > Myctophidae > Nannobrachium > Nannobrachium achirus. The sequence continues at coordinate 50,594,707 of NC_137830.1, forward strand.
TCCATTTGTACACTTGTCAGAGTTACAGACTGGCATGGGTCCATTTACCCCCCCCTAATTAAGGAACCCACAGAGAGAGTCCCTGGAATCCACCTTGAGAAACACTGCTTTAGACCAGTGTTTCTCAACCACTGTGCCTGGGGACCTTTGGTGCCCCTGAGAAGGGTCAAGTGTGCCCCTTAAAACAGCCCGATCTACAAGCACACAACGCCTTGCGGTGCGAGGCGTTGTGTGCTTGTAGATCTGCTGTTTTCACTACTGTTGTGCGACAGCCTTAACATACACCCCCATATTATGTTGGTGTGCCCATGGATTCTTGGGACATGAAAAGTGTGCCCATGCAGAAAAAAGGTTGAGAAACACCGCTGTAGATCATGTTGTCAATAGATATTTCGCACACAGCAGATAACAACCACTAGGGTTATATCACAGCGAATAGCCCTCCCACAGTAGAGCTACAGCAGCAGCACACTATGGTACAACATTACAGTATATGGGGGGACTGCTCATAATTCAGAAATCTCATTAGTCCTACATCTCATTTGTCCGAATTTAGTTAGGGTTAGGTTTAGGAATAGTTTTTATTGAGGTTAGAGTTTGGGTTAGGTTTAGGAATAGTTTTACTGAGGTTAGGGTTAGGTTTAGGAATAGTTTTACTGAGGTATTAGTATTTTTCACCAGATTAAAGGACAACTTTAGTTTTTTTTACAACAAGGGTTCATATTTTAGATTGTAATTAAAGAATATAAAAGATGAGTGTTAAATTGATTTCATTTACTTATTTCTATTGTTGTAGAGATTCTTATTTCAGTGGTTGGTGGCATGCGTACAAGTGGCTAAATATGTCATTTTACACAGAATAAGCCCATTCCCAAGATACAACGCAACCTTTCATGTTTGGATGTGACTTATGGGGGCTAGAAGTGTTACTGTAAACAGCAATAAAGAAACTGCTGGCTTATTCTGTGTAAAAATACATATTTAGCCACGCATGCGTATGCATGGCCCACATTTTAGCACGGTAAACGCCATAAAACAATAGAACGAAGCAAATGAAAACATTTTAACACTCACATTGTCTTTTCTCGAATAACAATCTAAAATATGAACCCTTGTTGTAAAAACAACAAAGTTGTCCTTTAACATCACCAGATTCTGACTACTAATGGGATGTCGGAACAATGAGATTTCGGACCAATGCCATAGGTTGTTATTATCTCTCTCTCACCTCAGTAGACTGGGCAGCGGTATGGACCCGGAGGCTGAGCCCAGGATCCCTCCTCTCCTCCCCGTCAGTAGTTTCTCCACGGTGGCCACATTGCCGGTGCGGGCGGCTTCCAGCAGCTCCTGCTCCTTGCCCATGATGACGACCAGCGATCCAAAGAAATTACACAGAAAAACACGCAAGTTTCACGCAATAAAAGCACGTATAGGAGGTATAATATAATCCGTTCGTTGGTTGGTTGGTTGGTTCTGGGTCGGGGATACCCCAGGCAGCCCCCTCCTCTCCTCCCCACCACCCACCCCAGACTCTGTGATGGTGAGCTTAGTAAGAAGCCATCTGAGTGGAACGGTTCATCCTCCTTCCAACGGCTTCCAACGGTTCACCCTCCACCCGAAAAGCAACAACAGCAACCGTCCGGTCCCGTGTCCCGTCGACGCGATGCTGCAGAGCGGATCTGTGGCTGAGAGGCTCAGCTCAGCTCGGATCGGCTGAGCTCGGCTCCCCCCGGCCCCGGCCCAGGCCCGTTCAGGAGGACCACCGGTCCATTTTCTCCTCCGAACACAAAAACGGAGCCGAACGGAACCGTTGTTGTTGGGTGCCGTGGCGTGCAAAGACAGACAGAAAGGCTGCAGACTGAGCGACTCTAGCAGCCTTAAGTGCACACAGAGAGAGAGAGAGAGATCCTCCTCCTCTGTCCGCTTTTTAAAACAAAAAGACAAAACAGAAAAACGTCGCGTTCCCTTATTGCTCCGTGTGTATCTTAGACCCTCCGTTCACTGCTTTGTTGTCCCATATAATATATATATATATTATGATGGGACCGTTGCTGAATGCTGACCGTTAACTCTGGGTCTGCTGCCTACTGGATTCTTTCTATTCCCAGTCCGAAGCAGCTTCGCTTTTCTCTTTCGCTCGCCACTTTTCCAGCCCGGTGTGTGTGTGTGTGTGTGTGTGTGTGACTGACTGTACACTAGTCAGGGCCGTGCTTACCATACAGGCAAAATAGGCAGCCGCCTGGGGCCCCCTCACAGCCTGGGGGCCTCATGAGATTATTATTATTATTTTATTTTTTAACCAACATGGCCATCAGGGGGCCCCAGTTGAGCTCTCAACTGTGAGACAGAGAACAGCTGAAGTGAGGGTGAGGGTTAACATTAGCTCATTAGAATCTGAAAAGAGCGTGGCTCTCAAAGGTGTGACCAGAGAACAATGGTCCTGATTACCCAAGCGGTTCTTTTGTGTCTGTTCTGTGATGTCACGTACATTACTTTAACTTTAAGAAGGATCGATGCGGGGAATGGATACATTATTTCTAAAGTGTGTGTATATATTTATATTTAGGGCCCCCATATTTATATATACATATAATATATGTGTATCAATTCCATTTCATTTTGGGGGCCCCAGATAGTTTGAAGTGGGGCCCGGGATGAGATCAATATAAAAGAAGGGTAAAAAGGGCCTTAACATGAAATGTGATGTTTAACTTGAAATACTTTCACAGGGTTTACTGGGGCTTCTTAAAGATGGCACGCATAGTTTGTATACTGTTTATTTATATTTAACATTTTGAGGGGCCCAAATATATCCATTTGGGGCCTCTCAATCTCTCAAACAGAAACACCCAGGGGGCTCCATGAGTTATCGTCAAATATAAATAAACAGTAAAAAGGCCCTTAACATAGTCATGTAATGTATGTGTTTAACTTCGAATGTCACAAGTTACTTTAGTCTCCTTAAAAATATAAACAAGATTTATACTGTATATATTTATATTTAACGTTTTGAGGGCCCCCAAATTCATTTGGTGCCCCACCAGCTCTCAAACTCAAGCTCTCAATACCCTCATATAAGGGCCCTTAACAAAAGGCTGTTAACATGGTCATGTAATGTAATGTTTAACTCAGTATTCTTATTCTTATTACTTTACCTGTCCTGTGTTAGTTGCTTCTGGTGAGAGAAGTTGAAGCTCATGCTTTATCTTCTATATGTCTAACATTGTGGCCATCCATAGCTGAGTGGTTAGTGAGCCTGCCAAGGGAACCAGATCCCTGGTTGTCACAGGTACGATTCCAGGCCAGGTTATCAATGTGTTGCAGTGTCCCTGAGTAAAACACCCAACCCCTGTTTTCTCCCTCCTCCTCTTATTATTTTCTCTGGAATTCTTTTGAAAAAGTGCTAGAGTTTATAGGCTATTAAACTTGTGTTATTAAAAAAAAATATATATATATATATATTTTTTTCAAATAATTAAAAGCTAAAATATAGGAAACAAAACATAAGGGAGTATTTATTCGCGACCCCTAGAAATTGGTCTGCGACCCGCATATGGCTCCCGACCCAGGGGCCTCAAACTGGGGTTTGCCTGGGGCCTCCAAATCGCTAAGCACGGCCCTGACACTAGTCTTAGTCTACACACATAACGTGTGTGTGTATGGGCGTGCCGTGGTACGCACCAACAGTAGGCAGGGCAGGAGGAGGAGAATGCCTTTTGTTCATTCAGTCCATTTAAAAACAATAAAAAACTATCATAGCCTCCATTTAATATGAATATTTTACACGTGTGTACAAACAATGTGAAAATGATATCGCTATTAACGTAGGCCTACACACGGCTTGTGAAATGTGTGTATTATTTTGTGCCTTTTATTTTTAAATGCCGTTATCGTCACGCCAGACAGTGCAGATTTAAAACACATTTTCGGTGTAGAAATAATGGTTTGAGGATAATAAATAAAGGGCTGCGTTGTGTCAGTGAACTCATATTGATGCTAGGTGTGCTTTTAATGTGTGACCATTGACAACCTGGGACACAGACACACCCCCTCGCTCCAGGCACGTGCACACATAGACATCAAAGGGGGCTTGAGCCCCTGCCCTTTTATCTGTCTGTAAAAAAAAGTGCCCTCTACAGACCATGAATGCAGTTTTTTAAATATAGTGAAAACTAAGCTACTATTAGGACATAACATGACACTTTAAAACGTACAGGCATACGAAGGATGGCACGATGATGGATCACTAGCTTCCTTTAAAATTGCCCTGAAAAACCACTTACAGGCAGCAGCCGTTCGCAACTGGTAAAAAACTAACCTAGCCCAACCCTACCCTCCCCTGCCCCTTCTTTGTATATACTGTTTGTTTAGACTTACTGTTTTCTTTTTTCTTTTTCATTACATATCTACTGCATAGTACTGTGTTCTATTTGTCTGTCATTCAATGTTATATGAGATACTTAAATGGTTTCCTGGAAATAAGCTTAGTCTTTTCATGGATCTCCTTTTAGTAGACCTTGTACCAGTGAACTGTACCGTCATGAAACTGTACCTTTTCCTATGCAAACTTCTAATAAAGTCTTCAATCAATCAATCAATCAATCTCAAACAACTAATCAGCTCCAACACAACTGTTCTCCACGTTCAAACACTAACGCAGAATGGCCAGTAGGTGGCACCAAATAATCAGCTTCAGTGGTGGAAAAAGGACTCAAATGTTTTGCATTACTTTTGTGTTACACTGAGGTTGTAGATCTGAAGATTTTCAAACAATCTTGAAAACATTAGATTATTATTATTTTGTATTTCTGAATTATTTTAACCACAAATCTTTTATGGCACAAAATATGTCCTGGGCCAAAACCAGTGGTGTGTCCTAGATCATTTTCGGGGTCCTTGAAATGAAAAAGGTTAGATAAACACCGCCATATTTGATGGGTGATGGATATGACGCAGCAACATATTGTGATGGTTCTATAACTCTATCAGGCGTGTGATCCGGTCTCGCGCCCGCCTTCCGTATTCCGTACTCTTGCACGCACACATCCATGCGCACACCACTTCCGTATCCGCCTAGAGAACTTCACCAGATATCAGAGAGCGACACATTTTGTTCCCCGTCGTGCACTGGGCGCACATTGTAGAAAAAAACTAAAAAAAGAACACACAATTCATGATATATTAGTTTGCTTTTTTTGTCAACTCCAACGTCGTGTTCGTGTGCTCAGGTGAGCGGCTAACCTGACTTGCGCCCGATGGTGGCAGTAGTGCGTAGGCTACCGCCCTACTTTACCATCTGAGATCTCTCGGGGGGAGTTGATAACGCTCGTAAAGCCCCGGGCCGGACGAATCAGCGGCAGCTACGGGCGGGCTCTGAGCGGCTCTGAGCCAATAGAGTCTGATTGCAGACCACGTGGGCCAATAGAGTCTGATTGCAGACCATGTGGATGCAGACAGGCCAATATGAGTGGTTGGAGTTGGCACTCCCAGACTGTGATAGAGAGACGGCCACATTCAATCACCTGATAAAGAATTTCAAAAAAATGGCCCTTACATCGGGTCTGCCCGAGAGATCCCAGATGGTAAAGTAGGGCGGTAGCCTACGCACTACTGCCACCATCGGGCACAAGTCAGGTTAGAGCTGCCCTGCCACAAGCCCAATGTCATCTTATTCAAGAAGAATGAATCATTGAGGAATCAGCGTTACTTATTCGTTAATTGTTTTAATTTATTGGGCGACGGACTGTGGGCTAATTGATTGATTGATTGATTGAAGACTTTATTAGAAGTTTGCATAGGAAAAGGTACAGTTTCATGACGGTACAGTTCACTGGTACAAGGTCTACTAAAAGGAGATCCATGAAAAGACTAAGCTTATTTCCACAGGAAACCATTTAAGTATCTCATATAACATTGAATGACAGACGAATAGAACACAGTACTATACAGTAGATATGTAAAGAAAAGAAAATGAAAGAACTAAAAAAAATAAAACAGTAAGTCTAAACAAACAGAAAGTATATACAAAGAAGGGGCAGGGGGGAGGGGGGAGGGCTGAGCTAGGTTTGTTTTTTACCAGTTGCGAACGGCTACTGCTTGTAAGTGTTTTTTTCAGGGCAATTTTAAAGGATGCTAGTGATCCACACTCCTTTATGGCCTTGGTGGTATAGCAGAAGAATGAGTTTGACCCTTTGTTGGTTTTGACTCTGGGTTGAAAGTGATCTGTGGCGCTGCCTCTGGTGTTGTAATTATGGACATCCTTAACGTTTATAAAGTATTTTGACAGGTACTTGGGTATCATAGTGGTGTAGTGTATCTTGTACACCAGGCCCATTGCAAGTTGCTGTACTCTGTTATCTACTCTGAACCACCCCACTCTTAACTGGTGAGTAGCGGTGAGGTGAGTCTGATAGGGAAGGTTAAGCAGGACCCCAATTAGTTTATTTTGGGCTGTTTGGAGTTTAGTTTTTAGGGCTTGTGGGGCGTCACGATACCATACGTGGACTCCGTAGTCAAAGAGGGGCTGGATAATAACTAATTAGCTATAGACGGGTTTCTTGTTTACAAACATTGAGACTAAATGCACAGCTGACTGTATCATGTAATCAATTCCGTCCAATCCCCAAACCTGTTGTTTTGGGGAGCGCTGGTTTCATTGGCTAATTTTGGTACGGACCCTGCGCACGCATCTAGTTTTATCAGTGTAACGTGGACCAGAAACCCGTCTATAGCTAGCATACTCTGATAGAAGGAGGAGGGACCATGGTGTTAACCACGGCTAGAGACATCAATGTCATGTCAACATAATGTAGTTTAATAGCTTATTATGTTGTTTGTTTTACAGCTGCTTGTGGTTTTGGGGTCTTCAACAGAACAGGGGGTCCGGGGCCCTTAGGGGAGGGAGGGGGTCCTCAGAGTTACTACAGGGGGTCCTCCAAATCCTTCTTTTTTTATATAGCCTACCACTTGAATCCTTGCGTCGATATTCTGAGAACTTTAGCCAAAAATAGCAGAGCTACAAGCTTGTGAGCATTGTGAGCTTGTAGATCGGCTATTTTCGGCAAAGAGGTTTGGTGTAGAGGGGAAAAAGAGCAGACTAAGTACAGAGTGAAAAGTTCAAGTTTATTAAAGTATTGACGATTCAAGTGGTTAAATATCTGAAAACACGTACATTAACATGAATCCAAAATACACTGATTGTGCTGTCAGTGTCAAACAATGAAACTATATGGAATCTATGATCAGGTTGTGGGGGTCCCTGCTTCATCTCTCTCTCAACTAAGGGGTCCCTGCTTCATCTCTCTCTCAACTAAGGGGTCCTTGGCCTGAAAACGTTGAAGACCCCTGAGCTATAGCATAGCCTACTTGAAAAAAAAGTGTGGAGACACTTTTGTTGAGCTGACATGACCAATAATCAGTTAACAATCAAGAAACAACTCCCAATAGTACCGGTATATATTTTGGGGGTGAACTACTCCTTTAATAACACAACATTTTGTATAACACGGTTCTATTGTGAAAATAGCAGATCTACATGCTCAAAACGCCTCGCATGTAGATCTATTTTAGCTATTTTTAGCTATTTTCACAATTTCTTCACAATTTCTGCCCGCAATAAATGAATTTGTGGAGACGTAGCCTATTAAAAAGTCCTTAAATTGTCACTTTAGAAATGTGAAAATAACCCTTTATACATTTAAACCTTTTGTTGGTTTGTTTCCTGTTGAGTGAGAAAACAATGTTTGCACATTACAGTTTACAGTTTAGGCATTTAGCTTTTAATCCAAAGCGACTTACAATAAGCAGATAATACAACAAGATAACATGTCAGAACATCAACAACAATCTAACAAATGCATATGAATTTCAATCTAAAACAAAAAATCAGTAAAGAGAAAAAGAAAAAAAAAATGTTGACTAGCTTCATGTATGGTCATTGAGTGTTTCAGTAGTGCTATGGGTCAAGGTGATGGAGTCTGAAAAGGTGAGTCTTCAGTCCACGGCGAAAGCTAGCGAGTGAGTCCGTTGTTCTAAGTGCGTCAGGGAGTTTATTCCACAGCTTAGGGGCCAGAAGGGCAAACTGTCTCGGACGAGTGGATTTTTGCCCTGGGGTTTTTAGCAAGGGTTCTGTCAGCATCCCTGTGTTGGCTGATCTAAGTGAACGGGTGGGAGTGTAGGGGTTGATCAGGTTTTGGAGGTATGGAGGAGCCATACCTTTGGCTGCTTTGAAGGTCAGCATCAGTGTTTTGTATTCAGTGTGGGCCGCAACCGGGAGCCAGTGGAGGCTGCGGAGAAGGGGAGAGACATGTGAGAACTTAGGCTGGTTGAAGACCAGTCGTGCCGCGGCATTTTGGATCAGTTGGAGAGGTTTAAGTGCACATGCCGGGAGACCAGTGAGGAGAGAGTTACAATAGTCAAGTTTTGATATGACAGATGTCTGGATGAGGAGCTGGGCTGCCTCCTGGGTGAGGAAAGGTCTGATTTTACGGATGTTATAGAGTGTGAACCTACAGGACCGGGTGACTGATGCAATGTGTGCCTTGAATGATAGCTGGCTGTCCAGGACCACACCAAGGTTTCTAGCAGTTGGAACTGCTAGAAACTGCAGGTAACTGCCGCTCTGCGAGCTTGTAGATCTGCTATTATTTTTTAATCGTGAAAAATAGAATTTTGACCCGATTAGTGTCTTTTGAATCCTTCTAAGGTTTTTTTGAAAAACCTATGTTTCTATGTCAGCAATCTGGCCAGCCATCGTCAAAGAAAGGGTCCTTTTCACTTAACTGGAACTCAGTTAGTCTGTTCTTGAGAGACCACTATGTCAGTGGTTCTCAAACCTTTTCACGTGAAGGACCCCCAAAATGATATGTATTTGGCCACGGACCCGCATCTTAAAATATTTAGTTCCAGGGACCACCCCAGAAGCAAAATTTGAGTTACAAACGTTCGCTTCAAAAAATACATATATTCATAGATTTGCACACATTTTCACGACTTTTTCAAAAATAGCAGATCTACAAGCTCGCAGCACGCTGTGAGCTTGTATATCTGATCTGCTATTTTTCACTGGTTAAAGCATTCAATAATCCCAGGCCTTAAATAGGTTAATTGTCCCCTGGTTTTCTCACACCAAGCGGTGGAGATCCTGGCCGACATCATTCAGAACAGCACGCTGGGCGCGGCGGAGATCGAGCGCGAGCGAGGAGTCATCCTGAGGGAGATGCAGGAGGTGGAGACCAACCTTCAGGAGGTGGTCTTTGACTACCTCCACGCCACCGCGTACCAGGAGACTGCGCTGGGCAGGACCATCCTCGGCCCCACGGAGAACATCAAGTAAAGCACCTTTATGTTAGCCTGGAACCAGCCTGTTCGCTCCGTTCCCTGCAATACAATGCAATGCTGGTTTTGCCCACACTGCGTTTTGTCAAGTTCAGAGTCAAGACAGTCATCTACCCAGGGATTTTAGAGCACTTAATGCTTCCGTAGGTTGACAAGCTTTATTGAGATGTTGATTTATTTTAGCCAGAAGCACTTGGCACTTGCCCACAGAGCCAAAACTACTAGTAACTGGTGTAGTGACCATGGTATTACTGGCCTTAACTGACCAGCCAACTGGCCTGACCTGAAACCCACAGAGAATCGGTGTTGTGTTGTCCAGAGGAAGATGAGAGACACCAGACTCAACCACACAGATGAGCTTATGGCCTCTATCAAAGCAAACCTGGGCTTCCATAACACTTCAGCAGTACCTTAGGTAGACCACCTTCATGCCACGCCCCACTGATGAAGGCATTGTTCAAAAGTATTCCATACAAAGTACTGAGTGCATAAATTAACATAACCTTTCAGAACTTTGACATTTCTGTATTATAAATGCTTCTTTTGAGTGGCTGTGTGGAATATTCTAATATTTTGAGATATGGATTTTTGATTTTCATGAGCTGTATGCCATAAAAATCTAAATTAAAACAAAACAAAACTTTTGAATATGTCACTGCATGCACAATGGATCTAAACTATATGAAAGTTTAAAAAAAATATTATGTTACAGAAGAAAATTAACTTTTACACAATATTCTAATTTTTTGAGAAGGATCTGTATGTATGCAGCTCGCAGCTCCATAGACCATATTCACACCGTGGCCATCTTGGATCACATGACTTCCTGGAGTAGCAGCCTGCATTACAACCCATTGAGAACAATGGAGCGATGGTCCCAAAATATGAGTTCTATTCAACCAATTTCTTTGAACAAATTGACAAATGGGCAGATGACAACATCGACATCCCCAAAAGGATTAAATAGAAGGGTACATCCACAATATTCATGGTAGTTAGGTTTCAACCTTACTGTGCACAAAGACTTGCTATCTGTGCAGTGCTTGCTCCACTATCATATTAACTATTTGTTGTTAGATTGTTTCTGATTAATATGCAAAAATCACAATACAATAATATTAACTATATGATGGCAGAGCAAGCACTAGTCTGCATACTGCAGCAAGTCTTTGTACAGTGTAACACTGCAACCTAACTACCATGCATATTGTGGATATACCCTTTTATTTAATCATTTTGGGGATGTTGAAGTTGTCATCTGCCCATTTGTCAATTTGGTAAAAAAAAATTGGTTGAATAGAACTCATATTTTGGGACCATCGCTCCATTGTTCTCAATGGGTTGTAATGCAGGTTGCTACTCCAGGAAGTAATGTGATCCAAGATGGCCACGGTGTGAATATGGTCTATGGATCTCCTTCTCTAAAAATATAGAACTACACTCACCTCACGTGCTTCCACTCCGTCACTCAAACGGCTCTGTCTTACTTCCGGTGAACGAGGAGAGATGAAAAGGTTCCGCCCAGCAGTCTGTATTTATGTATCATTATGAAATCATTATATTAATATTTATTAATATATGCTGGGACCTGATCTGTATTTAATTATTATTATTAAATCATTACTAGTAGTAGCCTATTTATTTATCCTGGGACTTCATCTATAGATTTGTATTTATTTATTATTATGAAATCATTATTATTAGTATTTATTTATATCTGCTGGGATCTCATCTGTATTTATTTATTATTATTAAATCATTATTATTATTAGTATGTATTTATTATTATTAAATCATTATTAATAGTATTTATTTATTATTATTAAATCATTATTAGCAGTATTTATTTATTATTATTACATCATTATTAGTATCTATTTATTATTATTAAATCATTAATAGTAGTATATATTTATATAAGCTGGGACTTCAGCTATAGATTTGTATATATTTATTATTTTTGTTAAATAATTGACTATTATTTGTATTCATTTATATTTGCTGGGACCTCATCTATAGATTGGTATTTATTTCTTCTCTCAAAATAGTAGATCTACAAGTGTACAAATGGAACCAAATGGACCCTTACAGCTCTGTAACTCTGAGAGTGTACAAATGGAACCAAATGGACCCTTACAGTTCTGTAACTCTGAGAGTGTACAAATGGAACCAAATGGACCCTTACAGCTCTGTAACTCTGAGAGAGTACAAATGGAACCAAATGGACCCTTACAGCTCTGTAACTCTGAGAGTGTACAAATGGAACCAAATGGACCCTTACAGCTCTGTAACTCTGAGAGTGTACAAATGGACCCTTACAGGTCTGTAACTCTGAGAGTGTACAACTGGAACCAAATGGACCCTTACAGACGGGTCTGTAATTCAGAGTGTACACAAGGATCAAATTTGTTCTCCTGCTATACCACCAAAATGTGGAACACCTTACCGAAGGCCTTAAAGGAGTGCAAATCTCTAGCATCCTTTAAAACCGCCCTGAAAAACAGGCCTTGTATCAGGGAACTGTCATGAAACTGTACCTTTTACTATGCAATACTTCTAATAAATACCTCAATCAATCAATCAATCAATGGAACCAAATTTGGTTCCATGTGTACTCTCTATTTCTGACAGTAATCGTTAGAGCAGTGGTTCTCAACCAGTGGTCCGGGGACCACCTGTGGACCTTGAGGGGGTTCCAGGTGGTCCCCAGCTAAATGATGGAGAGTTGGTAACCAACCATTTGGTTCCATTTTACCCTCTCAAGAGTTAAACTATTGTTAAACATTTGCATTAATTAATTTACAAGAAGTCTAGAAATTAAGAGAATGTAGAAGAATTGTTATTTTGATCAACGTTTGCCTGTTATCTCTCCTATGAGAACTTTAGCCAGAAATAGCAGATCTACAAGCTCACAACGCCTCGCGCGTTGTGAGCTTGTAGATCTGCTACTTTTGGCAAAGAGGTTTGGCGTATAAGGGGAAAAAGAGCAGACTAAGTACAGAGTGAAAGGTCAAGTTTATTGAGTATTGACGGTTCAAGTGGTTAAATATATTGAAAACACAAATTGACATGAATCCAAAATACACTGATGATTGTGCTGTCAAACAATGAAACTATATGGAATCTATGAACAGGTTGTGGGGGTCTCTCTCTCAACTAAGGGGTCCCTGCTTCAACTCTCTCTCAACTAAGGGGTCCCTGCTTCATCTCTCTCTCAACTAATGGGTCCCTGCTTCAACTCTCTGCTAAGGGGTCCCTGCTTCATCTCCCTCTCAACTAAGGGGTCCCTGCTTCATCTCTCTCTCAAATAAGGGGTCCCTGCTTCAACTCTCTCTCTCTCAACTAAGGGGTCCCTCTTCAACTCTCTCTCAACTAAGAGGTCCCTGCTTCAACTCTCTCTCAACTAAGGGGTCCCTCTTCAACTCTCTCTCAACTAAGGGGTCCCTCTTCAACTCTCTCTCAACTAAGGGGTCCCTCTTCAACTCTCTCTCAACTAAGGGGTCCCTCTTCAACTCTCTCTCAACTAAGGGGTCCATCTTCAACTCTCTCTCAACTAAGGGGTCCCTGGCCTGAAAATGTTGAAGACCCCTGATATAGAGTGTTTGGTCTATCAGTGCACTGTGCATCTCAAACCTTTCTGACTTCCCTTTCTGTACTTTCTGAATCAAACTCAAAGTACCCTAAAATTAAGATATTTATGCAAATATATTGTTATATGCAAATAAGTATTAATTTCTACTCTGTAGCAGTTGTGTAGTCAAGGTTTTTTTTAATTTCATTTGGTTTAAAACTTTAGCTTTCAAAACTTAAGGTTCACACAAAGTGTCTTAATGTTTCATAATTAAATACAACTGCATTTCATTATTTCTTTCACTACCCTCTGTAGTACCTCTGAGTACCCCTAGGGGTCAATGTAACCCCATTTATAAAGCTATTTAACACTGTTACTGAACAAACACTCTATAGCGATGATTACTGTCACAATATAGAGCTGTTTAACACTGTTACTGAACAAACACTCTATAGCAATGATTACTGTCACAATATAGAGCTATTTAACACTGTTACTGAACAAACACTCTATAGCAATGATTACTGTCACAATATAGAGCTATTTAACACTGTTACTGAACAAACACTCTATAGCGATGATTACTGTCACAATATAGAGCTATTTAACACTGTTACTGTACAAACACTCTATAGCGATGATTACTGCCACAATATAGAGCTATTTAACACTGTTACTGAACACACACTAATGATTACTGCGTGTGCGCGTGTGTGTATGTGCGCGCGTGTGCGTAAAGAATAACCCTCACTTCAAAAAGTTACATTCAAAATGTTTTAATTTTATAATATTTTATTGTTGTTTTTATCAAAACATTGTATCATGGTTTAATGTAACTTTGGCACAATGTAAATACAATAGCATTGGTTTAATTTGATTGCAAATATGAGTAAATATAAATGTTTTACATTTTATAATTACATCTTACAGGTAAAAACAAACAAACAAAACAAAACAAAAATACATGATTTTCAAAACCCTTCATTAGAGTAATTGTATTTTTGTTTTCATTATCAATAAAACTTTACAGTATTCATGTTTAAATGTTGTAGAGCAGGGGTCTTCAACAGGGGGTCCTCAGAGTTACTACAGGGGGTCAGGGACCCCTAGGGGGTCCTCAGAGTTACTACAGGGGGTCCGGGACCCCTAGGGGGTCCTCAGAGTTACTACAGGGGGTCCGGGACCCCTAGGGGGTCCTCAGAGTTACTATAGGGGGTCCTCCAAATCCTTATGTGATAGGATAATTATTTTAAATGAACAACTTGAACCCTCGCATCATTATTCTGAGTAGAACTTTAGCCAAAAATAGCAGATCTACAAGCTCTCAACGCCTCGCGCTGCGAGGCACCCTGCCCGTCCAGCTTGGCAAAAAGGTTTTGGTGTGGAGGTAAAAAAGAGCAGACCAAGTACAGAGTGAAAGGTCAAGTTTACTAAGTATCGACGATTTAAGATTTTAATTGGTTAAGATTCAAACAAGTCTATGAATCTATCTATGAAATCCATGAGAATCTCCATCACACATTTATACAATATGTAGAGGGGGTCCCTGCTTCATCTCTCTCTGCTAAGGGGTCCCTGCTTCATCTCTCTCTGCTAAGGGGTCCCTGCTTCATCTCTCTCTCTGCTAAGGGGTCCCTGCTTCATCTCTCTCTCTGCTAAGGGGTCCCTGCTTCATCTCTCTCTCAGCTAAGGGGTCCCTGCTTCATCTCTCTCTCAGCTAAGGGGTCCCTGCTTCATCTCTCTCTCTGCTAAGGGGTCCCTGATTCATCTCTCTCTGCTAAGGGGTCCCTGCTTCATCTCTCTCTGCTAAGCCTAAGGGGTCCCTGCTTCATCTCTCTCTCTCTGCTAAGGGGTCCCTGCTTCATCTCTCTCTCTCTCTCTCTCTCTGCTAAGGGGTCCCTGCTTCATCTCTCTCTGCTAAGGGGTCCCTGCTTTATCTCTCTCTCTGCTAAGGGGTCCCTGCTTGATCTCTCTCTCTGCTAAGGGGTCCCTGCTTCATCTCTCTCTCAGCTAAGGGGTCCCTGCTTCATCTCTCTCTCAGCTAAGGGGTCCCTGCTTCATCTCTCTCTCAGCTAAGGGGTCCCCGCTTCATCTCTCTCTCTAAGGGGTCCCTGCTTCAACTCTCTCTGCTAAGGGGTCTCTGCTTCATCGCTCTCTCTCTCTCTCTCTCTCTCTCTCTCTCTCTCTCTCTCTCTCTCTCTCTCTCTCTCTCTCTCTCTCTCTCTCTCTAAGGGGTCCCTGCTTCATCTCTCCCTCTGCTAAGGGGTCCCTGCTTCATCTATATCTCTGCTAAGGGGTCCCGCTTCATCTCTCTCTCTATTAAGGGGTCCCTGCTTCATCTCTCTCTGCTAAAGGGTCCCTGCTTCATCTCTCTCTGCTAAGGGGTCCCTGCTTCATCTCTCTCTCTGCTAAGGGGTCCCTGCTTCATCTCTCTCTGCTAAGGGGTCCCGTTAAGGGGTCCCTGCTTCATCTCTCTCTGCTAAGTGGTCCCTGCTTCATCTCTCTCTCTCTGCTAAGGGGTCCCTGCTTCATCTCTCTCTCTGCTAAGGGGTCCCTGCTTCATCTCTCTCTGCTAAGGGGTCCCGTTAAGGGGTCCCTGCTTCATCTCTCTCTGCTACGGGGTCCCTGCTTCATCTCTCTCTCTCTGCTAAGGGGTCCCTGCTTCATCTCTCTCTCTGCTAAGGGGTCCCTGCTTAATCTCTCTCTGCTAAGGGGTCCCGTTAAGGGGTCCCTGCTTCATCTCTCTCTGCTAAGGGGTCCCTGCTTCATCTCTCTCTCTCTGCTAAGGGGTCCCTGCTTCATCTCTCTCTCTGCTAAGGGGTCCCTGCTTCATCTCTCTCTGCTAAGGGGTCCCGTTAAGGGGTCCCTGCTTCATCTCTCTCTCTCTGCTAAGGGGTCCCTGCTTCATCTCTCTCTCTGCTAAGGGGTCCCTGCTTCATCTCTCTCTGCTAAGGGGTCCCGTTAAGGGGTCCCTGCTTCATCTCTCTCTGCTAAGGGGTCCCTGCTTCATCTCTCTCTCTGCTAAGGGGTCCCTGCTTCATCTCTCTCTCTGCTAAGGGGTCCCTGCTTCATCTCTCTCTGCTAAGGGGTCCCGCTAAGGGGTCCCTGCTTCATCTCTCTCTGCTAAGGGGTCCCGCTAAGGGGTCCCTGCTTCATCTCTCTCTCTAAGGGGTCCCTGCTTCATCTCTCTCTGCTAAGGGGTCCCGCTAAGGGGTCCCTGCTTCATCTCTCTCTGCTAAGGGGTCCCTGCTTCATCTCTCTCTCTCTAAGGGGTCCCTGCTTCATCTCTCTCTCTGCTACGGGGTCCCTGCTTCATCTCTCTCTCTGCTACGGGGTCCCTGCTTCATCTCTCTCTCTGCTAAGGGGTCCCTGCTTCATCTCTCTCTGCTAAGGGGTCCCTGCTTCATCTCTCTCTGCTAAGGGGTCCCTGCTTCATCTCTCTCTCTGCTAAGGGGTCCCTGCTTCATCTCTCTCTGCTAAGGGGTCCCTGCTTCCTCTCTCTCTCTAAGGGGTCCTTGGCCTGAAAACGTTGAAGACCCCTGCTCTATAGCAGATGTTCTCACACTTTATAGGTCACGACCCCCAAAATAATCATATATGAACTGGGGACCCCCCAGTTCAAACAAAGTGTAAATTGTAGAGTTGAAGCATTACATTTAGTTTGACTCAGTTCCACGTTGCAAGGCGTTGTGAGCTTGTAGATCGTCTATTTTCACAATATTTGCCTCTTTATGTTATTTGACAATTTGTCCAATGTTTGACCAGTTTATACTTTGATTACTTTTAAAAGTTCTTTCATTGTCACTTCACTGTCATCTGGGGACCCCCTGGGGGTCCCTCTGGGGGTCCCCAGATGGGGGTCCCTAAGGGGGTCACCGGGTGGGGGTCCCCCTGGGGGTCCAGACCCACAGGTTGAGAACAAACCTTTTCATGTCAATCTGAACAGTTTGTTCCAGAGACTCCATTTTTACAAGATTCATTTTTAGAAAATAGCAGATCTACAAGTTCACAACACGCCGTGATGCGACATGTTGTGTGCTTGTAGATCGTCTATTTTCAAAGAGTCAATTCATACAGTAAATGGTTAAAGTGGTTACACTGATTTTGATGCAATATACATGAATGTTGCTGGGGACCCCCTGGAACGCCTTCAAGGACCCCTGGGGGTCCCCGGACCCCACTTTGAGAATCACTGTATGATGATATCATGATCTATAAATCTGTACAATATTCATGTTTAAATGTGTTACCCCCCCATCGCTATGGAAACCAAACCATATTGATTCTATAAACACCCCCCCCCCCCCACACCCCGTTCCTGATTATTACATTATGATACACCACCCTGTCTGTCTGTCTGTCTGTCTGTCTGTCCTCACAGCCTGTCTGTCTGTCTGTCTGTCCTCACACAGAGACACAGAGGAGTCAGGGTCTAACCCAAAGCCAGCATAGAGAGGTTCAGTAAATGTGTCCTGGACGGTATAAAGGTGTGTCAGTGTCGGTGAGGACACTTCATAGAAGGACAGAGTCCCACCAGGACAGTCCAGATACACTGCTACTCTGTTGGAGCCAGAGGGACGATCAGGAAGGTAAGTGGTCTTACTATTGTGTGTGACAGAGTATCCGTTAACATGGTTACCATCATAACAGAACAGTCTCCATGACATTTTATTGTTTCCAAGGTGACAGTCATCACCCTGTCCTTTCCTACTGATTCCTCTGTAAGTTACTGCTATATCAACCTCTCCACTCCTCTCTACCTCCCAGTAACAGCGTCCAGTCAGACCCTCTGTACACAGAACCTGGACCCGTCCATCAAACCTTTCTGGATGATCAGGATATGAATGAGGCTGTTCCACCCACGTTGCCTTCATGTTGGTCTCAGAGAGAGAGAGGTTTGTGTCTGCTGTGTTTGAGTCCAGTGTGAGGCGATGAGAATCTGATGAGAAAACAACACAGTAAACATTAAATACATCATTCACTGAGTGACACACATACGCACAGGCGCACACACACACGCACGCACGCACGCACGCACGCACGCACGCACGCACGCACGTGCATGCATGCAAATACACCCACCCACACACACACACACACACACACACACACTATAATAATGGATCAGGTAAGGTGTGTGTGTGTGTGTGTGGGGGGGGGGGGGGGGGGGGGGGGGTTACAGAATCAATAAAGTTTGGTTTTCCATAGTGATGGGAGGGGGGTCTCTGTGTGTCTAACACATTTAAACATGAATATTGTACAGATTTATCGATCATGAATACAGTGGTTCTCAAAGTGGGGTCCGGGGACCCCCAGGGGCAGGGGCGGTAACATAGGGTACGCCTGGGAGCTCAAGCGTACAGCTATGAGACGTTCGCCGGAGCCGGGTCTTTTTGGACCGGACTGCCACCCCACTTTTCAGGCTATCGACCTATTTCTTCTGTCATTTGGTCCGTTTTTTCCCCCCAAACGGCGCTATGGTCCCAATGTCCCCATTGTCTTGCTAAATCGCTGCTGGAGCTTGTTGCGACCCCAGTCACTCATGCTAATTGCTTCCAATACACAAGTCTGTCTGCTATTACATGTTCAACCGGTTCTGATGGGCCAGGCTGCAGCGGTGTAAAGTAACAAATTACATTATACTCACTCAAGTAGCCTACTGTAGGCCAAGTACAATTTTGAGGCTTTCTCAGAGGCAAGTATTGTAGGCTACTTTTACTCCACTACACATATTTGTAAACAGCTGTTACTTTGCATATTTCGATTATTATAAAGGCATACATTAACCACTTCAGTCTATATATTTAGGCCATTAGAAATGAAAATACAAGATCACAATGCAGACGCTTAGCTATAATTGTGAGCTTAGAACTGCTAAAATATTTGTATCTATGGTAGGCTGTGAAAACCTGTGAAATGGGACATTCTGCAAATGACTATGTTTTATTTATACAGTACATTTTGATACCAAAACGTCATTATGCAAGTACATTTTGGACATGGGACTTCTAACAGAGTATTTCTACTTTTAGTTACTTAAGTAAAACATGGGAGTACTTTTCTATTTTTCTTCACTGACGGCCGGGCTGCTAATCGAGCATCGGCTCGCTCACTCTCTCTCTCCTCACTCACTGTAGTCAGTGCGATGCAAAGCAGTTCATATCTAACTTTAACAGTAGCTTGAATTTCCCTTCCTTTATTCAACTTAATTTATTTTCTCGAAAATACATTGAGCGTAGCAGAGCCCTAGCTCATCCATAATGCTGAGATTACAGAAGGCATAATATGCCTACAACATTGTAGGGTATAATAATTAATATTGAAATAAGAACAGCAGGATAAAACAAGTTATTTATTGTGAAAAAGGGGTGGGGTCCAAAACGAGCATCCAGCTCAATATTGAAACTTCATCGCCCCTGCCCAGGGGTCCTTGAGGGGGTTCCAGGGGGTCCCCAGCAACATTCATGTATAGCATCAAAATCACTGTAACCACTTTAACCATTTACTGCTGAACGATTGACTACTTGAAAATAGACGATCTACAAGGTCAAAACGCGCCACATTGCGGGACGTTGTGAGCTTGTAGATCTGCTATTTTCAAATGAAGAATATTGGGAAAATGTTGTGTCTGGCACAAACGTTTTTCAGATGGGGTCCTTGACACACACCTAGACACATGCTCTGTGAGCTTGTAGATCTGCAATTTGTAAATAGCCAAGGTGTAAAGTATGGATAAAGTGGTTCAAAT
Organism: Nannobrachium achirus; assembly: GCF_963921795.1. Taxonomy (NCBI): domain Eukaryota; kingdom Metazoa; phylum Chordata; class Actinopteri; order Myctophiformes; family Myctophidae; genus Nannobrachium; species Nannobrachium achirus. The sequence goes on from NC_137830.1 coordinate 50,614,362, forward strand.
GAGTGATGCTGTGAACATTTTGCTGGGGACCCCCTGGAACCCCCTAAGGACCCCTGGGGGTCCCCGGGCCACACTTTGAGAAGCATCAACCACTTTAACCCTTCATCGACCGGTGTCTCCCAGGGCTCTATACCCTCCACACTCCAAAATAGCCGATCTACAAGTTCACAACACGTCGCAGCACGATGAGTTGAGAGCTTGTAGATCTGCTATTTACGGTGAATGTTCACGTATTAAGACATGTCCAACATTGGGACGCGGGGTTTAAATGGTTAATGGTTCAAAGAAGGTTCTTTGAGGAACCATCTGTGGTTGTGAGCTTGTAGATCTGATATTTGGGCGGGCGGACATATCTCAGATCTTAATGGGTTAACCGCTTAAGCCTTATTTAAAATATAGTGAAAATAGCAGATCTTCAAGCTCACAACGCCTCACACTGCGGTGCATTGTGAGCTTGTAGATTGGCTATTTTCACAATATTTAAGCAGTTCTGTTTTAATGCATTTATTTTTGGGGAAATGTTTTTAATTTCAAAACAACAATGGCATTGATGGAAAATAAAGTTCTGTAGTTTGTACTTTTTAATACTTGAGTAGGCTATTTACCTGAGTATTTACTGGAGTAACACTTTCAGGACATAAAAATTTCCAAACATGGAATAAACCCCCAAAATGATATGTGGCCACGGACCCCCATCTCAATATATTTAGTTCCAGGGACCCCGAAGAAGCAAAACTTGAGTTACAAAATACATATATTCAAAGATTTGCACACATTTTCACGACTTTAAAAAAATAGCAGATCTACAAGCACGCAACGCGGCACTCGGTGCCGCGCTGTGAGCTTGTATATCTGCTATCTTTCAATAGTTAAAGCATAAAATACTTTTGGGCCCTAGTACCTCAGTTCCACTTAGGTTTTTTTTAAATCCTCTGAATACAAGGAGGGAGGGGCCAACACAGTATAAAACACTGTATAAAACTGTGTATAAAATGTCAATGTGACAGACAGACAGACAAACAGACAGACAGACAGACAGACAGACAGACAGACAGACAGACACTCACATCTTGTAAGGAGTTGAGGTTTAATCCAGTGTTCTCCTCCATGATTCACACTGTAGGAAATAGAACAACAATGAATCAATGTCTGACTGTCTAACACACACACACACACACACACACACACACACACACACACACACACACACACACACACACACACACACACACACACACACACACACACACACACACACTAGGGTTTAATACCGGGGTCCCGGGATCCGGTCTTCCCGGGCAGAGTGCACGTAATTTCCCTCCCGGGAATTGGCGGCGACACCCGTCGTCCTGGAGGTTGTGTTTTTTCTTGTTAGAAAATACAATTTACTAGCAGCGCAGAGGCAATTAGACTAACTGACACGTTATCCTCACCAGCCGTGCAAGCATCTCATCTGTTTCAGCTGTGTGGAAGGATTTTACCAGTCTCTGTGGGCTGTCAAGCAAGCCTGTCATCGAAGCGTTATTGGAAAGGACACCCGGGCTCCAGGGAAACCCCGCCCACCGAAGCTTTTGATTGGCTGAAGCGGAGCTAGGGAGCGCTCAATTGTAGTCGCTTGGACAGGGCGTTTATCGTGGGCTTGCCCAGGCCTTACGGCCTGGGCATAAATATAACGATTGCATTCACCACGGCTTCGTAACTCGCGCGGCGCTCCGCCGGCCGCGCGGCCCTGGCCCGCACTTCGCGGCCACTCGCGCCTGCGGCGCTCGGGGGCGAAGAGCAGGACCAAGGTCCGCTGGCCTTCGCGCCGCTTGCAATGTCGTGGACAATCGAGCGGCTCCGTCTGTAGCCCGGGTGTCATTTCCAATAACGCGTCATGGAATAGCTGATCTACCATCTCACAACGTAGCGCAAAGTGCCGCGTTGTGAGCTTGTAGATTGGCTGTTTTCACTAGGCAAGTTTACTTCTTAAAGTGATGCGGAGAAAACACTGACAGGTGATAATGGCGCATTTACTTTCTTATTGTTGCATTAATTATGCTCTTAACGTTTTTACATGAGAAACTCTCCAGCAAAAAAAGAAAAAAGGAAAAAAATAGCCTTCTACAATCAGCTAAATGAAGAGCACGCACACAGTTCGTGAGAAGCTGCGGTGCAGTGTCGCGCCCTGTGAGCTTGTATAACTGCTATTTTTCTATAACTATGAAACACTAGATTTGACATACATTGCCAAGATATAAACTGTAAACACCAATAATGCATGCATTATTGATGTGTCCACTCCACTCAGTCAATTACACTCACAAATGGCAACTCTAAATATAAAATGGCCTACTCTGTTGGTTTGCATTTCCACACAATATATTTTAACCAGAATTAAAACATCTGACAGCACTTTGTGACCATTTATGAATTGTATTGGCGTAGGTCTACCTTTCAAAATGAGTGGGATGGTTGCGCACTTGCGCTTGTTTGCTTGAAGTTAGAGAAACACTTTTCTGCTCACTGCAACACAAAGATCATCTTCGCTCTGCTAAGTCGTGATATTTTGTTTTTAAAAAAGTGGGCGCAGAATTTGCAGAAAACGTCTTTTCAAAGAGATTGGCCTACCTACTGTATGTGGCAGGAAAATGAATAACATCCATTGCTGCTTTTGACAGTCCCGTGAATAGCGCAGCCACAGAGACCGTGTGTGGTGGATGATGTGAATTGTTTTTGTAGCCTAATGTCCGCCGATCGGATATAAAGGTCCAACAACAGCGAGTCCTGAACTGAAGTTCTGATGACAGCGAGCCCCCGCGGACTGGCAATGATCATCATATCTTTCTAGTGAACTGAAGTTCTGATGACAGAGCCAAGCCCCCGCCCTGCGGACCGGTGATCATATCTTTCTACTTTTTGTCTCCGCCAGGCCGAGAGATATAGGAGACCGTTTGCACCGTTTTTTTAATATATATGTAAGTATATTAATGGGACATCCCGGGGAGGCCGGGATAAGGTCCGAAAATTCCCGGGAATTAAAATTAGCTAAATCCGGGAAAGTATTAAACCCTAACACACGCGCGCACGCACGCACACACACACACCTAGTCTACTCACTTCAGAGTCTCCAGTTCAACATTGTAAGGAAACACTGCACTAACCAACATGGACACAGTCCAAGTCTACTCACTTCAGAGTCTCCAGTGCAGCAGAGAGCTTCTTCAGACCAGAGCCTCCTAAGTGGCTGAAGTTCAAGTCCAGCTGTTTCAGATGGGAGGAGTTGAAGGTCAGAGCTGAAGCCAGAGAAGAACAGCCTTCCTCTGTGAGCCCACAGCCCGACAACCTGCAGAGAAATCCATATTTAACAAATTGCTGTTGATGTTCAAGTAGAGATCCACACAGAGAGAAAACACACTATTTATTTACCTCAGGATCTGCAGTCTACACTCTTCACTCTTCAGTAGAGCAGAGAGTTGCTCCACTTGTGATTCCTGCAGGCAGTTGAAACTGATGTCCAATTCTCTCAAATGGGAAAGATTAGATCTGAGAGCTGAGAGCAGGATGTCAAATCCTGTCTGTGTGATGTTACAGCCAGCAAGTCTGTAATTAAAGATTACATATCTGGATTGATTATCAGAGTTTTGGAGGAGGGACCAAAGAGATGGAAAGAACAGGCAGGCAGGAATAATGTGAAGTCAATTATGGTCATCTTCCAACAGGAAGCTAACTGACAGGAAACAGGAAGCAGCAAGTTAACATCAGATGATTCAGCAAACTGATAGAGAGAGGACAGACAGACAGACAGACAGACAGACAGACAGACAGACAGACAGACAGACAGACAGACAGACCTGGTAGTTATAGTAATAGTTGTAAAAAGAAAAAAAGTAAAGTGAAAAACCTCCCCGGGGTGGTGACCACAATCGCCTCCTCCTTCAAAGGGAAGCCTACTATATATATACACTTAACACTATGGCCCCCTGTGGACTCAGTGAAGAATTTGACATCAAGCCTTTTTTGTGACATGTTTATATATCTGTATATATTTATTTATATATTTTTTCTATTTGTGTGTACATATGTGTTGTTTTTCTGATGTTACTGTCTTTTATTATTGCCTTTACTCATCTGATTACATTTTGTGTACTGTTTATATATTTTGTTTTGGTCTCTTCTTTAGGCGTATACTGAGGGACTCTGTGTTTTTTTACACATGTTATTTTGTTTACATTGTTTGGCTATTTTATAGCTTTAACCAGGCTACACTGGTAGACTGTTTATAAATATTGTCACTAGCCCAGATCCTCTGATTTTTAAAAGGGCAGTGTTATTAGACTAGATGGGTGTGTCTACCCAGCTGCTACACATGTGTACTGATGAACTTGTTCCATATAACTGGCTAGCAACAACAGACTGCTGGTGCTGGTCGGCTGGGGAACCAGCAAACCTTCCAGTCTGTGTTTACACCAGTTTGACACTCAATGATTGTGTAAGTGGATGTGATAATTCCCTAGCAGCCATGATGGATCACATATTGTATTTACTGTAGCGTATCAGTGTGATGTGATGCCAGAGCATAGGGGAGGCTTAGCCCTAGAATGTCTCCAATATTCGGTCGATTGACTCTCCGAGTAATCCCTCAGATGTGGAGCCATAGAACGCTCCCATGGCGCGGCGGTTAGCAACTAATCTGCGCGGCACTAAAGTGCTGCGCGCTTCTTGTGTACTCACCCAATAATTAATTCCTCAGCCTGGGAGAAAGATATTGTCCTGTAGTGTCATATCCATTTGAAAGTTCTGGCTGAAAACGTGTACTTTGTAAAATATCTCCACTTATCTCGAGCCAACACGGACGACTTACACGACCGGGCGAGGGGCCCGGAATGATTGCTGGACTGAATATATGGGAACATCCGCTGATCGTCACAGACGTCATCACAACTTGACAGGCGCGCTGACATTTGATCATGGGCACCAATTGAGACGTGCCACTGGTGGTTTTGCGTAAGCCGAGTTGATAAAACAAGCACCCCATTCACAGGCAACCCCTCTCACAATAAACGCTCATCAGACCGTGTGTCTGTCGTGTGTATTTATTAAAATACAACATTTAGAAGTTATCGAACTATATTTTTCACATCCAAATATAATTTCACATCATGGCACTCACAGATGAAGAATTTGAAAATTTGATTTTGAGTATTAATTTTCCTTTTCAATTAAAAAACGAACAAAAGCTTATAATTAAATCTTTGTTAAAGGGTCAGGATGTTTTGGCCATTTTACCCACTGGATTTGGGAAAAGTGCCTGTTTTGGGCTTGTTGGTCAATTAATGGACAAGGTAGGTTTAGCCTATAACATACAATTATGAGTGAGTCATTTTAACTGGTATCAACATCTAAACTATGCAACATCTAAAAGCTACATCCAGGTAGTGAGCACTACATGCTCATTATAAGCCCTCTTAAGGCACTGATGTCAGATCAGGTGACACATTGGACAGAGCTTGGGGTTCCAGCTGCAGCCATCCATAGTGACATCCCACAAGACATCAAACTTCGTGAGTAAACTATAAAACCTTTATGCCTCTGTTCTAATACGGATTGATTGATGTACTAATGGAAATTCTTAATTTTGTCACAGAGATTCTTGCTGGAAACATAAAGATGCTTTTCATCTCCCCTGAGAGCATGTTTGTGGACCCTTGGTGGGACTGGTTGAAGAGCAAAAGAAAACAAATATGTCTTGTCACTGTAGATGAGGCTCACTGCATCACTTTATGGTATAGTGCAATATGCTTAATATACCGTAATCTTTTGCATTTGTGATCAAGTAATGAAATAAGTAAACAAAAACAAAACAAATGTCACAAAATCATTTTAATTTCAATAAAGATATTCCACATTGAGTGGCTAATTTTCACATACGGTAGCCCACATTGTTTAGGCTATTTGACAGATGAATAACAAAATAATGTACTAACATCCTTACTGTGGAATCTTTTTTTGTTATTTGATATTTTTAGGGGAGACACATTTAGAGAGGCATATTTGAGAGTGCCAGAGGTCACAAGTATCCTCAACTGCCCTGTGTTGATGCTTACTGCCACTGCCACACAGGAGATGGCTGATGACATCATCCATCGGATGCATGTTGAGAAGGAATCGGTGCTAACTGTATCAGTCAGCTGTAACAGGTATATCTAGTTAATTGTGTTTCCCATAGGTAATAGGATCACTACATAAAGTATAATTTACAACACACAGTAAGTAGCCTTGGGAAGCAACGGTTTCTGAGCCATGTGGTCAGGAGCCTATCTCCTATTTATGTAGCGTGATCCAGCTTGTACAAATATACATCCCCTGGACATGACGCTAGTATGACACTGGGACTTACCCCCAATCCACCCCGTAGTGCTTAGTGCCTAGCAGGGAGTACCAGGGTACCATTTTTATAGTCTTTGGTATGACTCGGCCAGGGATTTAACCCCAACCTGCCAATCTCAGGGCGGACACATTCTTACAAGGCCACTGACCTGCAACACACAATATATACAATGTAATTTTCATTATAGCCTACAATATTATGACACTTCTTTTCCAGGCCAAACATCCATATAACTGTCCAGGGTACCACTGGTACAAACATAGCTGCAGAGGTTGGATGGCTGGTGCAGGATCTGAAAGATAAAGGCACAGATGCAGAAAAATCCATCATCTACTTCAGGTTGTGAAACAAAGCGTATCTCAGTGAATAACCACATATTTGTATCATTTTAGGCTGGTTCTGAAGATGATATATGACTACAAAGTATATTTCCTTATGTCTTACAGATCCATGTCAAAATTGACACAAGCCTTTGGCATGTTTAAGGAGAGCCTTGGCAGTGCTATGTGTCATATTGATGAAAAAAAAGAAACACATCTCCTAGTGGATATGTTTCATAGCCACACATCCCCTAGAAAAAGGGAAGAAATCCTTGCCACATTTGCCACACAAAAGAGCCCCTTAAGATGTGTGCTGGCCACTGTAGCATTTGGGTTAGGGGTTGATATAGGGGATGTGAGGCATGTTGTCCACTGGGGGCCATCTAATGACCTCCTGTCATACTGGCAGGAGGTAGGAAGGTGTGCACCAGATGGTTTGCCAGGAAAAGCACACATGTACATCTACCCAGGGTCAGTGATTAAGGGCCACATAAAGCCTTGTATGCTGTCCCTGGTGGATCAGTACAGACAGAAACGCTGTCTCCGTAAGAGGGTCCTTGACCATCTTTTTGTCAAGGGCACAAACGAGTCAGTTACACATGATGTGTGCATGATGCCAGGCTGCTGCAGTGTGTGTGACACGAAACAGTGACAGAGAAAATGGTTAATTAAACCCAATTCCAAAGCTCTACAAGGCATGTTTTCTGTTTTATTTTTAAATCTGGTTAAGAATATTTTCCATCAAGAAATTAAACTGTTAACGGTCTATTTTATTTTTTGTTTGTTTGTGGTTGGTTGGTTAGTTATTCACATTACTTATGGATACAGTAAGTATCATACTCACGTTACACGTAATTCTTCTGGTCCCACAGATCAATTTCAAATGCCAGGCGTTTTATAGATTTCCCCAGTTTCTCTGGCTTTGTGATGGACTGTGGGTATGTGAATGTATCGTAGCCCTTGTGGTGTCGTCCCGGTATAAAAGAAAATAGGGCATCCTCTCTATATTCCTCAAAAAAGGTAACAATGTCTGATTTCATGCATGGAGAGTTGTTACTGTGGGAGGAAGCGAACTGGCCTATGCCCGAGGACAGGAACAATTGCTCGAAGGCTTTCCCAAATGGCCCAGACATTTCTGCACACCTTGCCACCTGCTCAGCAGTATAGCGGCCCGGGTCCACTTGAGAGTTTCTGAGAGAAAAAAGCAACAACATCATTGTAAGTTGGCTGTGTACTTTATAATCTGTTAACTGGCAAAGAGCACTATGTTAATAGATACCTTTGAATTCATTGTTCATAAATTCATTAACCAGGTCTAAGGGGATATTCTTCCCAGGCCCACCACTTAGGTTGGCCACTCTGCCCCACACCATCTCCATGGCAAGCCGATCGGGCAAATAACCCTCAATTCCTAATGGACAACATAAACCAAGGCATAACAAATTGTAAAGACATTAACCACTATAGATGTTAATTGCATTATACTGCAATCACACTGTTACCAATGATCATTATACCAGTTAGCATTCTGTGGCCAAGTATGAAGTACTTGTGATGTTTTTTTTGCCAGAATGACAGAAGGTCATGCTTCCAGAGTTGCATCAAAGCTGGTCCATCACCCTCTGGGACACAATCCTGCCTGGCCATGTGGCAAAGGCCCCTCCACATCAGTGCCTTGGTATAGGTCAGAACTTTGTCCTGACCTTGATGTGCGCACTCTGGTGAGCAGTACCATTCACCTTTTAGTGGAAATGCAAAAGATTAGTCCAAGTAAGACACATAATATTTTGTATTAAGATCATAATGTCAGTAAGTGGTTTCATTGAGGATGAACCTCTATAGAGGTCAAGCAATAGACACAGTTAATACACTATAATACCCTCAGTTTTCTTCCGCTCCTCAGGCCTCAAACAGCGGATGTGGTACCACTCATTGTGGAGGCATTGGTCTCGGAGATGGCACTGTACCATGGTGCCTCCTTTTTTTATGGCATGTGCAGTATATGTAGTCTACACTGTCCTCACATATGGAACTACAGAACCAATCCCCTTCTGGCGCAGACAGGAGATCAGTACAGGCCAAGTGGGTCCATATGTGAGGACAGTTGTAGTTGCAGCACAGTAGCATTTCTCCGCCTTTCTCTGTTGAGGAAACGGAACAGGCTTGTTCAATCACACACAACTTGTAATGTGTATTATTCACATTTATCTTCACCATATGTGGCCTATGTCTATGTACAACAAAGTGCACCAACAACGTAAAAGAGCCTCCAAATGAGACTTTCCAGTTTGGCAAGCCACGATTTGACCACAATTGCACTTTTGGTGATTAAATGTTCTTTACCTTCCTGGCAATGACAGAAAGGATAGGTCTGTTGGTTGCCACTATCTTTTTGGGCAATTGCTGCCACCAGCTCAATCTCCTCCTGTTTAGGTGCCAACCAACAGAACTCCACCACCTTTTCTGCGAGGTCATGGAGCCATTGCAGTTGGTCAGCAGCCAGGTCAAATTCTGGGACATTGGCATCTGCCCGTTCAATGCCCAGTAAACTGCCTGCATACGCTGTAATGTAGGCAGAGCAACTGAACTGAAAATTAAAGAGATGAATTATTAAAACCTACCAGCTGACAATACAGTACATACAAGCATATTTATTTAATAGGAGATCTTACCACCATCATGTCTGCAGCATGTTGGAAGTTTTTCTTCACCTCCTTTTTTAATGACCTGTGGTCAAAAGCAATCTTGAGCTGAGCAAGTGTGCCCCGTGCTGCCATGCTTTTGTCAGAGTACAGAAGGTCAAAATCATCCTGTAGAAGAAAATGACAGAAGCATATTCTACATGTGATACAAACTAGATGTGATAACATGGATGGTAATACTTGAAAATAACATTTGATCTACCTGCAGAAGGAGCATTTCTTTGTGAAAGTCTTGAGGAGCTTCAACAAGCCCCTCAAGCCTTTCTACTGGGGTGTTATGGGTGACCCTTGTGTGGTGGGCTTCTGTCATGTGTTCGATGCTCAAGCCATCCCCACAGCAGAGCACAGGGAATGGCTTGCCATCTATGATGGGGACATGCTTGTGTAAGGCATCCATCATTTCCATAACCCCAGGAAGAGAGCTGGGATTTGTCTCTATGACACCCAGGTTCACCTAGAGGTGGAATTAATGGAACATTTCATCATATCATTTCAAGTCTTTTATCTTCCAATTATATAGTGAAATAATGTGAGTGACGTTGCTTACTAGTTCACTTTTTTGGGACATCTCATGTCGATATAAATGGTCAATGTGGCGAATGACCATCTTTTGGACAGGCTGCAAGCCTGACAGGTTGTCTGCCAGCACACGCATGACCAAGATGGTCATCCTCTGTTTGATGGCACTGTAATCCTACAAGCAACAGATTATTAGCAGACCCAAATTCACGTGAATTGTTAACAATAGAATGATTAAGATTTATATTTAACATATCTGCCAAGATAAAATATATGACTTATTCCAGGGACCTACCTCCTTCGATGGTAAGATGTGGTAGGGGGACACTTCCATTGCCTTCATTCCAGATCCAGTTAACTGGCTGAAAGACACCTTGTTCAGGTGGGCAAATGAAAGCGCCCATAGGAGGACCTTATTGCCTGGGCTGTCCCTTCTGTGGTGCTTTTCTTGCACATATATCTGCAATGAATCATCATATTATTATTGTAATTTCTTGGTGGATAATTATATTGTCTTATGATGCAGCACTTAGTTAAGCTATATGTCTGAACAATGAATTGGAAGCATAACTGTAACATTCACCTGAACATTGTCCCAAGTCAGGGAAAATGACAGCACTTTTTCAGCTGGATCTTGTGTCTGAAAGTGGAAATATAGTTTCAATTCTGAACACACATATACTCTGTGTGTGTGTGTGTGTGTGTGTGTGTGTGTGTGTGTGTGTGTGTGTGTGTGTGTGTGTGTGTGTGTGTGTGTGTGTGTGTGTGTGTGTGTGTGTGTGTGTGTGTGTGTATATATATATGCTCTAATAAATGCAGTGGCTTTGCAACGCTAACATGGCACATTGACTCTCACCTCTATTTTGTCCTTCCAGACTTTTAATCGTGTGTCAAGACCCTTTCGCAGATCATCGATGAGCCGCCTAGATGCTGGTTTGGACTGGCAGACACCCAGGGAGTTGAGGGTTTGAAATACTTTCCCTGGGCACCCCTGTTTCCACATCGATAATGCTATGCAGCCCTGAACAAAGACAACCTTTGGAACAAAAGTGTTTATTTGCTTTTATGCATCAATGAAAACGTACAAACATCTTGTCAGCAAATAAACGAAAGTGAACCTTTGACATGCATGCTGTGTTTTGCATGATTGCAAGTGCCATGCCTTTCCTCTTGTTCACAAAGGCCTCAGCTTCCTCCTCTGTTTGAATACTGAAACAATAGAAATGTCTTGAATTAAGGGATGCTTCATATTTTGATTCACCCTGGGTGCATTTCCTACTTATCAACCAAACCTTCCATCATTGGAAGGGTTGGAAATAGCACAAGGGTTCCACATATTGTAACTATATTTTATGGTAGTAATTATATTGTGAATTAAATGATTCTGTTGCTACATATATATGTTGTATCATACCGTCTACATCTAAGGCGTCGAACAGATCTGTGGGACCTGATGCTTTCCGGGGAAGGAAACATGCATTGTAGGCACGTGTTTGTAACAGGGGCCTTTACGGAAAGCCACCCCATTGTGTCCTCCCAGGAGAACGTTTCCAGATTCTCCACAGAGGGTTTTTGTCGCAGGGGACTATTTTTGTCCTGGACCATTGCTTTTCTCTGAAAATAAGATAATATCACAGATAGAAATGTATTTGCTTCAGACATTTTAGTAGAGCTCTTTGTGAATAAATATGAACGAGATAGATAATGTGACCCAAAACAGATCAATTGGTAAAAGTAAATAGGATTAATTACCTCTTGGCTAAGTGCCTTGCAAACCACCTGCAGCATGGACTTTCTGGCCATGGTGGTAAAGAGAGCCTTCATTGCTTTGAAGTATTGGCGATGTTTTAAATAGGCAATGGCTTGGCCAACGGTAGTTTGTTTTCCTGTTTTAAAAGACACTCTCTGTTGCTTTAGGGGCCGGGCAGTAGAAGAGGTGCCAGAAGACCCAGTGTCTGGGTTTGAAGGATATGTTCTTTTTCTCCCTGGGCCCTTTGGAACAGTGTTCCTCCTTAATTGGCTTTCACAAGTATAACATATAAATGTGTGGCTCACTGGATCCAGATCTGGAAAAACTATCCCTACAGTCCTTGGACTGGCAATGGATTCTAAATTTGTCCTTTTGAACCCCTTTTTTTTCTTTACAAATGTTGTGTTGCAAATGCAACATTCAGATGCACTCATTTTCACAAATAAGGATTGTACACCTGTATAATACAGGTGTACACCTCTAAAACTGAGGTAGCTAAAAGTAAAAAAAAAAACAATATAATAATATAATAATAATGACAAAAAATAAGTATAATATATATATAAGTTGTAGATATACAAATCTACATAGACTTGATTTTTCAATCTCTTTTTCGTTAGCTTTTTAGTTTCCAAACCTTTCTCAGTTCTCAACAGACACCAAAGTGCGTTTGGGATGCGAGAGAGGTTGCCTGTGAATGGGGTGCTTGTTTTATCAACTCGGCTTACGCAAAACCACCAGTGGCACGTCTCAATTGGTGCCCATGATCAAATGTCAGCGCGCCTGTCAAGTTGTGATGACGTCTGTGACGATCAGCGGATGTTCCCATATATTCAGTCCAGCAATCATTCCGGGCCCCTCGCCCGGTCGTGTAAGTCGTCCGTGTTGGCTCGAGATAAGTGGAGATATTTTACAAAGTACACGTTTTCAGCCAGAACTTTCAAATGGATATGACACTACAGGACAATATCTTTCTCCCAGGCTGAGGAATTAATTATTGGGTGAGTACACAAGAAGCGCGCAGCACTTTAGTGCCGCGCAGATTAGTTGCTAACCGCCGCGCCATGGGAGCGTTCTATGGCTCCACATCTGAGGGATTACTCGGAGAGTCAATCGACCGAATATTGGAGACATTCTAGGGCTAAGGGGAGGCTATGCCTTCCCAAATGCTACTGGGTAGTTTTCAAATTAGGCTATAGCCTAATATACAGTATGAGCGCAGCATTATATAGACAGATTTCTTGTTTACCAAATTTGAGACTTCATGCGCAGGTGCCTAAAATGTAATCAATTCCCCAAATGTGTTGTTTTGGGGTGCGCTCAGCGCTCAGCACGGGTTTCAGTTCATTCGTACTTCTTCTGTGTTGGCTGGTGAGACGTCACCCGGGCCACAACGGCATTGCACGCTGAGAACAGCTGACTGTACAAGCTTCAGTCATACAGTAGCCTACAAGCTCACATCACGTTGTGGATGTGCCTGTAGGGACTCTGAGCTTGGAGGTCTGCTATTCTCTGCGTGCAACATCGTTGGAGAATAAAGGCTTGATCCTGATGGCCATGGGCTGCAGCTGCTGTGATCATACTCATAGAGCGCTCTCTAGTCTCTGTCTCTCCATTCTCAGTGGAAGAAAACGTATTATGATTTTTTTTAAAGTATCAATACTGCATTATTGAAATACTCTGTTACAAGTTAAAGTCCGGAATTCAAAATGTACTTGGGTAAAAGAAGGCTACGAAAGTGATGGCATCAAAATAAGCAATGTGTCACAGCGCGACACGTTGTGAGCTTGTAGATCGGCTATTTTTATTAGTTTTAGGTATAAAACAGGGCTAAAGATGGCTTTATAATATAATCATTTATATCTGCAAAGTAACTCAAGTTTTCATATAATTGTAGAGGAGTGAAAGTAGCCTACAATATTTGGATCCGGAATGTAGTATTGAAAAAAAGAAAAACAGCCTGGCATAGATGCTGTTTGGCTCACCCGCCGCCTAGTGGCCAGAGTGAGTACTAACCAACACCGTATCATGATTCTACCATGATGTCAACTTAATGCACACTCCTCTTATTAGAATCAAACAATAAATAATAAAACAGAACAAATCTAAATAATGCTGGTTAATTAATCTGACCTCAGTATCTCCAGTTCACAATGTGGACTCTTTAATCCAGCAGAGATGAGTTCCATGAATGAATCCTCCACGTTGTTATAACTGAGATCCAATTCTCTGAGATGTGAAGGATTATAGCTGAGAGCTGAAGACACAATTTCATAATCTGGCTCCTCGAGTTTACAGCCAACAAGCCTGTAAATGTAGAATATGTAAAAACAGAGATTATCAACACAGATTAGATCAAGTTCATGTTCAAGGAAAAAGAAAACATGAAAAAAATCATTCAATCCCAAACATGGATCACATGGTGAGGGTTGTATCAACGCAGCCCCAGAAGCATTTCCACTTAAACCAGGAGGAACACTGATGTGAACATTTGAACTGTTTGTTGTGCGTCTTTAATGGTTATTTTATGTTCATAGGAGTTTTGTCATTCTAGGGTCAAGACCACTTGACCTTTGGTGGTGTTGTCGTTTTGAGGGCACAAAGGTCAAATGTCAGGACAGGAAGGTCATCAAATAAAATAATGATTTAACTTCCACATAAATAATTTAATATTTACTGCCAATAATGACTACCGGTATATACTTGTTAATTGAGACGCGCGCAAGCACACACACACACACACACACACACACACACACACACACACACACACACACACACACACACACACACCACAGTGTTTTTTTGGTTAGAGGTGCTACAGGACTGTGGACATAGGAACATAATATCACTGTTGTGATGTCATAATGTATTATACAGTATAACTCCTGTCTGTTTCAGGGTCAATTATAATGTATTAATGTCTTATTAGCCATGGATCTTTTTAATATGACTATTTTTTTATTTGCACATAAACACAATACCACCAGACCTGATTATTATTGGATATTTTACATTAACCATCATTTCTGCTTATAGTGTTGGATGTGAAGGTATATTTATTCTCTCTTCCAATACGTTTTCTATTCACATGACTACTAACCGAGCCTTTCTGGTGTTCCTCACAGCTGGGACCAGCCTGGATTTCCCCCAGCCTGATGTTGTGTTGTATTTGCCCAGGTCCAACTCATCCAGAACCTCCTCTGACGTCAGCAGCATGTGGGCCAGAGTTGAACACTGGCTCTCAGTCAGTTCTGTCTTTGATCTGTCCCCTGACTCCAGGTACTGTTGGATCTCCAGATGCAGTGAGTGGTCATTCATCTCCATCAAACAGTGGAGGATGTTGATAAATCTGTCAGGAGAAATATCTGCATCCTCAAATTTCATCTTCTTCAGGTTGTTGATGGCTCTCTGGATGCTCTTTGGACTGTTTTTTGTCTGAAACAGCAGACCTCCTAACAGACTCTGGTTGGACTCCAGTGAGAGGCCATGAAGGAAGCGGAGAAAGAGGTCCAGGTGACCATTCTTACTCTTCAGGGATTTTTTGAAGGTTCTCTTCAGGAAGACATCCAGGCTCATATATTTTTCTTCTTCTCCTCCTCCTCCTCCTTCTCCTTCTTCTTCTTCTTCCTCTTCTCCTAGGAATGTCTTCAGTACCTCAGTATTCTTCTGTGTGTAACAGTGGAACAGGTAGACTGCAGCCAGAAACTCCTGGATGCTCAGATGAACAAAGCTGTAGACCTTTCCCTCAGATTGAACAGCCTCTTCTTTGAAGATCTCTGTACACACTCCTGAGTACAGCGAGGCGTCTTTCACATCAAGACCACACTCTTCCAGGTCTTCTTGGTAGAACATCATGCTACTTTTCTCCAAATGTTCAAACGCCAGCCTGCCCAGCTTCAGAAGCACCTCCTTGTCAGGGTTGGACATTTGAAGATTGCTAGTTGTTGCACTCACTCCCAGCAGTCTTTGTGTCGTGGTCTTCAACCAGGTCAACCAGGAATTTTCTCTTGGTTTTTGACTCATCGCCCTGTCACCATCACCCTTAACTGAGCTTGAATGCTGTTGATTCACCCCATCCGTCGTGTCATACTTCAGATTCTTCCTCTTGGTCTGAACCCACAGGAAGTGGCTGTACATCGCAGTCTGGGTCTTTGGCAGCTTTTCTGTCTCGTCTGTCTTCAACATGTCCTCCAGAACGGTAGCAGTGATCCAACAGAAGACTGGGATGTGACACATGATGTGGAGGCTCTTTGATGTCTTCACGTGTGAGATGATCTTGTTGGCCATCTTCTCATCACTGAATCTCTTCCTGAAGAACTCCTCCTTCTGGGGGTCTGTGAACCCTCGTACTTCTGTCACCAGGTCAACATGTGCAGGAGGGATCTGATTGGCTGCTGCAGGTCTGGTAGTTATCCAGAGGAGGGCTGAGGGGAGCAGATTCCCCTTGATGAGGTTTGTCAACAGCAAACCCACTGATGATGTCATTGTGACATCAGAGATGATGTCATTGTTGTTGAAGACAT
This sequence comes from Nannobrachium achirus, assembly GCF_963921795.1. Classification (NCBI taxonomy): domain Eukaryota; kingdom Metazoa; phylum Chordata; class Actinopteri; order Myctophiformes; family Myctophidae; genus Nannobrachium; species Nannobrachium achirus. Next base: position 50,630,549 of record NC_137830.1, read on the forward strand.
CAGAATCAATATCAATGTTCTCGAATTTCAGCGGAAACCTGCTTTCATCCAGACCATCAAAGATGAGGCCAACCTTCCAGACAGCGAGCTGCTCTGCTGTGACATTCTTTAATTCTGGGTGGAAATGATGGATCAGTGAGAGAAGACTGTGCTGCTCATCTCTGACCAAGTTCAGCTCCCGGAATGAGAAGGGAACCAGGAGAATGACATCTTGATTTTCCAAACCCTTTGCCCAGTCCAGAGTGAACTTACGCACAGAAAAGGTTTTTCCAATGCCAGCGATGCCCTTGGTCAGAACTCTTCTGTTGGGTGTCTCTCTGCCAAGGAGGAGGGGCTTAAAGATGTCACTGCATTTGATTGGTTGGTCATGGAGGGTCCTCTTCTTGGAAGCTGTCTCAAGCTGCCAGACCTCATGTTGGGTATTAACCCCTTCACTCTCTCCCGCTGAGAGGTAGAGCTCTGTGTAGATGCTGCTGAGGGAGGGCACTTCAGTGACGTATGTCACACGATCAAGACGGTTCAAACCGACCTTATAAAACTTTAACTGCTCCTGCGGACTGACACCTGCTATGAGAAGACAATGAAGACATGTTAAACACTCAAGTTAATGTATAACTTTACATCTAATATAGCCTACCATTAAAACTATATCTTAAATACCCGCCAGAAAATCTACAATTCGTCCAAAAATAGTAATTAATATGAGATGTAAATTAGTGTAAAATGTGCCTTACTTTGTTCACTTGTGGTTTGACTGGATGTCTTCTGTTCAGGTGTGGTTCTGAGTCTCTCTCTGTGGAGATGAAGACAATATAATATAAATAGGTAATCTAATATATTAAGTTATTTTATTGAATTAACCACTTAAGACCTATATTACTTGTCCTTCAATGAATAGTGCCGATATACAAGCTCACAATTGTAATGTTCATGATCTGACAATATTATAGTTGATCCACAAGGGGGCGCTTGGCATTTGAATATACTAGTAACATCACTGAAGCAGTGCCCCAGATGTAGATCATTGTGTGATGCTCTCCCACCCCCAGATTAATCATTTAATGAATGTATTAATCACCCAGATTCACTTGGCTTCCTCATTGGGGAGGATGTTTGTCTGTGCACCAGCATCAGGGTCTCCTCTGCTGTAAAGCACACAGCCCTGGTTCTGTTGTTGTTGTCATTGTCTCTGGAGCAGCTCTTACAGACAGGCACTACGCTGATTGGTTTGATTAAATTAACGCCCAAACACGCCCATGACTAATTCAGGGCCTTTTACACACATCGCCTTGCCGTACTGCCCTAATTAAGGCACTCATAATAGCAAAATGGCAATTGGTCACGCCTCCATATCTTAGTTTAAGAGCCGGAAACTTCTTAAGAGCTGCTCTTATTAGCTCGTTCAAAATAGACTCCTGAGTTTTGTAGTTAAAGGACAACTTTGTTTTTTTACAACAAGGGTTCATATTTTAGATAGTCATTATAAAAAAGAAAAGATGAGTGTTAAAATGTTTTCATTTACTGCTTTCTATTGTTTTAGAGATTTTAACGATTTCGATTTGCATGCATGCCCCAGGTTGGGGGAATGCATGCATGTGGCTAAATATGTCTTTTTAGTCACAATAGGTTTTCATGGGCAGATGTGACTTATGGGGGCTGGTGTAAATAGTAACAAAGAAATTGCCACCTTATTGTGTCTAAAAAATACATACTTAGCCACTTGTACGCATGCCCCCAACCACTGAAATCAAAATACTAAAATCTCTAAAACAATAGAAAGCAGTAAATGAAAACAGGTTCATCACTGAAGTTGGGATTTTCTCCTTTAGAGCGGTCACTCTTCATAGACACACAGCTGGCTGCTGAAGACTCTGCTCCCCATCTCAAAATATTTAGTTCCAGGGACCCCCCAGAATCAAAATTTTGAGCTACAAATATTCACTTAAAAAATACATATATTCAAAGATTTGCAAACATTTTCACGACTTTTCAAAAATAGCAGATCTACAAGCTTGTATATCTAGTATAGCTTGTAGGGCCCTAGTAACTCAGTCCCACTTTCCCCCCCTTGTGACGCCCCTGGCCTTACCCCTTATCCGTAACACCTTTTACCATGTTTCAATAACTTGAAATACATTTTTAAATTGTTCTAAAAGCTCTCAATGTGTTGATGTAGATTGTAGTCACGAAATATTATCAGACAAATGTCCAATCTGTGAATGAATTCCATTCCAAAGGTTTGTAAATGTGTCTAGTAACTAGGGCTGGGTTCGGTAACCGCCGTACCGCCGTATCGCGGTATACCGCGGCCTACCGCGGTGTCAGGGTCCTTACCGCGGTCAAAAAAGACAAAAAAATAGGCTATTTTTATTGAGAACGAGCGAGTTTTAAAACGGGGGAGAAGCGAGGACCGCATGCGCTCCATGCCGCTCTGCTCTGGGCCGTGTACCACACGTTGGAAGCCGCCCACATACGTCACTCACACACACACAGTGCACGCAGGGCAGTAGAGTACGGAGCACAACTCTATGACGGAGCAGCAATGCAGCATATACTTTCTCTGTAATCCACTCGACACAAGGATGTTAATACATACCTTGTGTTGTGGCATATCTTTTTTTATTCATACGGATTACTGGCGGAGCGCGGGCCGCGTGGACAAAACCGAAAATGAAACTATTTTACTTTCTCCAGCTCCACCGCGTCGCACGTTGTGCTCCGTCCAGCGGCGCGTCGGCGATTTTATAACCTTTTCTGTCAAGTCTTGTAACTAAAACCTGTATATAGCAGCACTCAATCACTGTGATTTGAGAGTTGAGACGTGACGTGAGTTTACAGAATCACTGTACACGATCTGACTACCCTTCCTCTTCTGGTTTGTTCACATAGCTGTTTGTGTCTGAAAAGCCCAAGTAGCTAGCCTACGTTACTATGGTAACCCGACAGTGCAGATCTAAAAGCTCAGAACGCATCGCGGATGCGATGTGGTGTGAGCTTGTAGATCTGCTCCTTTGAAAGCCAGACCCGCTGTGCTGTACGGAGAAGTATATCTCGGGCAGTCAGGCTGTGTCGCCTCTCCACTGTGGAGAGGCGACTTTTGGGAAGATGATTGCAATATTTTGGCTTATCGCCGAACCTTAATTAATAGATACGGGGGTGCGGTAATTACCGCAGTACCGGCGGTAAATGGGAAGACGGTAATCGCGGTAACAAAATGTCCATACCGCCCCAGGCCTACTAGTAACACATCTCACAACGATTTAAATTCAGTTTCCCTAGGAGAATCTGTGACAGCTGCTGAAAGTTGGGGTCCTAATAACTTTATTATACAAGGGAAAAAAGAAGGTTAACAAGTTTGTTAGGGGTCAAACTAGGGTTTTGTCAAGATTCTTACAAATGCTCTCATTGACCAGGATTCCTATCTATACATGGTCGCCTCCATTTCCCCTCTAAAAGACCAAATACATATTCATTTAGGGGGTCTTTGCTAACAACATATCATTTAGGGGGTCCAGAAGGCCAAATACATATCATTTGGGGAGTCCTCGCCAATTGTTGCCAATACTAAGCATATTGTCAGAAAGTGTGCTTTGTTTGGGATGATGTGAAGGCTCATGAAAATTCTACTCTTCTCCCTTCCCTAAAACACCCTGGACGACGCTCCACGCGTCCCAGACTCTTCTCCCTTCACTAAAACGCCCTGGACGACGCTCCACGCGTCCCAGACTCTTCTCCCTTCACTAAAACGCCCTGGACGACGCTCCACGCGTCCCAGACTCTTCTCCCTTCACTAAAACGCCCTGGACGACGCTCCACGCGTCCCAGACTCTTCTCCCTTCACTAAAACGCCCTGGACGACGCTCCACGCGTCCCAGACTCTTCTCCCTTCACTAAAACGCCCTGGACGACGCTCCACGCGTCCCAGACTCTTCTCCCTTCACTAAAACGCCCTGGACGACGCTCCACGCGTCCCAGACTCTTCTCCCTTCACTAAAACACCCTGGACGACGCTCCACGCGTCCCAGACTCTTCTCCCTTCACTAAAACACCCTGGACAACGCTCCACGTGTCCCAGACTCTTCTCCCTTCACTAAAACACCCTGGACGCTCCACGCGTCCCAGGCTCTTCTCCCTTTACTAAAACACCCTGGACAACGCTCCACGCGTCCCAGACTCTTCTCCCTTCACTAAAACACCCTGGACAACGCTCCACGCGTCCCAGACTCTTCTCCCTTCACTAAAACACCCTGGACAACGCTCCACGCATCCCAGACTCTTCTCCCTTCACTAAAACACCCTGGACGACGCTCCACGCGTCCCAGACTCTTCTCCCTTCACTAAAACACCCTGGACGCTCCACGCGTCCCAGACTCTTCTCCCTTCACTAAAACACCCCGGACAACGCTCCACGCGTCCCAGGCTCTTCTCCCTTCACTAAAACACCCTGGACGCTCCACGCGTCCCAGACTCTTCTCCCTTCACTAAAACACCCCGGACAACGCCCCACGCGTCCCAGGCTCTTCTCCCTTCACTAAAACACCCTGGACAACGCTCCACGCGTCCCAGACTCTTCTCCCTTCACTAAAACGCCCTGGACAACGCTCCACGCGTCCCAGACTCTTCTCCCTTCACTAAAACACCCTGGACGCTCCACGCGTCCCAGACTCTTCTCCCTTCACTAAAACACCCCGGACAACGCTCCACGCGTCCCAGGCTCTTCTCCCTTCACTAAAACACCCTGGACGCTCCACGTGTCCCAGGCTCTTCTCCCTTTACTAAAACACCCTGGACGACGCTCCACGCGTCCCAGACTCTTCTCCCTTCCCTATAATATATTGTATAGTGTTATATTGTATATTATATGAGAGGATTCACATACTGTGTGTGTGGAGGTCCAGGTTCATCACTGAAGTCGGGCGCTCCTCCTTTAGAGCGGTCACTCTTCATAGACACACAGCTGGCTGCTGAAGACTCTGCTCTGTGGTCAACACTTCTGCAATCATAAAACATGTTTATATCATATGAGCTCATGATTTTTTCTCCTTGACAATGCAGCAACAAACAATAGAAGAATGGTCTATGAACATACAGTAGGACTAAAACAGTAATATTAAGGATTCACTCTTAGGTTTTCAATGTTCTTCATAGGGGGCCCTCCCCCTGGTTTAACCCATTTAGACTGGAAAACGTATTATTACACATTATTTTGTGCTTTAACTATTGAAAAATAGCAGATATAGGGCCTACAAGCTCACAGCGCGGCACGGCACTGAGTGCTGCGCTGCGAGCTTGTAGATCTGCTATTTGTGAGTAAAAAAAAAATATATATATATATATATATATATTTATGTTTCTATGTCAGTGGTGCTCAAACCTTTTCATGTGAAGGACCCCCAAAATGATATGTATTTGACCACGGACCCCCAAAATAGCAGATCTATAAGCTTGTATATCTGATATTTTTCAATAGCTAAAGTATAAAATAATCAAGGCCCCTCCACCTTGGGCCCTAGTGACTCAGTCCCACTTCCCCCCGTGACGCCCCTGACCTTATCCGTAAAACCTTTTGCCATGTTTCACTATCTTAAAATACATTTTTAAATTGTTCAAATAACCTAACTACAAGCTCTCAACGTGTTGATGTAGATTGTAGTCAGGAAATATTATCAGACAAATGTCCAATCTGTGAATGAATTCCATTCCAAAAGTTTGTAAAGCTGTCTAGCAACACATCTCACAAAGAGTTAAATTCAGTTTCACTAGGAGAATCTGTGAACGCTCCACGCGTCCCAGACTCTTCTCCCTTCACTAAAACACCCTGGACAACGCTCCACGCGTCCCAGACTCTTCTCCCTTCACTAAAACACCCTGGACGACGCTCCACGCGTCCCAGACTCTTCTCCCTTCACTAAAACACCCTGGACGACGCTCCACGCGTCCCAGACTCTTCTCCCTTCACTAAAACGCCCAGGACGACGCTCCACGCGTCCCAGACTCTTCTCCCTTCACTAAAACGCCCTGGACGACGCTCCACGCGTCCCAGGCTCTTCTCCCTTCACTAAAACACCCTGGACTACGCTCCACGCGTCCCAGACTCTTCTCCCCTCCCTAAACCACCCTGGACGACGCTCCACGCGTCCCAGGCTCTTCTCCCTTCCCTAAAACACCCTGGACGACGCTCCACGCGTCCCAGACTCTTCTCCCTTCCCTTTAATATATTGTATAGTGTTATATTGTATATTATATGAGAGGATTCACATACTGTGTGTGTGGAGGTCCAGGTTCATTACTGAAGTCGGGCGCTCCTCCTTTAGAGCGGTCACTCTTCATAGACACGCAGCTGGCTGCTGAAGACTCTGCTCTGTGGTCAACACTTCTGCAATCATAAAACATGTTCATATCATATGAGCTCATGATTTTTTCTCCTTGACAATGCAGCAACAAACAATAGAAGAATGGTCTATGAACATACAGTAGGACTAAAACAGTAATATTAAGGATTCACTCTTAGGTTTTCAATGTTCTTCATAAGGAGCCCTCCCCCTGGCTTAACCCATTTAGACTGGAAAACGTATTATTACACATTATTTTGTGCTTTAACTATTGAAAAATAGCAGATATAGGGCCTACAAGCTCACAGCGCGGCACGGCACTGAGTGCTGCGCTACGAGCTTGTAGATCTGCTATTTGTGAGTAAAAAAAAAAAAAAAAAAAAAAAAAATATATATATATATATATATATATATATATATATATATACATATACAGTGTGTGTATATATATATATATATATATATATATATATATATATATATATATGTTTCTATGTCAGTGGTCTCTCTAGGTCGTCCTCAGACGAGCCTTCCATCGTCGCTTCCAGTCATCCCGGTTCTCCATACATCTGGCCAGCTCGTTGGTGCTTTGTGCTCCTACGTCTTTCTTGAGTACATCCACGTATGTTATTGTGGGACGTCCTCGTGACCGGTGCCCATGTGTTGGTTCCCACAGCACCAGTTTGCCGGCAGGAAGCTCCTGATGTCTTCGGCAGTGTCCTGCTAGTCTCATTCTTCTGGCAGCAATTTTCTCGCTCACCCTTGGTATTCCCTCATACAGGCTCTTGTTGGTAACATGTGCACTCTTGCTGATGTTAAGTACTGCACGCAACATTCTGGTGTAGCACCCGTCTAGAGACTTCTGCAGGGTTGGCTTCAGGGTCCAGCATTCACTGCCATAGAGGAGAACAGACTCTACCGTTGCAAAGAAGAAGCTGAGTTTGATTTGTCGGGGGAGGTTGGAGTTCCATATACTGGCCATGCCATTCAGGGCCCTCCATGCAAGTGCCTTCCTCACTTGAAGATCTTTCTCGGTTGAGTTTGAGTGGTGCTCAAACCTTTTCATGTGAAGGACCCCCAAAATGATATGTATTTAACCACAGACCCCCATCTCAAAATATTTAGTTCCAGGGACCACCCAGAAGCAACATTTTGAGTTACAAATATTCGCTTAATACATATATTCAAAGATTTGCACACATTTTCACAACTTTTCAAAAATAGCAGATCTATAAGCTTGTATATCTGATATTTTTCAATAGTTAAAGTATAAAATAATCAAGGCCCCTCCACCTTGGGCCCTAGTGACTCAGTCCCACTTCCCCCCGTGACGCCCCTGACCTTATCCGTAAAACCTTTTGCCATGTTTCACTATCTTAAAATACATTTTTAAATTGTTCAAATAACCTAACTACAAGCTCTCAACGTGTTGATGTAGATTGTAGTCAGGAAATATTATCAGACAAATGTCCAATCTGTGAATGAATTCCATTCCAAAAGTTTGTAAAGCAACACATCTCACAAAGAGTTAAATTCAGTTTCACTAGGAGAATCTGTGACAGCTGTTGAGTCCTAATAACTTTATTATACGAGGGAAAAAAGAAGAAAACAAGTTTGTTAGGGGTCAAACTAGGGTTTTGTCAAGATTCTTACAAATGCTCCATACAGTATACTTCTATACATGGTCGCCTCCATTTCCACTCTAAAAGACCAAATACATATCATTTAGGGGGTCTTTGCCAAAAACATATCATTTAGGGGGTCCACGCCAATACTGAGCATATTGTCAGAAAGTGTGCTTCGTTTGTGGCTGATGTGAAGGCTCATGAAAATTCTACTCTTCTCCCTTCACTAAAACACCCTGGACGACGCTCCACGCGTCCCAGACTCTTCTCCCTTCACTAAAACGCCCTGGACGACACTCCACGCGTCCCAGGCTCTTCTCCCTTCCCTAAAACACCCTGGACGACGCTCCACGCGTCCCAGACTCTTCTCCCTTCACTAAAACACCCTGGACGACGCTCCACGCGTCCCAGACTCTTCTCCCTTCACTAAAACACCCTGGACGACGCTCCACGCGTCCCAGGCTCTTCTCCCTTCCCTAAAACACCCTGGACAACGCTCCACGCATCCCAGACTCTTCTCCCTTCACTAAAACACCCTGGACGACGCTCCACGCGTCCCAGACTCTTCTCCCTTCACTAAAACACCCTGGACGCTCCACGCGTCCCAGGCTCTTCTCCCTTCACTAAAACACCCTGGACGCTCCACGCGTCCCAGACTCTTCTCCCTTCACTAAAACACCCTGGACGACGCTCCACGCGTCCCAGACTCTTCTCCCTTCACTAAAACACCCTGGACGACGCTCCACGCGTCCCAGGCTCTTCTCCCTTCCCTAAAACACCCTGGACGACGCTCCACGCGTCCCAGACTCTTCTCCCTTCACTAAAACACCCTGGACGACGCTCCACGCGTTCCAGACTCTTCTCCCTTCACTAAAACGCCCTGGACGACGCTCCACGAGTCCCAGACTCTTCTCCCTTCACTAAAACACCCTGGACGCTCCACGCGTCCCAGACTCTTCTCCCTTCCCTAAAACGCCCTGGACGACGCTCCACGCGTTCCAGACTCTTCTCCCTTCACTAAAACACCCTGGACGACGCTCCACGCGTTCCAGACTCTTCTCCCTTCACTAAAACACCCTGGACGACGCTCCACGCGTCCCAGACTCTTCTCCCTTCCCTATAATATATTGTATATTGTATTCATGTTATTCCTGGCCCCGCCCCCGGCTTCCTGTTCATATCCTGAAAGAGGCGGAGGCTGAAAAAGCTGGCCTGAAAATCATCATTTGGTTTCCTGTTGTCCTTGCATTAAAGTGTCAGTAGTTGGCGTTCTAGGCTCTGGGCTCTGAATGTACCTGGGTTGCCATGTCTGCTTATAATAAGCAATTTGTTCTCTAAAAAAATAGTTGCTTATTGGGCTTACTTCCTAATATTTTTTAAACCAGTGGTTCCCAAATCTTTTCATATCAAGGACCCCAGATTACATATTTGTCCACAGTCGCAGACCCCATCTGAAAATATGTGGTGCCAGGGACCTCCACACAGATTTATGTTGTTAATCTTTTTCAAAAATATTCAAAAAAATGTTTTCCCTCAATATTTTTTAAATAGCAAATATATAAGCTCACAATGTGTCGCAATGTGACACAGTGTGAGCTTGCTGATCTGCTATTTTCAAATGTGAATGTAAAGTAGTATAGCCTACTGTAGTTGCTTCTGTTGGGCTTATTTCTTTGGCAAACCTGGCAACAGACAATTCCATGTCACTTCCTTACTTGGGAGGAAGTGAAAAGATGTTTATGAAGCAGCACAAAGAAAAATGCTCCAGCGCCCTCTGTAAAAGGAAAATGGCAGCCTCCATAGAATGGCCAGGAATATGGTGAATATTGTATATTATATGAGATGATTCACATACTGTGTGTGTGGAGGTCCAGGTTCATTACTGAAGTCGGGCGCTCCTCCTTTAGAGCGGTCACTCTTCATAGACACACAGCTGGCTGCTGAAGACTCTGCTCTGTGGTCAACACTTCTGCAATCATAAAACATGTTTATACAATTATTGTGACCGTAGGTCGCTATTTAGTATGAAAACCTCAGCTCATGTCTGTCTGTCTGTCTGTTTGTATACCTAATGTGAGATGACTGACGTCAGACGTATATATATATATGTTACAGTCAGTTTGGGTAACTCAGTGAGATTGTGGTAAGAGCGCTCGTTTTGTAGTTCACCACACACCAATCACCACCAGATGGCGACAACAGCCATTCACTAGTGCAGGCGCTGACGTCACTCGTTTGCGACTCTCTTTCGAAAACAAGTTTGTTAGGGGTCAAACTAGGGTTTTGTCAAGATTCTTACAAATGCTCCATACAGTATACTTCTATACATGGTCGCCTCCATTTCCACTCTAAAAGACCAAATACATATCATTTAGGGGGTCTTTGCCAAAAACATATCATTTAGGGGGTCCACGCCAATACTGAGCATATTGTCAGAAAGTGTGCTTCGTTTGTGGCTGATGTGAAGGCTCATGAAAATTCTACTCTTCTCCCTTCACTAAAACACCCTGGACGACGCTCCACGCGTCCCAGACTCTTCTCCCTTCACTAAAACGCCCTGGACGACACTCCACGCGTCCCAGGCTCTTCTCCCTTCCCTAAAACACCCTGGACGACGCTCCACGCGTCCCAGACTCTTCTCCCTTCACTAAAACACCCTGGACGACGCTCCACGCGTCCCAGACTCTTCTCCCTTCCCTAAAACACCCTGGACGACGCTCCACGCGTCCCAGACTCTTCTCCCTTCACTAAAACACCCTGGACGACGCTCCACGCGTCCCAGACTCTTCTCCCTTCACTAAAACACCCTGGACGCTCCACGCGTCCCAGACTCTTCTCCCTTCCCTAAAACGCCCTGGACGACGCTCCACGCGTTCCAGACTCTTCTCCCTTCACTAAAACACCCTGGACGACGCTCCACGCGTCCCAGACTCTTCTCCCTTCCCTATAATATATTGTATATTGTATTCATGTTATTCCTGGCCCCGCCCCCGGCTTCCTGTTCATATCCTGAAAGAGGCGGAGGCTGAAAAAGCTGGCCTGAAAATCATCATTTGGTTTCCTGTTGTCCTTGCATTAAAGTGTCAGTAGTTGGCGTTCTAGGCTCTGGGCTCTGAATGTACCTGGGTTGCCATGTCTGCTTATAATAAGCAATTTGTTCTCTAAAAAAATAGTTGCTTATTGGGCTTACTTCCTAATATTTTTTAAACCAGTGGTTCCCAAATCTTTTCATATCAAGGACCCCAGATTACATATTTGTCCACAGTCGCAGACCCCATCTGAAAATATGTGGTGCCAGGGACCTCCACACAGATTTATGTTGTTAATCTTTTTCAAAAATATTCAAAAAAATGTTTTCCCTCAATATTTTTTAAATAGCAAATATATAAGCACACAATGTGTCGCAATGTGACACAGTGTGAGCTTGCTGATCTGCTATTTTCAAATGTGAATGTAAAGTAGTATAGCCTACTGTAGTTGCTTCTGTTGGGCTTATTTCTTTGGCAAACCTGGCAACAGACAATTCCATGTCACTTCCTTACTTGGGAGGAAGTGAAAAGATGTTTATGAAGCAGCACAAAGAAAAATGCTCCAGCGCCCTCTGTAAAAGGAAAATGGCAGCCTCCATAGAATGGCCAGGAATATGGTGAATATTGTATATTATATGAGATGATTCACATACTGTGTGTGTGGAGGTCCAGGTTCATTACTGAAGTCGGGCGCTCCTCCTTTAGAGCGGTCACTCTTCATAGACACACAGCTGGCTGCTGAAGACTCTGCTCTGTGGTCAACACTTCTGCAATCATAAAACATGTTTATACAATTATTGTGACCGTAGGTCGCTATTTAGTATGAAAACCTCAGCTCATGTCTGTCTGTCTGTCTGTTTGTATACCTAATGTGAGATGACTGACGTCAGACGTATATATATATATGTTACAGTCAGTTTGGGTAACTCAGTGAGATTGTGGTAAGAGCGCTCGTTTTGTAGTTCACCACACACCAATCACCACCAGATGGCGACAACAGCCATTCACTAGTGCAGGCGCTGACGTCACTCGTTTGCGACTCTCTTTCGTTTATTTACTAGCCCAGCTCGGCTGTGTTTAGCCATTAGCTTACTATGCCTTACTCTAACCCTAACCCTAACCTTAACCTCAGTAAAACAATGCCTAACCCTAACCCTAACCATAACCTCCGTGGGGTGAGGCTATCATTCCTGCCGACGCTACGTTGTTGTGGCTCAAAGCGACCGCTTGTTCCACCCCGCGCCGCACGACGAGCGCTCCGTTTCTCGATCTAACAGTTTCTCTATCTAACCGTGACATATATATATATATATATATACCTCATGAGTCTGACAATATGTCCATATATCAGGCTGGACACATAACTAGTAATACCTCACCCTAAAGGGCAAGGTCTCACCAATTCTTGGTCATTTGACCAGTGATGTATATGGGACCAGTTACCCATGGAGATCCATGTACTGTATATAGTACATCCCTTTTATGCCCATACATGGAGATCCCTGTCTGAACCAGCCACACAGATATGGGCTGTCTTCCTCCATATATGGGCATTCCCATATGAAGTCCTGTTAGATATGGGCTTAATATTGATGACATCAGGGATCTCCATGTATGGGCATAAAAGGGATTCTGTTAGAGTGGTTCCCCTGACACCACAACATACATTCCCCCAAATATCTGGGTATAAAATCAATTGGCAGAAGTCAGAGGTGATGCCTGTATCTAGTTCCTGTCTCCAGTCAGAGGTCTCCAACTTTCCTTTCAGATGGATCCCAGTGGGAATGAAATATCTAGGGTTAAAGTTGAGCGCCGACTTATCTGATATAATGGAAATGAATCATTTATCTTTTGAACTGGCTAAAATAGTGAGGCACTGGGTTGATTATGACTCCCAACCTGATTGGGTGAATATTGAGAGGTATATGGTAGCTCCTTTTAAACCCATACAGGCTCTCTCTCAGATTAGATTAGTAGAGTTTTGATACATTCCCAATGGGTATGGTCTGAAGTGCACAGGTTGATGGGGAAATCACAATACAAACAAGGTTACTCTTCTATATGGAATAATCCACGTATCTTGATAGCTAAACATTCATTTTGCGGGGAGACTTGGCAGAGGAACGGTTTAGATGTGATCAATGATCTGTGTAAGGAAGGAAACTTCAAATCATGTCAGGAGTTAGTAGAACAGTTTAATCTGGCAGGGAGGGGTGAATTTGGGAAATATTCTCAATTAAGGAGTAGTGTGGGAAGTGTGCTCAATGGCAGGACATAACATCCAATGTAGGATGGGCTACAAGGGATATTACGGGCAAATTCATTGATTACAAAATTATACATAGATACTATTATACCCCTGTGAATCTTTTTAGGATGGGTTTAATTGAAGATAAAGATGTTGGAAATGTAAGGGAGATAATTAACATTCATGCATGCTTTTTGGGACTGTCCAGTGGTATTGCCCTTCTGGAAGGAAGTACTTGGGAAACTGTGTGACTGGTTGGGAGTGACTCTGCCAGAATCTCCAGGACTCTGTCTCTTAGGAGACAACAAGCATCTGCCACAAAGAGTCACCAGCAGCAAGGATAATACTGAGGAACTGGAAGAGCTCTGCCACACCGGGGCTCGCAGACTGGACTCAACTTATGACTGAGACTGCGTCATATGAATATATGATTACCAGGAGGAACAATGGTAAAGGGAAGTTCCATTTAATGTGGGACTATTTCTTTGTGTACATTAACACTACTGGTGCCAACCCCGAGTTTCCCGAGTTTGGGCCGTTTTTGAAAAAAAATAAAAAAAATGTAATAGGCATGATCGCGATCGCGAAATTGCATGTTTAACCCCCATACCAACCCATTCTTTCAAACATGGCAGCCATGTTTGTTTACATCTGAAGAAAACATAATGGCTGCTAAATCATGAATGCCTGAACGGATTTCCAAGCGGATTCTTTTGTTTGAAAGCTGTGAACAGCCTGCACACACGTGGTGCATAATCTAGGCATGGGCGTGCACGATCCGTGCACTATGAATTACATGGAAGTCTATGGAGACCATGGCATCGCGGACCTTCAAAGAGAATAATTGATTGCAACTTAAGTGTTAAGGGTCTGCCAGGAGGAACATTGTTTAGGGAGGTTTCCATCTAGGATGGGACTATTTATTTTTGTACATTAAAGGGATATTTCACTTTCAAAAAAACTTTTGGTAATTTTATCGTCTAATCAGGCTTTTGGGAACACCCAGGACAGTTTTTGAATTTCTTCATTCAGTATTTAGATATTTGATATTCATTTCCCTCATTTTGCCCCCTTCCAGGACCTTCCCATACAAACCCATTATAACTTCAAACTCCATTTTAACCATGATAGATTCAATTAAAACACCTGTCCTTTTTTCTGGTGACTCCTGACACCCTCCGAATACGTGAGCAGGTCGTGTTTTTTCGATAACTTTTTTCATTTATTTTGTATAATATTCTATTGTATTTAATCATTTTCATTTTCCCCAAAAAAGAATAGAAATCAATGAAAAATGTTATTGAAAAAACACTGCCTGCTCATGTATTCGGAATTACATCAGAAATACATCTATCTGGTTGTTTTGGACAGTATGATGAGAAAACAAAGGTTATTGATGATGTCATAACCTGTTCATGCTATAAAACTAAATCATCAATGTATTAATTTATACTCTTCATCTGCTGCTCACTAGAGTTCACTTTGATAACAACTAAATGATGTGTTTTACATTCTGACCTGGGATCAGTAGAGTGGTGTCCATCTTTGAAGTTAATACCTCTATCCATGGACTTGTCACTCTTCATGGAGACACAGCTGGGTACAGGAGACCCTGCTCTCTGCTGATGGACCCTGACAGAAAGACAGGATTATTAAAATAGTTCTCACATAAATCCAGCTCACTTGTTCATGTTTCTTTATTGTTACATCTCTTTATACAGCATGTGTCTCATCTACACATTGTAGCATCAAAAAATAAAAGCTAGATGAAACTAGAAATACTGTTCCAACGAAACAGTGTGGGCTCGCATGGATCACCATGTATGGGCATAAAGATCTGCCCAACAGGAACTCCAACATGGATCACCATGTATGGGCATAAAGATCTGCCAAACAGGAACTCCAACATGGATCACCATGTATGGGCATAAAGATCTGACCAACAGGAACTCCAACATGGATCACCATGTATGGGCATAAAGATCTGCCCAACAGGAACTCCAACATGGATCACCATGTATGGGCATAAAGATCTGCCCAACGGGTACTCCAACATTAGGCTACTTCTGAGACTCCTACATTCAATCTCTCAGATACTGAGGGATTGAATGGGTCTCTCTTCTCTCTCCAGACTCATCGGGTGCTTAAAGTTAAATATTTCTAAAAAAGCGATTTCATCAGGTTGCACTTGTTGGTGGTGATGCTCCCTCATTGGCTAAAGGCCCTGCCTTTGTACTGTTGGCCAGTTTTGAGGAGAATAACCTTAATATATAAAGATTAAATATATAAAGGCAGTTTTGAGGAGAATAACCCCGTACGGAGGATTGAGGTCAGATTTTAGGTGAATCGTTCACTTTTTCATAAAAGCGTGAAATTTGGTACACTTGTACAGTTTGGGCCCCTGAACATTTTCAGATATGGAGCCATCGCAAAAACGCCCCCTGGTGGCCATGGTGGCCATTTTAATTTCCGCCATTACCATTGAATGTATTTTTCATCATAACTCCTGAATCGAACAAGACAATACAGAATATGTGACGTCTACACCTATGTTTTGATGGTCAAGGATTCCATTGATATCATGTATAACATCAAAACATGTTCAGGTGAATAGTTAATAGTCAATTCAGTGATGTTGTGAGGTAGTCCCGTGGTTTTGTCCAATTCTTTTTCACTTTTTTATAAAATTACGAAACTTGGTACACTTGAACAGTTTGGGGCCCTGAACATTTTCAGATATGGAGCCATCGCAAAAACGCCCCCCTGGTGGCCATGGCGGCCATTTTAATTTCCACCATTACCAATTTTAACCATGATAGATTCAATTAAAACACCTGTCCTTTTTTCTGGTGACTCCTGACACCCTCCGAATACGTGAGCAGGTCGTGTTTTTTCGATAACTTTTTTCATTTATTTTGTATAATATTTTATTGTATTTAATAATTTTCATTTTCCCCAAAAAAGAATAGAAATCAATGAAAAATGTTATTGAAAAAACACGGCCTGCTCACGTATTCGGAATTACATCAGAAATACATCTACCCATGGAAGTGTCACTCTTCATGGAGACACAGCTGGGTACAGGAGACCCTGCTCTCTGCTGATGGACCCTGACAGAAAGACAGGATTATTAAAATGGTTACAGTTTTGAATCAGGATTATTTCAGGTCAGGATTTAGATGGTGTTTTTAGCATGGGCCTCAGTCCTAAATGGGTAAATGAAATTAACTCATAAATAGTGAACCCTCTTGGGTCCATTTGGTTCCATTTGTACCCTCTCTGAGTGAAGGGGTCCTTACAAATAAAATTTGCAGCTAAAGTGTTACACATAATTCTGAATCTGATTCTGATATTCTGTAAAAAGGAAAATCTAAAATTTGTCACGGACAAGACCAAGTCTTTGCCAGGAACATATTTTGTCCGTGCATTTTGTCCACATATTGATGACCCCTGTGTGAAAGTATAGCAGGGTAAAATGTTTCAGTTTCAACTCCTGGACGTTGCAGCAAAAAAAAAAACATGCACTCAGTCAGTCTGTATCAGGCCTGGAATTGTGTAATTTTAGGGGCGTTGCCACTTGGCCTTTGGTGTTTTTTTTAGGGCAAAAAGGCCAAATACCAGGGCTGGAAGGACATTAAAAAATAAGATTTTAGTTCTTTGAAAGAATTTGTTGAATTTAAGGGTTAGGGATGATAACCTAATCTGCAGTGAAATAGATAAATGATGGTATTTAAAATCTGATTAATCCATTCTCAGCCCTGCACCAATCAAAGTCACTGGATTGGTTTAAAGATGGGGACTTGGGGAGTTAAGATTTCAGAATCTAAAAAAGAGACACTGGTGTCTACATGACCAGACAGAGACACTGGTGTCTACATGACCAGACAGAGACACTGGTGTCTACATGACCAGACAGAGACACTGGTGTCTACATGACCAGACAGAGACACTGGTGTCTACATGACCAGAAAGAGACACTGGTGTCTACATGACCAGAAAGAGACACTGGTGTCTACTGTCTACATATTTACCAGAAAGCGACAGAGCAGAAAGTGGTCCAGTCAGCTGGGGCATTAAGGCCACTGTGGCCTCAGGTCATGCCATTGGTTTGAGGGGCATTAAGGCCACTGTGGTCTCAGGTCATGCCATTGGTTTGAGGGGCATTAAGGCCACTGTGGTCTCAGGTCATGCCATTGGTTTGAGGGGCATTAAGGCCACTGTGGCCTCAGGTCATGCCATTGGTTTGAGGGGCATTAAGGCCACTGTGGCCTCAGGTCATGCCATTGGTTTGAGGGGCATTAAGGCCACTGTGGTCTCAGGTCATGCCATTGGATTGAGGGGCATTAAGGCCACTGTGGCCTCAGGTCATGCCATTGGATTGAGGGGCATTAAGGCCACTGTGGCCTCAGGTCATGCCATTGGATTGAGGGGCAACGACAGCCATGGCCTTCATGGCCTCCATGAAATTCCTGCCCTGGTCTGTATAGTGCAGCTTCACCACTGAACAACACAATGATTTTTAGCACTTCATTCACAAACCTATAATCTATAAACATTGGACAGACATATCAAAGTGTACACATAGTAATTTATAATCTATCCACAAGTTTCCAACATCCCATCGTGCATTGCGCAGAAGTTGCACAGATTTTCCGGCGCCGCAGTCGAGTGTGATCTACAAGCTCACAACGGCTGCATCTGCGACGCGACGCGAGCTTCTATGTCTGCTGTTAACCGGAAGTGTGGTGCAAAAAAATCTCAAGTAAATTCCCGCGGAAAGAGGTGGATAGATAAACATTAATATCAAAGTGTACACATAGTTATTTATAATATATAGATAAACATTAATATCAAAGTGTACACATAGTAACTTAATCTATAGATAAACATTCATATCAAAGTGTACACATAGTTGCGACCGTAGGTCGCAGTTACTTGCACTCCTATACTATCCAAACCTCCACCGGCTGTCAGTCCGTCAGTCAGTCTGTCACACGTCACACTTTTGCCCTGCTCATATCTCCGCAACCGTTGCCCCGATCCATGCCAAATTTTGCACACACACTCCTTACCTGCCAAACTAAAACCCGGAGCTCCAGGGACCCCCAGGTGTAAAAAATGACCAAATGTGCAAAAATGACCAAATGACCACCCCAACGGGGCTGCTCACGGGGAATTCCCGGGGACCACCGACTCCTGGTGCTCCAGAACGGATGCAAAAGTGGTGGCGGACGATTTTTTTAAACACATTTTTGGACACTGCTCCTACAGATTTTGCCCTAAAATCACGCAAATCGGTACACAGTATGTCTACACTCATGTTATCAACATGGATCTGTCCCATATAGCGCCACCTTCAGCCCGATTTTCTCAAACACATTTTTGGACACTGCTCCTACAGATTTTGCCCTAAAAGCACGCAAATCGGTACACAGTATGTCTACACTCATCTCATCAATATGGATCTGTCCCATATAGCGCCACCAACAGGCCTACACATTTTGCCCTAAAATCACACTGCGACCTGGCGGTCGCTTATCTCCCTATTAGGGAGTCTTACTGGTAATCTATAGATAAACATACTCAGTGTGAGGAGCTCCAGCTTGGGGAGGAGATGTTGGAGACTGCTCTGTGGATGAGATGTTTGTCAGCTCCCTCCTCCTCTCTCTGCACACACTCACTCATCTCTGGGTCTTTATTAAACCTGTCAGGGTTACAGTCAATGAAATAGATCATCTCTGGGTCTTTATTAAACCTGTCAGGGTTACAGTCAATGAAACAGATCATCTCTGGGTCTTTATTAAACCTGTCAGGGTTACAGTCAATGAAACAGATCATCTCTGGGTCTTTATTAAACCTGTCAGGGTTACAGTCAATGAAACAGATCATCTCTAGGTCTTTAAACCTGTCAGGGTTACAGTCAATGAAACAGATCAGAAAACACAGTGTTTCCCCTACATGCACCCGCCGCTGCTTCAAATCCGGCCGCCACTGTATGATTTTCACTTTTTTTTTTTTTTTTTTTAAAGATTTTTTTTTACCCCACAACAATGTAGCGCTCATGTGAAGCATAGCGTTTTAACTTCTCTCGCTTACATACGGTTGGAAGGAGATGTATATGTCTAGTTTCTCCCCCTCCCCTCTCATTCATCCAGTCAGTCAGTCAGTCAGGTAGCTGCCTCGTCGCGCTGAGCACCTTTGATTCTGAGCTGACTACGTCTTTGCCCCTCGTTAGTATATTTGCTACTGGTGTGTACAATTAGAAGATTTGGGCTGTGGATAAAAGCAGTGCCTCAGCGACGGGTTTGAATCATGTAGTTTACCGCTGTTGGGCAATAGTAGGCTTACTTGTCGCATGCTAATGAGAGCTAAGTGCTAACACGGTTGTCATTCACTCACTGGTTAGATGTGGAATAGAAACGAGGGATGCATCAACACCACTGTCATCATTAGGCAACAAACATTTTTGACTAGAAAATAAACTTTGCTGCACACAGAATGTGTAGCAGTGGTGTAAAGTAAGTCTACATTTACTGTACAAGTACTGTACTTAAGTACTTCTACTCCACTACATTTATGACATGATGGCTATATGCAAATAGCTGATCTACAAGCTCAAAGTGACGTGTTGTGAGCTTGTAGAGCTTGTAGATCTGCTATTTTTATAGGATTTAAAAAATGTTATACATTTGGAAACTGTTATTATGATTACTGAAAACTTTTAGTACTTAAGTTTATTTTGACACCAATACTTTTGTACCTTTACTTATTCCACTACATTTTCTATTCCAGACATCTACTTGTAAGTTGTAAGACAGTATGTCTACATTAGAATGTTGATACTGTACTTTTTCCACCACTGGTGAGTAGGATTGGTTCTCAAAGTGGGGTCCGGGGACCCCGAGGGGTCCTTGAGGGAGTTCCAGGGGGTCCCCAGGCCCCAGCCAAATGATAGTTATGAACCAAATAGACCCTTATGGGTCTGTAGCGCAGAAGCAAATGGACCCGTTCAACCCCCCCCCGCAATTCTCCCCCACTCCTTCAGCTTCTGGCTAGGGGAAACACTGAAACAAATCTGGTAAATCTGAAAATTCCACCCGATCCAGAAACCTTAGGTTGGGGGGGTCCCTGGTACAACATCTTGTCATATGGGGGTCCCTGGTACAACATCTTTTCATATGGAAACTGCTAGCAAAGTATTCAATCATTCAATCATTCAATCAATCAATAAATCATGGGTATTAATGTAAACAGGATTACACTGCAGACACATTTAAAGGGACAGTCCACCCTAAACCACAACCCACACTGTGCTGTTCCTCTGACAGTTGAGAACCTTTTTAGGTGGAGTTTCCCTTTAAACAGCAGAGAGAGAGAGAGAGAGAGAGAGAGAGAGAGAGAGAGAAAGAGCCCGGCCCAGGCCAGTCATTGCCCAGACACCGTTTGTTATGATGTTATTATATTATCCTCGCAGCAGAAACTTAGGCATTGAATTATCAGCTTGCTGTGGTTCTTTGGTAAAATACGGAGGGCTGTATTTTGATTGAAGTACCTAATTCAGGGTAATGCTTTTCAGAAGCTGCGAGTGACGTCTTTTTGTATTTGAACCGAACCTTTCAGATGAAAAGTCCAGCGGTCAGAGACATTATGGACATGCCTTTAAGTTAAGTCACACAAAGAGTTTATGTGTGACAGTCTTTTCTAGTGCCTAGAAAAACCCTTGTCTCATTGTGGCCAGCTCATTGTCTATAATCCAATGAGAGCTAGTGGTTTCAGTGTTGCTATAGATACGTGAGAGAACCCATAGCCTGGAGTGCTGCCTCCCACACCCCCTCCATTCTAGCTGCGCACACTGAGACGTCATGCTCTAGGGGGAAATGCACAGCAAAATGATCTGAGCCCGTTGGTGAATAAAGAATCGCCCGAGCCTGGCCTGGGCTCTGGCCCTGGTCTGGTCTGGTCTGGTCCACACAGGCCTGCAGGACTAGACAGACAGACAGACAGACAGACAGACAGACAGACAGACAGACAGACAGACAGACAGACAGACGAGGTCGAGGTGTGTCTCTGTACCTCACCTGAACCTGAAGACAGAGAGAGTTTTTTTTCCACTCTGGTTTCTGCCAAACAAGTTCTAACAAGACAATAAAGACAGATACATATCTCTCTACACCATGCTTTATGCACACACACACACACACACACACACACACACACACACACACACACACACACACACACACACACACACACACACACACACACACACACACAGCTCCAACTACAGCGTGACTGCAGTAACATGGCAGTGTGCCCAGAGCTCCTGGGTGTGATGATGATGCAACACAGCTCTGTTTACACAACAGGTTCTCACCCCTATTGCGTCATACAACCGACGCGATCTTAAATACCGAATGCTTCTCACCATAGACGCGGACGGATTGCCTAATGTCTCAAGGGTTAGACGCATTGGGTGGTCTAAGAAGAAAGAAAAAAAAGTAGTTCCTGATGCGGGATTCGATACGCTCTGAAGGCTTCTTGGTTTACCAGCCACCCGTCGCTACCGTTCACGCCACTATAAACGACGGAGCGGTGCCGTCTCAGGCGGCGATGACCCCCGTGAGTCGCCACCGAGGCGAGCGATAGCGAGCCGAGTTGCCGCGACGAGCGGTGGGAACGCCGCATGAGCCGACTCAGCCGCGTTACCGAATTACGTGCCGTTATGGACAGAATAGTAAATCTTGACCAGGGGACTGCTTCCGCCTCCGAATGTGGCTCAAAGAAGGGACTACGTTATCATTTCACGTTTTGTCAAAGATAAATGCACAAAAAAAAAGGTACTTCCCAGTCACTCTCGTTAGCTCAGTCGGTAGAGCATGGAGATACAACCGGGGTTCGATTCCCCGTGACGGCCGTCAGTGAAAAATCTTCCAGTAAACACATGTTGGCGCATGCGTACTAAGACTCTGTCTCGTCCAAAAACTCTCCGTCTCCGTCGCACCCTAGACGCAATAGTCACTCCCAAAACTTCACAGGGGTAAAGGAAAGAAAGACACGGCGTCGGGAGGGTGAAGCAAAGGGAGTGAGAATGGGTTGGTTTACACAATGCAGAACCAACTGTATTCGTTATGTTCCCTTTTCAACTGTTTTATTGTTTAGTATGAGAAACGGCACATCTTGTCTCCGTCCGTCTGTGTACACCTTTTTACAGTCTATGGGTTTGACGCTCTGACATCACGCTCTGACATCACTGTGATGTCAGGGGAATCACACTAACAGAATCCCTTTTCATTCCCATATATGGAGTTCCCTGATGTCATCAATATTAAGTCCATATCTTAACAGGACTTCATAAGGGAATGCCCATATATGGAGGCCACATCGGCCACATACCACACTAACAGAATCCATATATGGCCAAGACAGATGGCAAAGACAGCCCATATCTGTGTGGCTGGTTCTACAGACAGGTATCTCCATATATGGACGTAAAAGGGATTGCAAGGTCGCGCCATGTCTTGGCCATCTGGCCCGGTGATTATATCAGACCAGTTACCCATATATGGAGACCCCTGGTACCCATATATGGAGATCCATCACAGATATGGGCTTAATATTGATGACATCAGGGATCTCCATATATGGGCATAAAAGGGATTTGGTCCCCCTGGCATCACAGGGATCTCCATATCTCCATATATGGGAATAAACGAGATGTGGTTCCCCAGGCTGCTCATCAGGAGCAGTTGGTTCCACACTAACTCTGGGGGAGCCCGGGATCGAACCGGGAACCTTCCGTGTTCTAATGACGGCAACATCAATACATCTACACCAGTGGTTCTTAACATTTTCAGGCCGCAATCCCCAAAATAATCATATTTTAACTGGGGACCCCCCCCCACCCCCACACACACCCTGACACAAAAAGTTGAGGCATTACATTTTGTATAACACGGTTGTACATCTGCTATTTTCACAATTTCTGGTTCTATTTTGACAATTTGGCCGATGTTTAATTTGTCATTTTAGAGGAAGGCAGATACCCTCTATACACTTAAACTTTATGTTGGGTTGTTTACTGTTGAGTGAGAAAACAATGTTGCACATTAAGCTAATCATCTGGGGGTCCCGACCCACAGGTTGAGAATGATAAACCTCTATCGCATCGTCGTAGCTCTGTGTTCTGACAAAATGGAGTCTGAACAAACTGAGCCACTCCCTGACACACACACACACACACACACACACACACACACACACACACACACACACACACACACACACACACACACACACACACACACACACACACACACACACACACACACACACACAATGGCTGGTTCTTCGCTTGCGAAGATCATAGGAGGAGTTTAGAGTTTTGGGTCCTTTTGCTTTGCTTTGAGGCAGGCACGTTGATGTGAAAACAAGCCGATCTTTGACAGGCAGATTTTCGGGCAACTGGTGCACTTGTACTCCTGTCCGACACGCACACGCGCGCACACGCACACACCTACGCACGCACGCACGCAACACACGCACACACGCACGCACACACGCACACACGCACACACGCACACACACACACACACACACTCTCTCTGCTGATGACTAGAGGGCCACTCTGTTGCATAAAGGTTTCATGGACCGGAAATAGCAGATCTACAAGCTCACCTCATATGGCGTCAGCGATGTTCTGTGAACTTGTAGATCTGCTCATTCCGACCCCCTAAACCTAACCCTAAACATAACCCTAACCCTAAACTCAGTAAAACTAACACTGGTGAATGCTAACCTGCCAACGCTGGTGAATGCTAACCTGGAGATCGGAATGGAGACCCGTCCCCGCTCATTTCAGTACGCGACACTGTGGTACCATGAAGTATACATCTGATAAATAATATTAGATACATACATTTTCAAAATAGTCGCTCTACAAGATCAAAACGTCTGGCATTTACTACTTTTATTATTATTATTGTAACTTTACATGAACCTACTGTATTAGTGAGGTTCTAAAAATAGAAATAAATGGGCCTACATTTCTACTCACTCTGTTCACAAAGTTTTAACAGCAAAATGTCCGTCTTCTGTCTGTGTGCGTCGTGTTCCACACCTCTCTCTCTCTGTGTGTCTCTGTCTCTCTGTCTCCTACTGTGAAAACAACTGAAAGAACAAAGAACAGAAACTTTTTGCCTCGAAGAGGAGGAGTGGTTTGTGCAGAGAGAGTTCCTGAAGTCATGTGACTTACAGTAAACAGGTGTGTGTACAGGTGTGTGTGTGTGTGTGTGTGTGTGTGTGTGTGTGTGTGTGTGTGCACGCGTGCTCTCGTGTGTGTACAGGTGAGGATATGGAAGAGTCGTTCCAGGACAGTCTGTTGCATAATAGCTTCAGGGACCGGAAATAGCTGATCTACAAGCTCACCTCTTGTGGCGTCAGCAACGTGCTGTGAACTTGTAGATCTGCTCATTTCAGTGTGCATGTGTATGTACAGTATGAGCCCTAAGTGTTGAGGTGTTTATGAATGGCATGTTTCTCTCCTGCGTGGAGACATGATCGATTGATCACCTCAGCGGTCGGTGTAAGGTGCCCTCCACACTACAGGCGGTTTCCGTCGGGGCTGCCGCTAGGATCAGCAGTGGCCGCACCGTGGTGAGACACAAACACACTCGCTCAGTGACTAAACGCCAAGCGGTATTTCACAAAGATGAACACAATCCATCTCTCACCGCCCGCGTACGCATGCACAAAAAAGCACGCTCACGGGGATTTCCTGGGACCGCGCCCGCTCTCCTCGCCGCCCCAAAACTTCGCTGCGCGGCCAAAATAGCCCCCCCGCCTCTCATTGAAAATGAATTGCTAGGAGGCGGTGACCACGCCTAGTGTGGAGGGCACCTAAAGCTGAAACCAGGTTTTCCCTGCAGGAATTCTGAACAGACTTTATTAGTTTAAAAGGCAAAACGTTATGCTTTTCAGCTCATTTAAACCAGGCTGTTGCAGCTCAAGCTGAAAGTGGGTGAAGGTGGGTAGAGGTGGGTGGAGGTTGTAGATCTGCTATTTTCACTAGTATGGGTCCAGGGTAAACGTCTAATTTCTCTCTTTTTAAAAAAAATTATAAAAGGCAATAAAATATGTCAACAAGAAAATAAGGAGAAAATGAACACTTACCAGTCGACATCAAAGTGAAGCATTATGTTTAAATGAGGGACGTCCATCACTCAATGAACAATGTCTTTATTTCACTCCTTATCTAGAATGTCAATAACATGTTAACAAATACAAAATATACAGTGAATATATACAGTATACAAATACAAAATATACAGTAAATATATACAGTATACAAATACACGGAAAAGAAAACGTCACAATTATCAAGACAATGAATCATCAAGATAGTCTGTGATGTCATCAGCTTTTACTGCTCTTCTGATTGGTCAGTTACTCCAAAACCATGACCTTAAACATGAAACATTCTATATAGAAACGCCTGATTCTTCCAGAGAACTCTGGCTGTTTGTGTAAACATTTGACTGTCAAAACTCTGACACAAACTCTGACGGAACATTTTAAACACAAACATATCAAATGGGGGGCATTACATAATAAGGTTAAAGGAGTAGTTCACCAAAATAAATGTTCATTTTCTGTCACATAGGGTTAGGGTCCATAGTTTGAGGAGGGACAGAGTCTCAAAGAGTCTCCTATTGACAGATGAGCTGTCGTCAGATTACTGTCTCAGATTCAGGAATGTAAGGAAAACTAAATACTCTTGAATTAATTCAAGGCTTCGTGGCTTGAGGAACTGATAGGAAAAATACTTTTTTGGCGTGAACTACTCCTTTAATTTAGCATTACAGTCCGTTTAACCACTGAGGCCCAATCTACACTTGTGTTCTAAATATAAAGGTTATTGAAAAACATAATAATAATTATGTTTCTCAAACCTTTTCATGTCAAGGACCCCCGGAATGATATGCATTTGGCTGTGGACCCCCATCTGAAAAGATTTTGCCTAGAAGCAAACATTTGAGCGGCAAAAGATTGATTTGAAAAGATTTTAAAGATTTGCACAAATGTTCAGGATATTTTTCAAAAATAGCAGATGTAGTAGCTCACTGAGTGCTGCGCTATGAGCTTGTACATCTGGTACTTTTGAATAGCCAAAGAATAAAATAATGATTAAAGTGGTTAAGATCTAAAGATGAGTTCCAGGACTTAATGGGTTAACCTGGAACAAACGCATTACTTTCATGCTTTAACTATTATAAAAACAGCAGATCTACAAGCTCAGATCTGCTATTTTTGAAAAATCTTGAAAAATGTGTGCAAAGTCTTTGAATATTTTTTACCCGATTCTATAAATGTCTTCTAAATCCTTCTTCTAACTCAGTGGTTCTCAAACCTTTTCATATCAAGGACCCCCAAAATTACATGTATTTAGCCGTGGACCCCCATCTCAGAATATGTTGTTGAAGGGACCCCCCAGAAGCAGAGATTTGAGTTACAAAATTCTGCTTTGAAAAAAGATTTGCACACATTTTCCAGATTTTTCCAAAAATTGCAGATCTACAAGCTTGCAGCGCGGCACTCGGTGCCGCGCTGCGAGCTTGTATGTCTGCTATCTTTTAATATCTAAAGTATTACACAATTCCGGGTTGTGATGCTAAATGAACACATTTAACGTTGGACCCCCTGGACCCCCTCAAGGACCCCCACAGGGGTCTCTGAGGGGGGTCCCCACACCTCACATGGAACCCTGACTTCCTCTCCTGGTGACCACTTCCTCTCCGGACGCCAGCTTCCTGTAGAACTGGGCCAGTTCCTGTATGGGCGGGGCTTGGGACCCGGGCGAGCACGGGATGTCAAAGTCCGACGACTCCTGAGACCCCTGCAGCTCCTCCTCCTCCTCCGATTGGACGCTCTGGCTGCCAATCATCTCCTCCTCCCTCTGACGCCGCCCGTCGAAAGAGGCGGGACCTCCTTGCTCCCGGTCGACGAGTGTGGAAGTCGTGGGCGTGTCCTGATCCGATGACGCCTGATTGGACGAAAGAGAGAGACATAAAAACACTAGGGCTGAGAAACTGATTAATTGCGATTAATTAATCATAGCGATGCACCAACCAAGAAGAGACAACAAACGCAAAGGGAGAAGTAGCCGATCAGAGCGCTTTGCTTGGCCCAGTGGATGCGAAATTTAGATTTCAAAAACTCACTCGTTGATTCACTCATACAACAAAATGTGTTTTACTTGAAAAAAAAAATGCTTCTCGGGTCAAATATTAATATGCGATTAAAATGCGATTAATTGCGATTAATTAATTACAAAGCCTGTAATTAATTCGATAATTTTTTTGAATCGCATCCCAGCCCTAAAAAAAAAACGTTTAAAGATGCAGTGTTATGATTTTTTTCTCCGCTAAAACATGATTATCAGGTATTATGATTATAATAGGAGGAGGATTATTTTCCTAAAAAGTGTACAGAAAGAGTTAAAATTTGGTTTTTATGTGGCCACACCCACCAGTTCATTAAGTATGCCTGGTTGTCATGGTGGGTGGTGACCCAACTGAAGTTAGCCACACCCACAGTGTTGGGTGAATGGTAATTAGGGGAGGGGTTGATTCTATGATGTCATTAAATCAGTGTTTTTCGACCGGTCCTTTTGACTCAGAGGCTTTCAGCTTTCAGAAAGAAACCAAAAATACACAGGGAAGGCAAATGTGTACATTATAACAGCACCCGGTGGTCTAGTAGAGTAATGTTAACTCCATAGACACATACAAAACATATTATAACCACACCTGGGGGTCTGTTAGAGTAACTCCATAGACACATACAAAACATATTATAACCACACCTGGGGGTCTGTTAGAGTAACTCCATAGACACATACAAAACATATTATAACCACACCTGGGGGTCTGTTAGAGTAACTCCATAGACACATACAAAACATATTATAACCACACCTGGGGGTCTGTTAGAGTAACTCCATAGACACATACAAAACATATTATAACCACACCTGGGGGTCTGTTAGAGTAACTCCATAGACACATACAAAACATATTATAACCACACCTGGGGGTCTGTTAGAGTAAAGTTAACTCCATAGACACATACAAAACATATTATAACCACACCTGGGGGTCTGTTAGAGTAAAGTTAACTCCATAGACACATACAAAACAGAAAAAGTACAAACTGTGGCACCACCTCTTTTAGTAAACAATCTATTATTACATTCCTCCTATTGCCACATCCCACTTCCAAGCCCATTCACGCCCCCTTTACATCGACTTCAACTCATAGGTAGTCGTCTAGGACGTAAGGAATACCGCCCCTAACGCTATCATTCGCCCCCCGTCGCCATGGTGACCGCCCTCCATTGGCTCATTCCCAGCTATGGGACCGGCGGATCCTATTTCAACCGAGGGGGGCGTAGCCACACACACACACACACACACACACACACACACACACACACACACACACAGCCCCTAGAGAGCGCAGCCCCTCCGAGAGACTATCAGTGCAGAAGCGCGCGTGGAGAGAGAGAGAGAGAGAGAGAGAGAGAGAGAGGCACGTGCCCCTCACAGGCACAGTCAGTGCAGAAGCGCGCACACAGAGAGAGAAGCATTACTGTGCTTTTTGTGGGCAACATGGCTTGGAGCAGCTGTGCGTGTGTGCATGTGAGCACTAGGATGAGCCCGCCGAAGGCGGGCGAAATTCTAGTCCTTTACAAATAACAAACTGAAACTGTATTGTATGTTTAAAGGGCCATGAAACACAAAA
Organism: Nannobrachium achirus; assembly: GCF_963921795.1. Taxonomy (NCBI): domain Eukaryota; kingdom Metazoa; phylum Chordata; class Actinopteri; order Myctophiformes; family Myctophidae; genus Nannobrachium; species Nannobrachium achirus. The sequence continues at coordinate 50,659,581 of NC_137830.1, forward strand.
TCACTTTTTCTATAAATATATATTATATCAATGATTCACTTGTAATAGGGAGCAGTGATATGGTTCAATTTGCCCATAGGCTTGGGGATTCAGAGCTTTCTGCTGTCTCTGTAGCTATTTCTGTGTAGGCCTACTTCTAGTTATAGGGTAGAAAAGAAATATTTTGCGCCACTCATTAAATATTAGCTCACAGTGTACCATTTGTGTGCCGTGACGTTGGCATATCTAATTAATATTAACGTTTGTTTAATATAGAGTTGTATCAAGGGGGGGGCGTGGTTTCATTGTACTGACGAGAGTTGCCTTATTTGGAACCGCAGCTTGGCGTCTCGTTGTGTCGTTCAGAGCATACACTGTAGAGCTGTCGCAGTGGGCACTTGTTGCTGTTTGCATTTCGGAAACAAATTTTAAAAACCAGCCATTGGAGTTGTAAAAAGTATAAAGATTCGGCAACTCCATGTTCTATAACCAGTTAAAATGTGCAGATTAGTATTTTACAAACAAGCTGTCTGAGCTTTTATCCATGGACAAACTTTCTCCAGCTCTGGACTGTTTACCACGGAACCGGAGAAGAATGGACGCTAGGCTAGCGCTGATAGCTATTTTCTGTGTAGTGTAGCCTATGTGTAGTGTGCTACTGGCTTCACATGTGTTTAATAAATGTTATTTTCCATACATTCATTGTATTCTTATGTTTTATGATTTTCCTACACTGAGCCTGTAAGGATAACTCCCTCTTGTGGCTGTTTCTGGTATTATGGATAGAAATGTAACCCAGTCCAAAGCTCTGATCATCATCTAAACCAGTGCTCAACCTGTGGATCGGGACCCCCAGATTATTTTGGGGGGTCCCCAGATGATTAACTTAATGTTGAAACATTGTTTTCTCACTCAACAACAGTAAACAAACCAACATAAAGTTTAAGTGTATAGTGGTATCTGCACATTTCTAAAGTGACAATTTAAGGAACTTTTTAATACCTCTAAAATGACAAAGCATTGGCAAAAGAATTGTCAAATATTAGAGGCAGAAATTGTGAAAATAGCCTATCTACATGCTGCTATTTTCACAACAGAACATTGTTTTACAGTACAAGATGCAACTCTTTTTGTTCGTCATGTGATTATTTTGGGTGTCGCGTCCTGAAAAGGTTGAGAACCACTGACCTAAATTGTAACAGGTGTGACAGTGCAACTACAGTAGTAAGTACAGTAGCAGCTGTGATGCTTTCCTCAGCTAGTAAGTAACAGAGTAACTGCTTCAGACACAGATCTTTCTCCCCCTGCCAACACATTGTTTTGTGTGTTTAAAACAGGGCCTTGGAAACTTTGGGCTTGGGCTTTTTACAGATATAATCTGACATTCTTCAACGTTTTTTGGAGATGTGGATTTTAGTTCACTAGTATCTACTGTACAGATACACAGCATCAGGGCAGAATAACTAGTAAAGTATTGCGTTATCCTTTTAGCCTTAATGTCATTCATGCCCACTTGCCCGATAAGTAAGTCGTCCATTATAAAAGGAGGGTAAAATGTGCGCTTATAGAACAAATTCATGTTAAATGCAACCGATAACGTTCCGAGTGGCGACTGTTGGTCACTTTGAAAAAGCTGAATGAAACAAAGGCAAACTAGAACTCTGTCCAGGTGTTGCACAAGGCCTACTTGTGCACCAGCAGAGTGCATCATAAGCTGTGCTCACCACTGGCATCACCACTGGCATCAGCAGGAATGCTGGTCCCTCATTGGCTGTTAATGATGACGTTGCCAGAAATGCTGGTCCCTGATTGGGCTACAGGCTTAATCACAGGCAGACAACAACATACATACGCAGCCGAACGTAGTACTTATATGCGCCCTGCTGGCACAAGTAATGAGAAAAAGAAAGAGAGACTAGTGTAGCGGAGGTGATCCGAACCTCCCCACCCGGTTTCGAACCCGGGTCTCCCGCGTGAAAGTCCAATATCTTAACCATCACTCCAAAGGGATATCCCTATGGAACGAGAGCAGATACTAGACTTTTGAGGCTTCAGGCTGGGGATGCAACTCTCTCCGCCACACTAGCTCACCTGCTCCCAGAATGCAACAGTTCTATCCTGGAAGCGTCTCCTTTGGCGAACCTGAAGTCTCCTGTGTACAACACTGTACCCTGAGAGCCTTCAAAGAGAAACCTACACACACACACGCGCGCGCACACACGCACACACACACACACACACACACACACACACACACACACAGAAATGTGATATGACTGTCAAATACTAGGCGGGCCATAGACATTAGTATGCAATGTCGCTCCCATATTAGACTCCAGGCAGCGGCTACAGGCTACGGAAACAAATTTGTGTTCATAGGAGAGGAGATGTGACTGCTGTGTGGAGACGACGAACAGAGAGGCGGGGGAAGGGGGGAGACACCACAAACACAGGATCTTTTAATTTTTTGGCATCTAGTGTTAGCTATGGCCATATTATTACTACATCTAGTGTTAGTATAGCTATGGCCATATTATCACTACATCTAGTGTTAGTATAGCTATGGCCATATTATCACTACATCTAGTGTTAGTATAGGTATGGCCATATTATCACTACATCTAGTGTTAGTATAGCTATGGCCATATTATCACTACATCTAGTGTTAGTATAGCTATGGCCATATTATCACTACATCTAGTGTTAGTATAGCTATGGCCATATTATCACTACATCTAGTGTTAGTATAGGTATGGCCATATTATCACTACATCTAGTGTTAGCTATGGCCATATTATCACTACATCTAGTGTTAGTATAGCTATGGCCATATTATCACTACAGATATCTAAAACAACATATTTTCCCACCAGCAATAATGTTATAGTGTAACTTATGGTCCACTTACGATGTGGTCCACCCATAATGTTATGATGTAACTTACGATGTGGTCCTCCCATAATGTTATGATCTAACTAGGGATGGAAATCGGAATCGGCCAATATAAAAAATCGGCAGGTATGATATCAAACCGGGCGAATCTGTGACCGGCAGGTCACTGACATAAATACCGGTTTTATGCCAATTGTGTATGGCACTGAACAGCATGATGCTCTGGTCCTGTGACTAAAGTAAACATAATTAGTAAGTAGCAGCCAGTCTACTTAGTAGCAGCCTAAAGAATACGGGTAATAATAATAATAATAATAATAATAATAATAAAACTTTATTTGTATAGCACCTTTCATGACATGAAATGCAGCTCAAAGCGCTTTACAGAGCAGAAGATGAAGCAAAGTTCTTAACAGAGAAAATAAATAAATAAATAGTTAATTAGAATGATTACAATAAAGCAGACATTGCACAAAACATTGACATTAGCCATGTTTCCATAAACTTATTCGAATTAGGGAAGCGAATTATCAGAAATACGCATTAAGACAAAGCGAATTTAGCCCGTTTCCATTAAACTGGTGAAATGCGATTCTTGGGAGATCCTGCCTGGGTCCGCCTAACCGACGTGCTGTAAATACTTCCCGCGGGCTTGCCTTGCACACAGTGCACAGAGCTGGGATGGGGGCTGATTTTTTCGGTGTCAGGCATATTCGCCTATAACATATTCGCCTACACGCATTTGGTCCTTTCGCCTGGCATTTTCGCCTTGGAGGAGAGTCTTTTCACCTACCTGTCTGAGCCATTTCGCCTACCCTCAATTCTGCTGTCAGACTGTCCATGTTTTCATATTATCTCTTTGTCATTTAAATATTATAGTGACTGTGACAGTGGTGTTACATGTCAAACCTACACACGGCTATCCTATGCACTCCATAGTAATCACATAAATACAGAGCTATTGGAATCAGGTGCGCCCAAATAATTAATTAATCCATGTCCCGATACTATACATTCTTTGGTGCAGTATTGAACAGTATTGTAAAATGAACAGTATTGTAGGCCTATATTGTTTTAACATTAGGCTATACAAAATATATATGTAGGCTATTAGCCTATATAGGTCGATATATGCTACACCGACCTAAATAGCCTATAGAATCAACCTTGCCTGTCAACAGGCATAAAAAACTATTTTGCCATTTTTTAGGAATAAAATGTGATGTAAATAATAAATGTCAAATAAACTGTTAGATTCACTTGATACCACTGTCACAGTCACTATAATATTTAAATGACAAAGAGATAATTTGCAAACATGGACAGTCTGACAGCAGAATTGAGGGTAGGCGAAATGGCTCAGACAGGTAGGTGAGAGACGTGAGGGCACTGCTGTGACTCGCTGCACACACGCATCCCGACCCAGAGCCGGTCGCACCGCCGCGGAGAAAGTGCAGCCGGCGGGAGCACAGAGCAAGCGACCCCGGCCGGGGCGCCCCGAGTGGCGTCCCCGAGCCGAGGCGGCCGCCCCGCCGCCCGGTTGAGTCCTCCGGGCAGACTGCATCCTGCAGCGTCGCAGATGCGATCTGCTGTGAGCTTGTACGGCCACTTGGCACGCGCATCACGGTGTGATGATGAAGGGTCACTCCGTGTGCAACAACCGGTTTGTTTTGTGGGCTAACGCTATACAATGGACGTTAATTAAGCGGCGGGGGAAAGTGTTATAGGAGGACGATATGGACCAGAACGTCATATTTTATTCGCATTTATTGTCTGACCCGTTTCCATTCACTTATGCGCATTTAGTTTATTCGATAAAGGCTCAAAATCCTCCTCCAAGCGGATAATTTATTTTGCGGATAATGAAAGTTTATTCGCATTTTGAAGTGTTCATAAAAAGATTTAGCGAATAAGCCATTAATGCGCAAAAAGTGGCTTTATGGAAACGCCACTAATAATAAGCCACTCCCGCCCTACTAATTGTTTATAGAAATTATAGCTACTTATAAGTACAGGAGGATGGAGCACTTCAGCTGGCCTTTTTTATCACAGAGGATGTATGTACAGTTGGAGAAACACAGCACACAGGATACTAGGCAACAGAACAACATGAAAGCTTGTATGTGTGCATGGTTAGCCTGAATACAATCACTCATACTGACCATCATATAAACATTAACATTTATGTAAACACAGCCAAACATCAACACATATTCTCTCTCTACACACACACACACACACACACACACACACACACACACCCCATTGCAAAGCAATGGTGTTAAGATGTAGCAATAGACCGTATTCACACCGCGGCCATCCTGGATCACATGACCACATGGGGTGGAGCGATGATGAGTTCTATTCAACCAATTTATTTTGACCAAATTGACATAAACATCCCCAAAAGGATTAGAGCGCTACAGTAACAGGATTGATTACATCCATGGTAACAATATTCAAGGTTAGGTTGTACTGTGTACAAAGACTTGCTATCTGTGCAGTGCTTGCTCCACCGTCCATCATATTAACCATTTGTTGTTAGATTGTTCCTGATTAATATGCAAACATCATGATACAGTAAGTTAATATGATGGCAGAGCAAGCATTATAGTCTGCACAGATACTGCAGCAAGTCTTTGTACTTTTGAATCCTTTTTGGGATGTCGATGTTGTCATCTGCCCATTTGGTAAAAATAAATTGGTTGAACAGAACTCATATTTTGGGACCATCGCTCCATTGTTTACAAAGGTTTGTAATGCAGGCTGCCACCCCATGTGGTCATGTGATCCAAGATGGCCGCAGTGTGAATAAGGTCTATCCACCCGTTTCCGCAAGACTTTACTGTAGCATTATCTGCGGGACACTTCCGGTTAACAGCAGACATACAAGCTCGCGTCGCGTCACAGATGCAACCGTTGTGAGCTTGTAGATCACATTCGGCTGCGACGCCGGAAATGCCGCTGGCCTTCTGCGCAATGCACCATGGGATGTTGGAAAGTTGTGGATAACGATCGCAGCCCCAATTTGCTTTGTCATTGGTGATGATGTCACTAGTGATGTCACTGATGTACGAAGACAGAACCTTTCTTTTGACAAATCCATTCATGCCAACGAAGCTACATTAGTTCAAATTAGACACTAGAGAAACATTTCACTTTGATGCCCTTCTTTATTTCATTAATATTTCAGCAGCTTTGACAGACAATACATCTTATTACGGTTTTCATTTCAATCTTTTTACTCCACCGGTTTTAAGGGGGTGGAGATTCCCAGATGGAGGCGGGGCTGTGTGATGATGAGAGAGGCGGAGTCTATCGGAGGCACAACAAAGAAGAATCTTCAGGTACAATCAAAAAGTGTTCCAAATCCTTCCTCTGCCTTTTCAAGTCTTCACGTTGCTGTAGTTGTGCAGAGGACATAGTCGTGTTCCACCTAATCTACACGAGCCAAAACCACCACTTAAAGACGCGACGTGAGCTTATAAATCGGCTGTTTACGGCGCGCTATTTTTTTAAATGTATTTAAAATGTTTGCCTGATGACATGCCTAACATAGGAATGTCAGGTTGCTCAACTTAAAGTGAACCGGGCCAGACCAAAGTGAGCATTTAGTTCAAGTGGGGACTTGGACAGTCACGTACAGATCACGATGAACAATGGGGTGGATTGACGGACTGAACTCTGCGTTGTGAATAGGACTGGCCATCGTGAAGAGCCCGTTTCACCAGGAACACAAAATCAGTTTTGTTCCATTTGTGTCTGACAGCAGCAACACTGGGCAACACTTTGTCCGTGGAAATAAAAACTACACGTGAAACGTTATGCAAATATAGAAATTGACATAAAAGCACACGCACACACGCACACACAGGACTATATACTATAGCCAGGCAGCTCAAATGTGACCATATTTTACTTAGTCGCAGTTTCTAATATGCTTTATATTTATTGGATAACAGATGGGTCACCTTCCCTCGAATCCCCGGTTGCTTGAGAATCCAATGTCTGGAGTTTCCTTAATAGTCGGGGGCCTAAGGGAGATGACATGGTAATCTCGCGCTAATTAGTCTAAAAGCACGAAATCTTGCACAGATGTAGCCCAGGGTATGCTCTAATGATTTAGCTAGGGCGCCCGAGTCGGCGACCTTCGGGGTCGCCACAGTGGCCAAATCAAGTTGGGCTCCCATTGACTTTCTATACAGGAGGAAAATACCCAGAAAAACACTTTTTTCTGGGTATTTAAGTTGGATTTGAGGGGTCTATCTAGGCGTTTGTAATGATGCTGAATCCATTGCAAGCATTTGTTTTGCACAAAAAACATTCCTTGGGCTACAAATGGCCCAAGAAAACAATGGTTTAGTGATGAAAAGTGATGAGTCATCACTTTTCAGAGTTTTTTGGGTGTTTTCTGGAGCTGTGGCGACCCCGAAAGTCGCCGGCTCGGGCGCCCTAGCTAAATCATTAGAGCATGCCTTGGGCTACATCTGTGCAAAATTTGGCGCTTTTAGACTGATTAGCATGAGAAAAAAAACCCCTAAGGCCTCCGACTAACATGAATGCTCACCCATACATGCATAGTTTTCTGAGGCCATTTCTAGCCCAAGGAATGTTTTTTGTGCAAAACAAATGCTTGCAATGGATTCAGCATGATGACAAACCCCTAGTTAGACCCCTCAGATCCTACTTTCTGGGTATTTTCCTCCTGTATAGAAAGTCAATGGGAGCCCAACTTGATTTGGCCGCTGTGGCGACCCCGAAGGTTGCCGACTCGGGCGCCCTAGCTAAATCATTAGAGCATGCCCTGAGCTACATCTGTGCAAAAGTTCACGCTTTTAGACTGATTAGCACGAGATATCCTTAAGTCCCCCGACTATAAGCTACGGGACTGGAGGGAGCGGACAGTGCCCAGGTATTCAAAGTGCTGCACACTAAAGCTATTTATTTACACGTAGAAAAATAGGGGGAAAGAAAGTCTGTGCAACTGGACTTTTTGGGAGCACACCGCCGCTAAAAAGCCACGGAACGGAATGTGACTCGTACCGCGTACGAGTTCATTTATTCGCTGTAATGAAATGCTTGTTCTGGCTGCACACGCAAACACACACGCACGCACACGCACGCACAGCATAAACAATGTCTGTAGAAAAAAAAAACTCTGCGTTATGCGTGTTCACATTCTTATACACATGGGCCTACTGTACACTCTACACTCTGAGCAACTAGATGTTGTCGTTTTCCCCTCCCCGATATGAAAGCGTTAAATTACATTAAGTTACATTACAGTGCAGTGCAAAATAAGTCACTTTTTTCTTTCTTTTTTTTCGTAAAGACATTCCTCTGAAGATATGACATTCGATGTTCTTTCGCTCCCGTCTCGGCCATGAGGAAAGGAACTGGGGGATATCGTTTTAGTTTCTTCCTTTTGTATCTTTTAAAACGTAGATACAGACAGACAAACTGAAAACACACAGAACGATCGCGTCACACTCGAGAGAGTCTGCGTTCATTGCTTTGCGCTGGGGCTGCGCTAAAAAGTGTCAAAGTTGTGCGCTGGCAAAAATAAATCTGGGTGAACTGGGGCTTTGAGAGACTTTTTCCCTCCCCCGCCCGACCGCCAAATTGTTGACGTCGCCTAGGATGAGTTAGCAAAAAAAAAAAAAAAAGAAAAATGAAAAAAGAAAATAATCCACACAAACAAAAAAAAAAACAGCCACGTTGCTTGCTAATGCTGCCTCCCGGCGCCTGCAGACAGAGAGAAGCCTGGCCCTAACCCTGACCCTGACCCTGACCCTGACCCTAACCCTGACCCTGACCCTGACCCTGGCCCTGACCCTGACCCTGACCCTGACCCTGGCCCTGACCCTGACCCTGACCCTAACCCTGGCCCTGACCCTAACCCTGACCCTAACCCTGACCCTAACCCTGACCCTAACCCTGACCCTAACCCTGACCCTGACCCTGACCCTAACCCTGACCCTGACCCTGACCCTAACCCTGACCTTGACCCTGACCCTGACCCTGACCCTAACTGGTGTTGATCTTGAGACTCTTCATGCGGTGCAGAAGTGAGTCCTTCTCCATCTGGGCCTCGGCCAGCGCCATCTTGGCTCTGGAGAGTTCCACTTTCAGACACTCGTTCTCCTCCATCAGCATCTGAACAAACAACCCCAAAAAAAAGGTGACCAAGATTAGTGGAAAAGACTTGAACCTGTGTGTGTGTGTGTGTGTGTGTGTGTGTGTGTGTGTGTGTGTGTGTGCGTGCGTTAAGCCTGGGCGATATTAGGAAAACCTTCAATATTCGATAACGTTGTTGAATACCTCGATATCGATATTACTCACGATATTAGCAAAAACAATTGCATTATATCGTTTTTAATGTTTTTCTGCTTTAGGTCCACTGCCTGCTTAACCCAGATAATGAATAGCATATCCTTTCATGCACACTGCACAGTGCACATAGAATAAAGAAATGAAATGCCTTATTTCCATTTTCCAACAATGGTTTTATTGAAATAACCACACCTGGTTCCGCACCCAGGATAAGGGACGTGCAGAGAATGTTAGAGAGGCAGGGGCTGACATTTCTAAAACTGCCTTTTGGTGGAAATATCGAAAACAGCCGACCTCCAAGCTCACAGCGCCCTCTCGCTTGGAGGTCTGCTATTTTCGGTGCGTGATACCACACTGAACTAAGCTTCTACCACTTTTTCTAGTCACATGTTCAAATACTGGATTCTGATTGGCTAAATTCCGGAGGTTATGGCAGAACAACCGCCGCAGTTGTGTGAGGACGAGATCAATGCGCCTCAGTGTACATCCGGGGACTTCAGGAGGTAGCGGTCCTATGTTTACTAACGTGCGTACGACGTCGCCGATTTATTTGGATCCAATGCAATCCGCCAACTTTAAAGCCCCTTTTCTCTGAACCTATGCCTTTCTGGAAGCGAACAGCCTCTATTTACGGCCGGAACGGTCCTTCTAACTGACGTTAGCTTAGCTGTATGCTAGACATCTTTCTCTGCATGGAGTTGGCGTCATCTGGTGGTGAGTAGAAGATGTTGTTTGTGGAACTATTTGCTGTCGTCGCGGAAGTTTTATAGGCAATAATGATTGTAACTTAATATCCTTGCAAGTTACAACTATGTGTTTTCTTTCATGTATACGGAAAAAAGTGGTAGAAAAGCTATTTACCACTCGGGGTCGGACATTATGCTCTGATAATGTCCTGTGTGAGGGTGTTATCGGACTCGGCTTCGCCTCGTCCGATCACCCCCTCACACAGGACATTATCAGAGCATAATGTCCTCTCACTCGGGGTAAATTGCTTACATAATCATCAATTCTTTCAACATAAGATGCTGCATTCAAGTTCAGGAGAGTTTGGACAAGACAATTCTCTTGAATGCTGCCTACAGGTATGGCATGGAAAGAGGGGGCATTTTAATTTCTTTCACCATAGTAAAAACTGCATTCGTGGTCTGGAGAGGGCACTTTATAGCCACTTTTCCACTGACATGGCCCAACACCACACCACACCACACCGCCCACTTGTGCCAGGTTTTCCACAACAAGGACCTGGGTAGAGTGGTGTGAAAGCAGTACTAAACGTGGTACTAAAAAGTATCCAATCTAGAGTAGGTCTGAGCTAGGCCAAACAGGGCCAAAACACGTCATAATGACTGATCACTCACTGACTTTTCATTTAGACCACCAGGATATAGTTGTAATACATGATAATAGATTTGTTTCTTACCGATAGGGGGACTTTTGTGCAGTTGAACATGTAGATATTTTTGTGTGGTGTGATGTTGTGTGGCGCTAAAGCTGCAGTCTAAAAGGGTCTTATGTGTGCACGTGGCTGTGTAGCGACCGCGGTTTTCCCAGTGAACCTAAGCACAAAAATAAATAAAAAAATAAGACCTTAAACCTGGCGAAAACAGTTGCGTGCATTTAGCGCAAGATGACAATAAAGGAAATCATTAAATTAACTTCTGAAAAGCCTACTAGGCCTTAAAACCTGGTGAAAACAGTTGTGTGCATTAGCGCAAGATTAGATGAGGATAAAGGAAATAATTAAATGGAAAACATTAAATTAACTTCTGAAAAGGCCTACACTAACCTACTAGTAAAACTAGTGGAACTGCGATCTAGCCACACGTGAATAATTGTGGTTGTAAACAATAACACAGACAATATAAATCCTTAGTCTAATAATGGGAAGAAGGGGTTATCATCATGGCCCCAAATAACTTTTAAATATCTTGCAATTGGCGACGAGTCTCTTCGGCAAGAGTGCCTCTCATTACATAAAGCTATATTATAACCTCTCCATCGATGGCAATAGTCAGTGGTATGGTGTTCCCCACACTCCCATGCCCCCACCCTTGTGCTCAGGTTCACTGGGAAAACCGCGGTCGCGGCTGTGTAGGCGTGCTCCTCACCTTCTCTTTGCTGGACACGGAGGGGAGGAGGGGGAGGGGTTGGGTCTGCGTGGCTTTGGGGAGGGTGCAGATCACGGCCACGGCCTCGGGGACCGGGCTCAGAGAGGTGTCAATCAGCAGGCCGTCAGTCTGCGGTTGGTTCAGAGAGCTGTCACTCAGCCTCAACGCGCCGCCGCCACCGTCGTCGCAGTCCGTCCTGGCTTTGTCCTCTGCCGCCGGGCCGTTGTTCTCCACTGAGACCACAAGAGGGAGTAGCTGTGAGCCGCTTAAAGGGCCTACACCATGCTTTTAAAACTATATTTTTTGTATAAATATATGCTCAAAATTGAGTCTTAGACAGGTTTTAACCCTCAACAAACACTCTGACCATTCTTTTTGTTTGTTCTAGCTCTACTATAATGAGGCTCTCCAGCTGCAATACCAAAACGGCCTCTGTTTGCTCAGGGGCGCATCGTAGTGGGGTTTTTCCACCCCTCCCCCCTCCCCTCCTCTTCACTCCTCCCCGGACCCCACGTTGACAACAAATAATGTTAATATTGGGCCAATACAAAAATAGGATAATGTTGCATCTCTGATTATAGCCTACTGTAGGCCTATGTTGTATGTTATAGGCCTACTGTCAAATGACACAGGGCGACCGTTGCTAGACCAGACATTACAGAAAGTTAATCTACATTAGACAATCAACCCCACCTGCATTGTATTTATGTATAAAAAAAAAAAATGTTTTGAAAAAAATGTTTGAGAAAAAAAGAAAAGTTTTTTGAAAAAAAATAAGTTTTTTGAAAAAAAGTTTTTGAAAAAAAAAGTTTTTTGAAAAAAAAGTTTTGAAAAAAAAATTTTTTTTTGAAAAAAAAAAAAATGTTTGGAAAAAAAAAATGTTTGGAAATTATTATTATTATTATTTTTTTTTTTGACTCTGAAAAAAAAAACGGGAATCCGTGTGACGTCACACGGATCAACTCTCAGAACAGCACTGTTCTGAGAACCCGTGGAAAGCTTTTCATCTCTGTCTGCCCAAAACCAGAGAAAGACACAACGGTCAGAAATAGGACTTTGTGAGGATAGAAGGTGCCAGTGGGACCCCAAAAAAAGGTTTTAAAATAGAAAAAGTGAAAATTCATGGTGTAGGTCCTTTAACATCTGGACCAGGGGTTTTCAAAGTGGGTGACGGGGCACCCAGGGGTGCCGTGACGGCAGTCCAGGGGTGATGCGAGATCATTTGATAATATTTGGAATTTATTTGGACACTTGAAAAAATATTTAGTATCATTTTAAACTTGAAGTACAAAGTTATTTTCAGTCAGTTCTAACCAAAATGGCTATTATCTCAACGTTTTCCTCGCAACATAATCGCTAAAATATCGTCACTGCCGGGCAGAAACCTCGTATCTCCAAGTTTCAAATGTGTACGTCTTTTGGTAAAGCAAAGCCCTGCTTCATCATACAAGACTGTCGCACAAAACTAGTGAAAACAGCAGATCTACAAGCACGCAACGCAATGCGAGGCGTTGTGTGATTGTAGATCGGCTGTTTTCACTAGTTTAGTACGTAGATGATAAATACAAAACGAACGGTTTTGGACATACAAGGTTTCCACCCGACAACGATGATATGCTATAAATATAAGGTGCTGGGAGTGAGAATTATAATGTAGGGGTGCCTCGGATTAAATAAATATTGAGATAAATATTGAGACAAAAAAAATTGGGAACCACTGATCTGGACGACGTCTATGCAGGACCAGTTATGAAATGAAACAGTGGTTGGAGGTGTAAGCATGTGGTCGTGTGTGTGTGTGTGTGTGTGTGTGTGTGTGTGTGTGTGTGTGTGTGTGTGTGTGTGTGTGTGTGTGTGTGTGTGTGTGTGTGTGTGTGTGTGTGCGTGCGTGCGTGCGTGTATCACCTCCTATAAAGAAGGAGCCGTCGTCTCGTCTGTGTATGACCAGACTGTCCACGTGCACGCTGATGGGGGAGGGCTCCGGGTCCGAGGGGTTCTCACGTGGTCCGTCGTCCTGTGGGAGAGACACACGTTGTGTTTGTTGAAACCCATTAACTCAGCGGGTGCCCACGCGTCAAACTCTTTGATGTCGCTGGAGGCCCACAACGTTTTTGACGCGTTTACTGTATTCACAGTATTAATTTAAATCTCACTGTTAGGTGGGGGCTACGCCTGGATGTAGCCCATTCACCGCGGGTCGCTTCGAATCGACGCTGAGAGCATCGCGCGGCCGTTTTTTCTCCATATAATCCAATGCATTTCCCCATCTTTAACTCTGATGTTTGTTTTATGGCTAAAACTGTGGCGGGGTGCGGCAAAATGACCAACTTTTGATCGGCAATGAACAGCTATGATCAACACTGGTCCATACAGTAAGTTACACAACAACATCCTGTCTGCGGTCATGTGACCAAGTGAGGTCATGACGCATGCATTGACGCAGCAGGGCCGTATTCAATAGAATGGTGGTGGGCCTGGGCAGCGAGAGGGGATAAATGGGGCTCAATCTAGGGGCACCCAGTGTGTTAAAGAGTAGTTCACCCCCAAAATGACTTATTTTCTATTGATTACTCACGGAAAACCTACAGTGTGTTTCTATGTCAGTGGTTCTCAAACTTTTTTAATGTCAAGGACCTCCAAATATATGGATTTGGCCACGGATCTCAAAATATTTTGTTCCAGGGACCCCCAGAACAAATATTTGAGATACATTCAAAGATGTGCCCCAAAATGTCACGACTTTTCAAAAATGGCAGATCTACAATCTACTTTTTTGGGGGGCTTTTTCTGCCTTTATTTATAGGAGATAGAATGAACAGGAGGACAGCTGACCTTCATGTCCAGGTGTGTGTGTGTGTGTGTGTGTGTGTGTGTGTGTGTGTGTGTGTGTGTGTGTGTGTGTGTGTGTGTGTGTGACCTTCATGTCCAGGTGTGTGTGTGTGTGTGTGTGTGTGTGTGTGTGTGCTGACCTTCATGTCCAGGTGTGTGTGTGTGTGTGTGTGTGTGTGTGTGTGTGTGTGTGTGTGTGTGTGTGTGTGTGTGTGTGTGTGTGTGTGTGCTGACCTTCATGTCCAGGTGTGTGTGTGTGTGTGTGTGTGTGTGTGTGTGTGTGTGTGTGTGCTGACCTTCATGTCCAGGTGCGTGTCCCCGACGATGATCTCCATGGGCAACACCTGCGGGGCCAAAAGGGAATAAATATCGTTAAGAGCAGGGCAGGAATTTCATTCCGTTGCCCCACAGTTCGGCCTTGTGACCCTCAAACCAACAGCATTTTAGTTTTCTTTATTCTGAACTCCCCAGAGTCCCCATCTTTAAACCAATCCAGTGACTCTGATTGGTGCAGGGCTGAGCATGGATCAGATTGTAAATACCATCATTTATCTATTTCACTGCAGATTAGGTTATCATCCCTAACCCTTAAATTCAACAAATTCTTTCAATGGACTAAAATCTTGTTTTATTTAATGGCCTTCCTGCCCTGGCATTTAGTCTTTGTGCCCTCAAAAAATTAACAACACCAAAGGCCAAGTGGCCTTGCCCATAAAATGACGAAATTCCAGGCCTGGTTAAGAGGATACAATGTCTCCACAATATGCCTTTTCAGAGATATCGTATATATCGTGATACAATGAAAATCCTGTTGAAATTGTTGATAGAGCAGATTCATTGCATTGCAGAATTCATTTAAACCTGCATTTTGGTCTAAATCAGTAGTTCTCAAACTTGAAAATGTCAAGGTCTCCCCTTAACTCTGACAGTATACAAATGAAACCAAATGGACCCGTAAGGGTCCATTTGTATACTGTCAGAGTTACATACTTGTTAAGGGTCAATTTAGACCTCCCAAAAGGAACCCAGAGTCCCTGGACTCCACTTTGAGGACCACTGGTCTAAATGGTCTGTTACTCCTTTTTCTTTAAGTTTTTGTCTCCTTGTAGGTGGTTGTACTGTTAAGTAACTTGAAAAATCACACCCAATGTGAAGTGAGCGGTGGTCGTACTTGCATAACGTCTTCAATTGGTAATTGGTGATGTAATACAGGCTACACACACACACACACACATTGCTATGGCAAAACGCTGAGGAAAAAGACTAGAATATAGGTCTAGGATGTAATTGGTGATGTAATATGGCTACGCAAACACACATATTGCTATGGCAAAACGCTGAGGAAAAGTGGCTACAGACACACGCAGTCGCACAACCAATCTATGGAGCGGTTTACCACCGCTCAAAAATAACCATAAAAACCAACATGAAAAAGAATCGTGATAAGATTGTGTATCGCGTATCGCGATACAGCTTTGGGGAAAATATGTTTTTTTTCCCCATATCACCCCCTCACCTGCGTGTCCTGGTCGTCGTCCTCCAGGAAGGCGGCCAGGTTCCTCAGCGTGGACATCAGCAGCGTGGCGCGGTAGCCGCTCACGCGCAGCCGCAGGAAGCCGTTGCGCTCCGCCAGCGGAGAGCGAGCGGCGGCGCGCGGCCCGCTCTCCAGGCGCGCCTGGACCTCCGGGCCCGGCCGCCGCGCTGGCGGGGGGGCCGCCGGCCGTCGCCTCCTCCCCCCCGCCGCCTGGACGGAACAACAAGGACACACCGAGAGAGAGAGAGAGAGAGAGAGAGAGAGAGAGAGAGAGAGAGAGAGAGAGGTTAGAATAACAAGGGAGATTAAAGTAGTAGTTCACCCTCAAAATTACCTTTTTTCTATTGATTACTCACACCAAGGAGACTTGAGTTCAATATGTATTTTTTGTTCTTATTTGTGGCATTCCTAAGACAAAAAAGAATTGATTATAGTAAATTTACCCCCCATTGATTCCGGATGGGGACCCAAATGAATTTGGGTCTCCATCCGGAATCAATGGGGGTACATTTATCATTTTGTGGTTGAACTAAAATGTGGGGCAGAGGTTCTGAATTGGCATCCAGGGAGAGACAACAGAGGTAAAATCAAATTGTGTTACGAAATGACAACGCTCTCTCTCTCTGTCCTGCATGGATGAGAGAGAGAGAGAGAGAGAGAGAGAGAGAGAGAGAGAGAGAGAGACAGAGGGGGGGGGGGGGGTAAGGTAGCGAGGAGGAAAACAGATGGGATTAAGAGAAAGACGAGGAAAAAGAGCTTCAGGGGATGATGAAGGGGGAGGAGAGAGAGAGAGAGAGAGAGAGAGAGAGAGAGAGAGAGAGAGAGAGAAAGGGAGGCTGAATCAGTGGAGTGAGACTGCAAAGTCTGCTGCAGTGGAAAGAGGAGGATGATGAGCCAAATTCTTGGCCCTGGGTACAAGGATTCACTGGGACAAGTCTTTGAATGTTTGAATGTCAAATCCTTCTAAGGTTTTTTTTTTAAATGTTTCTATGTCAGTGGTGCTCAAGCTTTTTCATGTGAAGGACCCCCAAAAATGATATGTATTTGTTCGTTTATTTGGCCACAGACCCCCCATCTCAAAATATTTAGTTCCAGGGACCATCCCCCGGAAGCTAAATTTGAGTTACAAATGTTCGCTTAAAAATTACATAAATTCAAATATTTGCACACATTTTCATGACTTTTTCAAAAATAGCAGATCTACAAGCTCGCTGCAATTTTTTAAAAAGTATAAATAATTAAGGCTCCCTCCACCTTGGGCCCTGGTAACTCAGTCCCACCATCAGTGGGGACCCCCCCCCCCCCCCCCCCTAATAATTTGGGGACCCCCCTGGAACACTTCATGTCACACACACACAACCATGTTGGTCTGTCACGTGTACACAAAGCACCGCACAAAAGTACTCAAATAATTATGAAACACTCACACTGACCAGCACGCACGCACACACACACACACACACACACACACACACACACACACACACACACACACACACACACACACACACACACACACACACACACACACACACACACACACACACACACACACACACACACACACACACACACACACAGCTCAGTGGGTGCAACTCAACATGTCTGTGTGTGTCTGCGAAGCATGCAGTCCAACAGATGGAGAAACAGACATGAAAAGGAACACACTGCTCTAAACAAGCAGGAGTTATTTTATCCAGGCATTCATCATAGTCAGAGCGTTTCAGGCAAAAATCGTGCACTTTATGAAAGAAGCATGACATTTGGCACACAGTTAGAACATGCCATCCCTTCCAAGAAACGGCCCCCACAAAACTGTGAAAAGCATGATGACTCATCACTAAATCATAGTTTTATTGCCAAATTATGGGCCAGTTTTTAGCTCAAGGAATGTTTTTCCTGCAAAACAAATGTTTGCATTGGATTCAGAATCCCGAAAAACACCTAGTTTGACCCCTCACATGCTACTTAAAGCATATTTATTTTTTGTATTATTTTACTCTATAGTAAAGTCTATGAGAGCCCAACTTTGATTGGCTCCCACAAGTTTCCCAAGACAAATCTGCGATGCCCCTATAGCCAAAAATGTTCCATATGTTAGTTCTAACTGTGTGCCAAATGTCATGCTTCTATCATAAAGTGCACAATTCCATCAAAATACTGCCCGAAATGCCTGGACTATCAAACACTCTACTATAGAGGGTATGCACGTCCACTGGGCCCCGCCCCCCTAATCTAGACTGAGTGGCAAAACATTGAGCAGCTTGGAGCACTGGAGTTTGGAAGTGCTAGTTGCAAATCACTCAACGGCCCTGCATACCACCTGTTTCTAATTTGTACATAATGTAGGAGGCAGCAGGATGTTGTGTTGTTGAAAACGAGTGCTTCCAAACTCTGACACTTGGAAAAATTAAAACCTGCACAGAATGTCTTGACAGAAAGTAGCTCATAACATGCCTATGGTGGATTTTTATGAAACAAAAACTTTGCAGATAGAAAGAGGATAATTCAAGCTTTCAGTACAGCCGCAATGTTGGTGAGTTTAACTTTGTTTAATACAATCAGATAGGACTTTTCTGTTTGGATGTATGGGCTGTCAATGGCAGAAATTAGTTTTTTGCCACTCAGTAGGCGTGTTCCCACATAACTTCCAGCAACAGTGATGTCACGCGCATACCCTCTATACAGGGCAGCTTACAAAGTGCAAGATCAGGGTGAATCAATGGCGTTGCACACAGAGCTGAAGCAGCAGCAGTGGCGTAGACAGAATCGAACCGGCGACTGGGCCTGAGCCCAACTGGGTGGGCCTGGGTGCGCGCCGCGCCGCGCGATAGCCATGTTTTTCGGGTCGGATCGGGTCTTCTGGTGCGATTTGGGTCGGGTTTGCATGATTAAATAATCAATTCATGCGTGGTGTCCACTAGTGATGCGCGGGTCATTCCAGCCGTGCAAAAACAGAATGGCATATTGGAGAAGAAGCCGGTAACATGACGGCATGAGATGCTTATTTTAATTGACAACACTCCTGTTAGTATAAGACTATACACACGGAGCACAACGCTAATGTATCACAGAGAGATATTGCAGACTGACCCAGTAGCCTAGTCACTGGTGCAAGACAAAATAAACAACTATGAAGAGAAAAGACCGAAATGTTTAATTGCACCGTCAACTTTTTATCAGAGCTCTGACGCTTCTCCCTCTCCCACAACAAAAACAGCCAAGCCAGCAGAACGTAATTAACCAGTCTCACTCACCTATTGCTGCTTTCAAACGCTGTGTATTGTTTTAAGTCCCAGGAGCATGGTTTCAAATCATGAATATGAACTTTAGATTAGTCAAAAAGCTTGAGTCAGTATAATCCACGTGAATCCTGTATACATTGTGCAGGCTGCAACAACTCTTGACAAGTAGCCCAACACGCTTAAGCATTTCCTGTAACGGTGGATTTCAAAATAAGACCCTGCCGTAATATGATGATATATAAGCAATTGGTTTTATTTTTAAGTCGACTACTTACAGGAAGTAAATGGACTAAATTAGAATTACATGACACACTAGTCTAGACATGCTTGGCTGCGAGCAGGGAAGGACGCTTGTTGCACATTATAGCGTCCACATGATGATGTTATGTTATTTTAGTTGTTGTAAGGATGCGACTATCATCAAAATGACTTAATATGCTATAAAAAATATAATATATGTAATAAAATAAAAAAAATAAAAAAAATATATAATTTTTTATTTTTTATTTTATTTTTTTGGGTGGGCACAAAAACGAAATGGGTGGGCCTAGGCCTAGTCAGGCCCACCCATGGCTACGCCTCTGAGCAGCAGTCCATACATTTTTAAACGCAACGCCCAAAACCCACTGGCTTCAAATGAAAACAAACATGGATTTATTCTTTGATCAGACTTTGTGTGCAAGGCCCTTTAGAGCAGTGGTTCTCATCCTTGTCTGGATCAAGGTAGTGTAGGCCAGTCAATCTGAGGTCTGGATCAAGGTAGTGTAGGCCAGTCAATCTGAGGTCTGGATCAAGGTAGTGTAGGCCAGTCAATCTGAGGTCTGGATCAAGGTAGTGTAGGCCAGTCAATCTGAGGTCTGGATCAAGGTAGTGTAGGCCAGTCAATCTGAGGTTTGACCCAAAAGAAATTGCACTAGTAATGGTTCAAGGTTTTTTATGATCCTTAGGGTCATCCAAAAAACATGTTAAAAATCGTCCAAAATATTCTTAGTGGATCAAGGTAAATTCAGGGGGTTAACTAACTAGGGCTTTTTCATGATTCTGAATCCATTGCAAGCAATTGTTTTGCACAAAAAACATTCCTCGGGCTAAAAATTGACCCACCCAAAAGTGTGAAAAGTGATGACTCATCACAACACCATAGTGTTGTGGGTCAGTTTTTGTCCAGGGGAATGTTTTTCGTGCAAAACAAATGCTTGCAATGGATTCAGAATCATGAAAACCCACTAGTTAGACCCCTCACATGCTTGGGGGGTCTTTTTTTCCTGTATAGTTAAGTGAAGGGACCCAAACTTGAACCCCCTGAATTTACCTTGATCCACTAAGAATATTTTTTAAACATTTAACAAGTGTTTTATCGCTACCGCTATGTTGGTTTGTTTACTGTTGAGTGAGAAAACGACCCCCCCCCCCCCCCCCCACACACACACACACAGGTTGAGAACCACTGCCTTAGAGACAAACGACAGAGTAAGGGTCACATACTTTTAAGTAGAGGAAAACAATTAACCACTTAAACTCTCTCTACTTCGCTGACCGGGGTCAGCGAAGTAGAGGTCCCCCAGCCCAGGGGTCCACCAGGGGTCCCCAGTCCTGGGGTCCCCCGGCCCAGGGTTCCCCCAGTCGCCCCTGACTTGGCTCCCTTCTTTTCCCCCTCAACACCAAACAGAGCATCTACAAGCTTGCTGCAACTCGCAGCAGATCCTCTATTTTCACCGAATGTTCGTCGGGTATGATGACATCCCAAGAATAGAGAGCCTAAGGTTCAAGTGGTTAAGATCTCTCACACACACACACACACACACACACACACACACACACACACACACACACACACACACACACACACACACACACACACACACACACACACACACACACACACACACACACACACACACACACACACACACACACACACACAACTCAACATGTCTGTGTGTGTCTGCATGCAGTCCAACAGATGGAGAAACAGACATGAACAGGAACATCCAGAATATGTGTGTAACGTCCGTCCCGGTCTGATGATTGGATGATTAAAAATGTCCAATGAGACCATACTTTGAGGATTGGTCAAGCTTCACATGACAATTCGGCCCTCCAGAGAAAATCATTCATTCATTCAGAATTGGATGGATGTATAGATCACAGAGTTCATAGCTCTAGAACACATAGAATAAAAGTTCACCGCTTCACTTTGAACCGAGGTTTGATTTTTACTATGGTGAAAGAAATGCAAATGCCCCCTCTTTCCATGCCATACCTGAAGGCAGCGTTCAAGAGAATTGCCTTGTCCAAACTCTCCCTCTCTGCCCTCTCTATGTAGAAATCCATACCGTACACCACATCTCCAGTATTGACTTGATTATGTTCTTGACTTCTTTAGCTCAGCGTGGTATCAAGCACCGAAAATAGCCTACCGCTGCGACGCGTTGTGAGCTTGGAGGTCTGCCATTTTCACTGCCCTTTTCAAAGTTTCAGCCCCCGTCACTCTCTGACATTCTCTGCACGTCCCTGGGGTGAAAGGTCGCACCAGTGGGCTCACTCAGCTCGGAGGTGGATGTGTAGAACGGGTACACATTATTGTGTATCATTATTTTATGCTTTAACTATTGAAAAATAGCAGATCTACAAGCTCGCAGCGCGGCACCGAGTGCCGCGCTGCGAGCTTGTAGATCTGCTATTTTTGAAAAGTCGTGAAAATTTGAATTTTGACCCGATTCTATAAGTGCCTTTTGAAGGTTTTTTGAAAAACCCTATGTCAGCAATCTGGCCGGCCGGCATCAAAGAAAAGGTCCTTTTCACTTCACTGGAGCTCAGTTGGTCTGTTCTTGAGAGACTACTATGTCAGTGGTTCTCAAACCTTTTCATGTGAAGGACCGCCAAAATGATATTTATTTGTCCACGGGCCCCCATCTCAAAATATTTGGTTCCAGGGACCACCCAGAAGCAAAATTTGAGTTACAAACGTTCGCTTTGAAAATACATATATTCAAAGATTTGCACACATTTTCATGACTTTTTTTTTAAAAAGTGAGCTTGTATATCTGCTATTTTTCACTGTATTTTGATGGAATCGTGCATTTTATGAAAGAAGCATGACATTTGGCACACAGTTAGAACATGCCATATGGAAAACTTTTGGCTATAGGGGCATCGCAGATTTGTCTTGGGAAACTTGTGGGAGCCAATCAAAGTTGGGCTCTCATAGACTTTACTATAGAGTAAAATAATACAAAAAATAAATATGCTTTAAGTAGCATGTGAGGGGTCAAACAAGGTGTTTTTCGGGATTCTGAATCCAATGCAAACATTTGTTTTGCAGGAAAAACATTCCTTGGGCTAAAAACGGACCCCATAAAACTATGGTTTAGTGATGAGTCATCATTTTTCACAGTTTTGTGGCGGCCATTTCTCGGAAAGGAATGTTTTTCGTGGGATGCCAAACTTTGGGATCCATGCCAAACTTTGCGCACCCAATCCTTGTCTGACAAACCACAACCTCCGCCGCTCATTTCTCACATGCCCCTGTTCTAGCGCCACCATGAGGCTGCTTTTTTCTGACAACATTCATGGACACTGCTCCTACAGATCTTGCCTAAAAATCACGCAAAGTGGTAACCACTTAAAAGAAAGTGACCCAGATGCACTTCATAACAAGGCACTCACACACAGAGAAACCCTACGGAGATGCCCCCTCAGCTAACTGGTCCGGGAACACAAACACAAGCAGAGCCACCAGACAGACAATTCACTGGACTAAACCAAATTATAAAACAGCAGAAAGAAAGCTACCTGACACATTGGAGAGAAGCAACCCAAAAGCAGAGCAAACTAGAATGCTATTTGGCCCTAAACAGAGAATACACCATGGCAGAATACCTGAGCAAGTTGGCCGACCCAAAACAAAGAAAAATCTTGACTAGGTACAGACTCAGTGAGCACAGTCTTGCAATCAAGAAAGGACGTCACAGGCATACCTGGCTCCCTAGAGAAAACAGACTTTGCACCCACTGCACACAAAATGAAGTGGAAACAATTTGAAAATATGACCAATGATGAAAAACTCCCATACCTGCTGGGTGAAGTAAAACAATGTGCAAACACAGCAGCAAGATTCGTGAGCTGCTGTGATAAGAGAAGGATATCAAATGGAACCCAACCACCTTAAAAACCATTGTATATATCCCTGCTCTGCCTGCACGTAACTGTGATGCATGAAAACTGTTTACACCAGAGAGAGATTGTTGTAGTTGCTGTCTGGAGTATGTTTCACATTAAGTTGGTAGTAAAAGTGTGCACAGTTCTGCATAGACCATAGTGTTTCTCAAAACTTTCAAAGGCCAAGGTCTTCCCCTTAACTCTGACAAGTGTAAAAATGGAACCAAATCATTTGGTTCCATTTGTACACTTGTCAAGAGTTACAGACTGGCACCCCCCCCCCCCCCCCCCCCCCTAATTAAGGAACCCACAGAGAGAGTCCCTGGAATCCACTTTGAGAAACACTGCTTTAGACCAGTGTTTCTCAACCACTGTGCCTGGGGACCTTTGGTGCCCCTGAGAAGGGTCAAGTGTGCCCCTTAAAACAGCCCGATCTACAAGCACACAACGCCTTGCGGTGCGAGGCGTCGTGTGCTTGTAGATCTGCTGTTTTCACTACTGTTGTGCGACAGCCTTAACATACCCCCCCCCCGTATTATGTTGGTGTGCCCATGGATTCTTGGGACATGAAAAGTGTGCCCATGCAGAAAAAAGGTTGAGAAACACCGCTTTAGACCATGTCAATAGATATTTCTCTCCCTCTCTCTCTCTCACGCACGCACACAGCAGATAACAACCACTACGGTTATATCACAGCGAATAGCCCTCCCACAGTAGCTACAGCAGCAGCCGCACACTATGGTACAACATTACAGTATATGGGGGGACTGCCCATAAGTCAGAAATCTCATTAGTCCTACATCTCATTTGTCCGAATTTAGTTAGGGTTAGGTTTAGGCATAGTTTTACTGAGGTTAGAGTTTGGGTTAGGTTTAGGAATAGTTTTACTGAGGTTAGGGTTAGGTTTAGGAATAGTTTTACTGAGGTTAGGGTAAGGTTTAGGTTTATTTTTCACCAGATTAAAGGACAACTTTAGTTTTTTTTACAACAAGGGTTCATATTTTAGATTGTAATTA
This sequence comes from Nannobrachium achirus, assembly GCF_963921795.1. NCBI lineage: Eukaryota > Metazoa > Chordata > Actinopteri > Myctophiformes > Myctophidae > Nannobrachium > Nannobrachium achirus. Next base: position 50,683,681 of record NC_137830.1, read on the forward strand.
AAGAATATAAAAGATGAGTGTTAAATTGATTTCATTTACTTCTTTCTATTGTTGTAGAGATTCTTATTTCAGTGGTTGGTGGCATGCGTACAAGTGGCTAAATATGTCATTTTACACAGAATAAGCACATTCCCAAGATACAACGCAACCTTTCATGTTTGGATGTGACTTATGGGGGCTAGAAGTGTTACTGTAAACAGCAATAAAGAAACTGCTGGCTTATTCTGTGTAAAAATACATATTTAGCCACGTATGCGTATGCATGGCCCACATTTTAGCACGGTAAACGCCATAAAACAATAGAACGAAGCAAATGAAAACATTTTAACACTCACATTGTCTTTTCTCGAATAACAATCTAAAATATGAACCCTTGTTGTAAAAACAACAAAGTTGTCCTTTAAACATCACCAGATTCTGACTAATAATGGGATGTCGGAACAATGAGGTTTCGGACCAATGCCATAGGTTGTTATTATCTCTCTCTCACCTCAGTAGACTGGGCAGCGGTATGGACCCGGAGGCTGAGCCCAGGATCCCTCCTCTCCTCCCCGTCAGTAGTTTCTCCACGGTGGCCACATTGCCGGTGCGGGCGGCTTCCAGCAGCTCCTGCTCCTTGCCCATGATGACGACCAGCGATCCAAAGAAATTACACAGAAAAACACGCAAGTTTCACGCAATAAAAGCACGTATAGGAGGTATAATATAATCCGTTCGTTGGTTGGTTGGTTGGTTCTGGGTCGGGGATACCCCAGGCAGCCCCCTCCTCTCCTCCCCACCACCCACCCCAGACTCTGTGATGGTGAGCTTAGTAAGAAGCCATCTGAGTGGAATGGTTCATCCTCCTCCTCCTACGGCTTCCAACGGTTCACCCTCCACCCGAACAACAACAACCGTCCACTCCGGTCCGTGTCCCGTCGACGCGATGCTGCAGAGCGGCTCTGCTGAGAGGCTCAGCTCGGCTCGGCTCGGCTCGGCTCGGCTCCCCCCGGCCCCGGCCCAGGCCCGTTCAGGAAGACCACCGGTCCATTTTCTCCTCCGAACACAAAAACGGAGCCGAACGGAACCGTTGTTGTTGGGTGCCGTACTGGCGTGCAAAGACAGAAAGGCTGCAGACTGAGCGACTCTAGCAGCCTTAAGTGCACAGAGAGAGAGAGAGAGACAGACAGACAGACAGACAGACAGACAGACAGACAGACAGACACAGAGAGAGATCCTCCTCCTCTGTCCGCTTTTTAAAACAAAAAGACAAAACAGAAAAACGTCGCGTTCCCTTATTGCTCCGTGTGTATCTTAGACCCTCCGTTCACTGCTTTGTTGTCCCCTGGTATATAATATAATATATATTATGATGGGACCGTTGCTGAATGTTGACCGTTAACTCTGTGTCTGCTGCCTGCTGGATTCTTTCTATTACCAGTCCGAAGCAGCTCGCTTTTCTCTTTCGCTCGCCACTTTTCCAGCCCGGTGTGTGCAGTGTTGCCGTGGTCTTGGGTCTTGTGTGTGTGTGTGTGTGTGTGTGTGTGTGTGTGTGTGTGTGTGTGTGTGTGTGACTGACTGTACACTAGTCTTAGTCTACACATAACGTGTGTGTGTATGGGCGTGCCGTGGTACGCACCAACAGTAGGCAGGGCAGCAGCAGGAGGAGGAGAATGCCTTTTGTTCATTCAGTCCATTTAAAAACAATAAATAACTATCATAGCCTCCATTTAATATGAATATTTTAACACGTGTGTACAATCAATGTGAAAATGATATCGCTATTAACGTAGGCCTGCCCTACACACGGCTTGTGAAATGTGTGTATTATTTTGTGCCTTTTATTTTTAAATGCCATTATTGTCACGCCAGACAGTGCAGATTTAAAACACATTTTCGGTGGAGAAATAACGGTTTGAGGATAATAAAGGGGTTGCGTTGTGTCAGTGAACTCATATTGATGCTAGGTGTGCTTTTAATGTCTGACCATTGACAACCTGGGACACAGACACACCCCCTCGCTCCAGGCACGTGCACACATAGACATCAAAGGGGGCTTGAGCCCCTGCCCTTTTATCTAAAAAGTGCCCTCTCCAGACCATCAGGGGCGTCACAAGGGGTAGGAAAGTGGGACTGAGTTACCAGGGCCCAAGCCAAGGTGGAGGGGCCCTAGTAACTTTAGCTATTGAAAAATAGCAGATATACAAGCTCACAGCGCGGCACCGAGTGCCGCACTGCGAGCTTGTAGATCTGCTATTTTTGAAAAGTCGTGAAAATGTGCGCAAATCTTTGAATATATGTATTTTTTAAGTGAACATTTGTAACTAAAATTTTGCTTCTGGGGGGTCCCTGGAACTAAATATTTTGAGATGGGGGGTCCTTCACATGAAAAAGTTTGAGCATCACTGACATGGAAACATAGGTTTCTTGGCACACATTTTCACAATTTTTCAAAAATAGCAGATCTACAAGCTCGCAGCTGTGAGCTTGTATATCTGCTATTTTTCAATAGTTAACATTCATGGGGGGCCCGCAGTGAATCCTTGTACCCAGGGCCCAGAATTTGGTGTGACGCCCCTGCAGACCATGAATGCAGTTTTTTAAATATAGTGAAAACTAAGCTACTATTAGGACATAACATGAAACTTTAAAACTTACAGGCATTCGAAGGATGGCACGAGGATGATATTTTTCGGAGCAGCACAGCTGTAGATATCTACTGCATAGTACTGTGTTCTATTCGTCTGTCATTCAATGTTATATGAGATACTTAAATGGTTTCCTGTGGAAATAAGCTTAGTCTTTTCATGGATCTCCTTTTAGTAGACCTTGTACCAGTGAACTGTACCGTCATGAAACTGTACCTTTTCCTATGCAAACTTCTAATAAAGTCTTCAATCAATCAATCAATCAATCAATCTCAAACAACTAATCAGCTCCAACACAACTGTTCTCCACGTTCAAACACTAACGCAGAATGGCCAGTAGGTGGCACCAAATAATCAGCTTCAGTGGTGGAAAAAGGACTCAAATGTTTAGCGTTACTTATGTTACACTGAGGTTGTAGATCTGAAGATTTTCAAACAATCTTGAAAACATTAGATTATTATTATTTTGTATTTCTGAATTATTTTAACCACACATCTTTTATGGCACAAAATATGTCCTGAGCCAAAACCAGTGGTGTGTCCTAGATCATTTTCGGGGTCCTTGAAATGAAAAAGGTTAGATAAACACCGCCATATTTGATGGGTGATGGATATGACGCAGCAACATATTGTGATGGTTCTATAACTCTATCAGGCGTGTGATCCGGTCTCGCGCCCGCCTTCCGTATTCCGTACTCTTGCACGCACACATCCATGCGCACACCACTTCCGTATCCGCCTGGCGCCTAGAGAACTTTACCGGATATCAGAGAGCGACACATTTTGTTCCCCGTCGTGCACTGGGCGCACATTGTAGAAAAAAACAAAAAAAAGAACACACAATTCATGATATATTAGTTTGCTTTTTTGTCAACTCCAACGTCGTGTTCGTGTGCTCAGGTGAGCGGCTAACCTGACTTGCGCCCGATGGTGGCAGTAGTGCGTAGGCTACCGCCCTACTTTACCATCTGAGATCTCTCGGGGGGAGTTGATAACGCTCGTAAAGCCCCGGGCCGGACGAATCAGCGGCAGCTACGGGCGGACTCTGAGCGGCTCTGAGCCAATAGAGTCTGATTGCAGACCACGTGGGCCAATAGAGTCTGATTGCAGACCACGTGGATGCAGACAGGCCAATATGAGTGGTTGGAGTTGGCACTCCCAGACTGTGATAGAGAGACGGCCACATCCAATCACCTGATAAAGAATTTCAAAAAAATGGCCCTTACATCGGGTCTACCCGAGAGATCCCAGATGGTAAAGTAGGGCGGTAGCCTACGCACTACTGCCACCATCGGGCACAAGTCAGGTTAGAGCTGCCCTGCCACAAGCCCAATGTCATCTTATTCAAGAAGAATGAATCATTGAGGAATCAGCGTTAATTATTCGTTAATTGTTTTAATTTATTGGGCGACGGACTGTGGGCTAATTGATTGATTGATTGAAGACTTTGTTAGAAGTTTGCATAGGAAAAGGTACAGTTTCATGACGGTACAGTTCACTGGTACAAGGTCTACTAAAAGGAGATCCATGAAAAGACTAAGCTTATTTCCACAGGAAACCATTTAAGTATCTCATATAACATTGAATGACAGACGAATAGAACACAGTACTATGCAGTAGATATGTAAGGAAGATAAAAAGAAAGAACAAAAAAAAAGAAAACAGTAAGTCTAAACCAGGGATGTCAAACATACGGCCCGGCCCGCGAGATGATTCAATCCGGCCCCAGGCTTGTAGAGCATACATTTCTGAGCATTTTCGGAAAAAAAAGTAAGTCTCTAGCCCAGGGGTGTCGAACTCATTTTGGGGTGAGGGCCGCATTGGATGAAAGGCGACTTGATGAGGGCCGAACCAGTCGCGGATCGGATGGCATGTACACTCGCTCACATGTTCGCTCTGTTTTTCTTCCTGTCGTCTCAGCCACTGCTGTAGCTAGCAGTATAGCAGTATATCATTTTACAAATTGTGTTTATTATTAAGTAAAATAGCTACTTTCATTATTGGTATTACAGTTGCAGTTAGGTACGAGAGATGCTATTTGTTTAAAGGAGTAGTTCATCCCCAAAATGACTTTTTTTTTCTTTGATTACTCACGCCATGGAGACTTGAGTTCAATAATATATTTGTATTTTATTTGTCGCATTACTAAGACAAAAATGTGATAATAGTACACTTCCCCCCATTGATTCCGGATGGGGACCCAAATGCATTTGGGTCCCCATCCGGAATCAATAGGCATGCATTTATTGTAATCAAATTTCTGTTTTAGGAATGAGTCTCACTCTCCATTGGCTCCATGGCATTTTGGGGGTGAACTACTCCTTTAAGAAGTGCCAATAAGAATAAACCATTTGATAATAGAATAATTCAATTCCTGATAGTCTCTGCTATAATTTGTAAATGGCTAAAAAAAATATTATTGATGCAGGACAATAATTATTTTTATTGTATTTTATAATAAAAAGAATAAAAGTAATGAACAATAATGGCATATTCAGAAAATATCTGAATAATAAAACTTTTACATTTTATTATTATTATATTTTTTAAATAAGTTATTTTCTTAACAACATTAATTTCCATGTCTAATATGTGTAATCTTTGAGTACGTACAGTTCGAATATTGTAGGTATGTTCAGGTATTATTCATAGCCAGACCCCCCACCCCATTCCTAGCAATGCTGTCATCTTCAAAGAGAGAGAGAGAGCTGATCACTTAACATTCCAATCAATCAACTCAATCACTGCCAGGTGGGAGAAACCTAGCCTGCAGTGAGAAGGCATTAGTTAGGTTAATTCTTAAAACAATCATAACTCTTGACAGGAATGGGCTAGAGACTTACTTTTTTTTCCGAAAATGCTCAGAAATGTATGCTCTACAAGCCTGGGGCCGGATTGAATCATCTCGCGGGCCGGATCCGGCCCGCGGGCCGTATGTTTGACATCCCTGCTCTAGCCCATTCCTGTCAAGAGTTATGATTGTTTTAAGAATTAACCTAACTAATGCCTTCTCACTGCAGGCTAGGTTTCTCCCACCTGGCAGTGATTGAGTTGATTGATTGGAATGTTAAGTGATCAGCTCTCTCTCTCTCTTTGAAGATGACAGCATTGCTTGGAATGGGGTGGGGGGTCTGGCTATGAATAATACCTGAACATACCTACAATATTCGAACTGTACGTACTCAAAGATTACACATATTAGACATGGAAATTAATGTTGTTAAGAAAATAACTTATTTAAAAAATATAATAATAATAAAATGTAAAAGTTTTATTATTCAGATATTTTCTGAATATGCCATTATTGTTCATTACTTTTATTCTTTTTATTATAAAATACAATAAAAATAATTATTGTCCTGCATCAATAATATTTTTTTAGCCATTTACAAATTATAGCAGAGACTATCAGGAATTGAATTATTCTATTATCAAATGGTTTATTCTTATTGGCACTTCTTAAAGGAGTAGTTCACCCCCAAAATGCCATGGAGCCAATGGAGAGTGAGACTCATTCCTAAAACAGAAATTTGATTACAATAAATGCATGCCTATTGATTCCGGATGGGGACCCAAATGCATTTGGGTCCCCATCCGGAATCAATGGGGGGAAGTGTACTATTATCACATTTTTGTCTTAGTAATGCGACAAATAAAATACAAATATATTATTGAACTCAAGTCTCCATGGCGTGAGTAATCAAAGAAAAAAAAAGTCATTTTGGGGATGAACTACTCCTTTAAACAAATAGCATCTCTCGTACCTAACTGCAACTGTAATACCAATCATGAAAGTAGCTATTTTACTTAATAATAAACACAATTTGTAAAATGATATACTGCTATACTGCTAGCTACAGCAGTGGCTGAGACGACAGGAAGAAAAACAGAGCGAACATGTGCGCGAGTGTGCATGCCATCCGATCGGCGACTGGTTCGGCCCTCATCAAGTCGCCTTTCATCCAATGCGGCCCTCACCCCAAGATGAGTTCGACACCCCTGGTCTAAACAAACAGAAAGTATATACAAAGAAGGGGCAGGGGAGGGGAGGGCTTCTTACCAGTTGCGAACGGCTGCTGCCTGTAAGTGGTTTTTCAGGGCAATTTTAAAGGATGCTAGTGATCCACACTCCTTTATGGCCTTCTGTAAGGCTTTCCACATTTTGGTGGTATAGCAGAAGAAGAAGTTTGACCCTTTGTAGGCTAGGTTTTGACTGGGTTGAAAGTGATCTGTGGCGCTGCCTCTGGTGTTGTAATTATTGACGTCCTTAACGTTTATAAAGTATTTTGACAGGTTGTGCCCGGTTTTGTGCCCGGGTAGCTCAGTCGGTAGAGCTCTCGCCTTTGTACCGCAAGGTCATGGGTTCGATTCCGGGCACCGCCAACTCAGCGTATGAGTAGCACGGCTTGGCAAGTCGTGCGGCAAGTACTGGGAGCTGATGGTAGGTGTGGCGCTCCACCTCAGCAGTCCATCTCCCAGGGGTCTAGCGCATTGTAACGGGGACAGACTCCCGCGTGTTACCGGCTGATACCGACAATAAGCCACTCCCGACCTACTTTGACAGGTACTTGGGTATCATAGTGGTGTAGTGTATCTTGTACACCAGGCCCATTGCAAGTTGCTGTACTCTGTCATCTACTCTGAGCCACCCCACTCTTAACTGGTGAGTAGCGGTGAGGTGAGTCTGATAGGGAAGGTTAAGCAGGACCCTAATTAGTTTATTTTGGGCTGTTTGGACCCTAACCCTAACCCTTTAGTTTTTAGGGCTTGTGGGGCGTCACGATACCATACGTGGACTCCATAGTCAAAGAGGGGCTGGATAATAACTAATTAGCTATAGACGGGTTTCTTGTTTACAAACATTGAGACTAAATGCACAGCTGACTGTATCATGTAATCAATTCCGTCCAATCCCCAAACCTGTTGTTTTGGGGAGCGCTGGTTTCATTGGCTAATTTTGGTACGGACCCTGCGCACGCATCTAGTTTTATCAGTGTAACGTGGACCAGAAACCCGTCTATAGCTAGCATACTAACTCTGATAGAAGGAGGAGGGACCGTGGTGTTAACACCTGCTAGAGACATCAATGTCATGTCAACATAATGTAGTTTAATAGCTTATTATGTTGTTTGTTTTACAGCTGCTTGTGGTTTTGGGGTCTTCAACAGAACAGGGGGTCCGGGGCCCTTAGGGGAGGGAGGGGGTCCTCAGAGTTACTACAGGGGGTCCTCCAAATCTTTTGTGTGATAGAAACCTTTTTCTTCTTTTTTATATAGCCTTCCACTTGAATCCTTGCGTCGATATTCTGAGAACTTTAGCCAAAAATAGCAGAGCTACAAGCTTGTGAGCATTGTGAGCTTGTAGATCGGCTATTTTCGGCAAAGAGGTTTGGTGTAGAGGGGAAAAAGAGCAGACTAAGTACAGAGTGAAAAGTTCAAGTTTATTAAAGTATTGACGATTCAAGTGGTTAAATATCTGAAAACACACATTAACATGAATCCAAAATACACTGATTGTGCTGTCAAACAATGAAACTATATGGAATCTATGATCAGGTTGTGGGGGTCCCTGCTTCATCTCTCTCTCAACTAAGGGGTCCTTGGCCTGAAAACGTTGAAGACCCCTGAGCTATAGCATAGCCTACTTGAAAAAAAAGTGTGGAGACACTTTTGTTGAGCTGACATGACCAATAATCAGTTAACAATCAAGAAACAACTCCCAATAGTATATATTTTGGGGGTGAACTACTCCTTTAATAACACAACATTTTGTATAACATGGTTCTATTGTGAAAATAGCAGATCTACATGCTCACAACGCCTCGCATGTAGATCTATTTTAGCTATTTTTAGCTATTTTCACCATTTCTTCACAATTTCTGCTCCCAATAAATGAATTTGTGGAGACGTAGCCTATTAAAAAGTCCTTAAATTGTCACTTTAGAAATGTGAAAATAACCCTTTATACATTTAAACCGTTTGTTGGTTTGTTTCCTGTTGAGTGAGAAAACAATGTTTGCACATTACAGTTTACAGTTTAGGCATTTAGCAGACGCTTTTAATCCAAAGCGACTTACAATACAACAAGATAACATGTCAGAACATCAACAACAATCTAACAAATGCATATGAATTTCAATCTAAAACAAAAAATCAGTAAAGAGAAAAAAAAAAAAAAAGAAAAACGAAAATGTTGACTAGCTTCATGTATGGTCATTGAGTGTTTCAGTAGTGCTATGGGTCAAGGTGGAGTCTGAAAAGGTGAGTCTTCAGTCCACGGCGAAAGCTAGCGAGTGAGTCCGTTGTTCTAAGTGCGACAGGAAGTTTATTCCACAGCTTGGGGCCCAGAAGGGCAAACTGTCTCGGACGAGTGGATTTCTGTCCTGGGGCCTTCAGCGAGGGTTCTGTCAGCATCCCTGTGTTAGCTGATCTAAGTGAATGGGTGGGGGTGTAGGGGTTGATCAGGTTTTGGAGGTATGGAGGAGCCATACATTTGGCTGCTTTGAAGGTCAGCATCAGTGTTTTGTATTCAGTGCGGGCCGCAACCGGGAGCCAGTGGAGGCTGCGGAGAAGGGGAGAGACATGTGAGAACTTAGGCTGGTTGAAGACCAGTCGTGCCGCGGCATTTTGGATCAGTTGGAGAGGTTTAAGTGCACATGCCGGGAGACCAGTGAGTAGAGAGTTACAATAGTCAAGTTTTGATATGACAGATGTCTGGATGAGGAGCTGGGCTAGGGTTGCCAACTCCCAGAGTTTCAAATACGGGACACTTTCTAAGGAAACATGCGCCGCCAAAGGCGGCGCCGAAAAATCGCATATTTTCGGTTATAAAGTTGGCTAAAACGGGCATTTTCCTATATTAAATCATATTTTTCCTATCACAATATTAATTCGGGTGTCTTTGGGCCGAAAAATCGGATATTTTCGGTTATAAAGTTGGCTAAAATGTGTATTTTCCTCTATTAAATCATATTTTTCCTTTCACAATATTAATTCGGGTGTCTCTCAATTTTCCAAAACATATCGCCTAGGTCTACCTGGTCCTTATGTGCCCACTCTCTGGTTACCCAACACTAGTTTAATCATATTGGCATACAACAATAACCATTAGGTTTTAAAAACAAAATCAACGCATGCTTATGTTATTTCACATACCAGCCTGTCTGGGGTCGCTTTAGTTGGCAGACAAGATTACTGTAGTGTTCCCAGGAATACCAATATCCATGGCTTATTTTCTGTTGCTTGCCTGCTTTTTCACCTTTTTGTTTAGCCTATCACCTATCATGGATTCATGTCTAATATGTTTGTACACAATCTTCTGTCACACGTTTTTTTAAGACATTAAACAATGTTCTGAGCCGAGCACTGTCGTATGGTCGCTCGCACGCACTCGTTTCGTCTCTCGCAGGCAACTTGTGTGGAGTGAACCTACAGCCCATGCTTGGGAAGGGAGTGTGTAGGGGCGGAGACTGTGTCTTAGCAACACTCAGAGCCGTATGTTAATAAGCCAATCAGCTGCTTACAAACAGCGCAGCGCCTCTCACAGCAATGGGATGCAGCACTTGTCTCAGAGGAGAGAGAGCAGAGTGGAAGTGGAAGCTCTCTGACAGGCAGAATCGCTGTCATTTCTCAATTAAATCATCCCGTCATTCATATTTATCCCCCAACCTTAAAATACGGGACAAAGAGCGTCCCGTTTCAGTTCAATACGGGACACGTCTTTTAGTTTCCAAAAAAGGGACGATCCCGTATTTTACGGGACGGTTGGTAACCCTAAGCTGGGCTGCCTCCTGGGTGAGGAAGGGTCTGATTTTACGGATGTTATAGAGTGTGAACCTACAGGACCGGGTGACTGATGCAATGTGCAGGACCACACCAAGGTTTCTAGCAGTTGGAACTGCTAGAAACTGCAGATAACTGCAGATATACAAGCTCACAGCGCAGCACCGAGTGCTGTAGATCTTGTAGATCTGCTATTATTTTTTAATCGTGAAAAATAGAATTTTGACCCGATTCTATAAGTGTCTTTTGAATCCTTCTAAGGTTTTTTTTGAAAAACCTATGTTTCTATGTCAGCAATCTGGCCAGCCATCGTCAAAGAAAGGGTCCTTTTCACTTAACTGGAACTCAGTTAGTCTGTTCTTGAGAGACCACTATGTCAGTGGTTCTCAAACCTTTTCATGTCAAGGACCCCCAAAATGATATGTATTTGGCCACGGACCCGCATCTCAAAATATTTAGTTCCAGGGACCACCCAGAAGCAAAATTTGAGTTACAAACGTTCGCTTCAAAAAATACATATATTCAAAGATTTGCACACATTTTCACGACTTTTTCAAAAATAGCAGATCTACAAGCTCGCAGCACGCTGTGAGCTTGTATATCTGCTATTTTTCACTGGTTAAAGCATTCAATAATCCCAGGCCTAAATAGGTTAATTGTCCCCTGGTTTTTCTCCCACCAAGCGGTGGAGATCCTGGCCGACATCATTCAGAACAGCACGCTGGGCGCGGCGGAGATCGAGCGCGAGCGAGGAGTCATCCTGAGGGAGATGCAGGAGGTGGAGACCAACCTGCAGGAGGGCTGTCACAATTATTACATAATCGTCTAATCGTGATTATTTGACATAATCGCAATTATTTTGTCATAATCGTCATAATCGTGAATGTTAAAAAATGTCTGAAATAGTGGAAATAGCAGATCTACAAGCTCACAACGCGTCGCATCGCGACGCGTTGTGAGCTTGTAGATCGGCTATTTCCACTATCAAAGTAATTTTTTAAGTAGTCAAATATGTCAGTAATGTATTTGTATATTTAGGTTATGTGTCATATCTACCATGTGCAACTTCAAAGCCTAAAAGCCAAACAGAAATGTAATTATCAACGACAAAAATACAATTAAATCGTTAATCGCCAATTATTTGAGTGACAATTAATCGTCATGTAAAATGTCATATCGTGACAGCCCTAACCTGCAGGAGGTGGTCTTTGACTACCTCCACGCCACCGCGTACCAGGAGACGGCACTGGGCAGGACCATCCTCTGCCCCACGGAGAACATCAAGTAAAGCACCTTTATGTTAGCCTGGAACCAGCCTGTTCGCTCCGTTCCCTGCAATACAATGCAATGCTGGTTTTGCCCACACTGCGTTTTGTCAAGTTCAGAGTCAAGACAGTCATCTACCCAGGGATTTTAGAGCACTTAATGCTTCCGTAGGTTGACAAGCTTTATTGAGATGTTGATTTATTTTAGCCAGAAGCACTTGGCACTTGCCCACAGAGCCAAAACTACTAGTAACTGGTGTAGTGACCATGGTATTACTGGCCTTAACTGACCAGCCAACTGGCCTGACCTGAAACCCACAGAGAATCGGTGTTGTGTTGTCCAGAGGAAGATGAGAGACACCAGACTCAACCACACAGATGAGCTTATGGCCTCTATCAAAGCAAACCTGGGCTTCCATAACACCTCAGCAGTACCTCAGGCTGACCACCTTCATGCCACGCCCCACTGATGAAGGCATTGTTCAAAAGTATTCCATACAAAGTACTGAGTGCATAAATTAACATAACCTTTCAGAACTTTGACATTTCTGTATTATAAATGCTTCTTTTGAGTGGCTGTGTGGAATATTCTAATATTTTGAGATATGGATTTTTGATTTTCATGAGCTGTATGCCATAAAAATCTAAATTAAAACAAAACAAAACTTTTGAATATGTCACTGCATGCACAATGGATCTAAACAATATGAAAGTTTAAAAAAAATATTATGTTACAGAAGAAAATGAACTTTTACACAATATTCTAATTTTTTGAGAAGGATCTGTATATGTATGCAGCTCGCAGCTCCTTCTCTAAAAATATAGAACTACACTCACCTCACGCTGCTTCCGCTCCGTCACTCAAACGGCTCCGTCTTACTTCCGGTGAACGAGGAGCGATGAAAAGGTTCCGCCCAGCAGTCTGTATTTATGTATTATTATGAAATCATTATATTAGTATTTATTAATATATACTGGGACCTGATCTGTATTTATTTATTATTATTAAATCATTACTAATAGTAGCCTATTTATTTATGCTGGGACTTCATCTATAGATTTGTATTTATTTATTATTATTAAATCATTATTAGTAGTATTTATTTATATCTGCTGGGATCTCATCTGTATTTATTTATTATTATTAAATCATTATTAGTAGTATTTATTTATATAAGCTGGGACTTCATCTATAGATTTGTATTTATTTATTATTATGAAATCATTATTAGTAGTATTTATTTATATCTGCTGGGACCTGATCTGTATTTATTTATTATTATTAAATCATTATTAGTAGTATTTATTTATTATTATTAAATCATTATTAGTAGTATTTATTTATTATTATTAAATCATTATTATTAGTATTTATTTATATCTGCTGGGACCTCATCTGTATTTATTTATTATTATTAAATCATTATTAGTAGTATTTATTTATTATTATTAAATCATTAATAGTAGTATTATTATATAAGCTGGGACTTCAGCTATAGATTTGTTTATTATTATTGTTAAATAATTGACTATTATTTGTATTCATTTATATTTGCTGGGACCTCATCTATAGATTGGTATTTATTTATTCTCTCAAAATAGTAGATCTACAAGCTCACCAAGAGAGTACAAATGGAACCAAATGGACCCTTGCAGGTCTGTAACTCTGAGAGTGTACAAATGGAACCAAATGGACCCTTACAGCTCTGTAACTCTGAGAGTGTACACATGGAACCAAATGGACCCTTACAGCTCTGTAACTCTGAGAGAGTACAAATGGAACCAAATGGACCCTTACAGCTCTGTAACTCTGAGAGTGTACAAATGGAACCAAATGGACCCTTACAGGTCTGTAACTCTGAGTGTACAAATGGAACCAAATGGACCCTTACAGCCAGGTCTGTAATTCAGAGTGTACACAAGGATCAAATTTGTTCTCCTGCTATACCACCAAAATGTGGAACGCCTTACCGAAGGCCTTAAAGGAGTGCAAATCTCAAGCATCCTTTAAAACCGCCCTGAAAAACCACTCACAGACCTTGTATCAGTGAACTGTCATGAAACTGTACCTTTTACTATGCAATACTTCCAATAAATACCTCAGTCAATCAATCAAACAATGGAACCAGATTTCGTTCCATGTGTACTCTCTATTTCTGACAGTAATCATTAGAGCAGTGGTTCTCAACCAGTGGTCCGGGGACCACCTGTGGACCTTGAGGGGGTTCCAGGTGGTCCCAGCTAAATGATGGAGAGTTGGTAACCAACCATTTGGTTTCATTTTATCCTCTCAAGAGTTAAACTATTGTTAAACATTTGCATTAATTAATTTACAAGAAGTCTAAAAATTAAGAGAATGTAGAAGAATTGTTACTTTGATCAAAGTTTGCCTGTTATCTCTATGAGAACTTTAGCCAAAAATAGCCGATCTACAAGCTCACAACGCCTCGCAGCGCGAGGCGTTGTGAGCTTTTAGATCTGCTATTTGCTGCTATCAAAGAGGTTTGGCGTATAAGGGGGAAAAGAGCAGACTAAGTACAGAGTGAAAGGTCAAGTTTATTGAGTATTGACGGTTCAAGTGGTTAAATATCTGAAAACACAAATTGACATGAATCCAAAATACACTGATGATTGTGCTGTCAAACAATGAAACTATATGGAATCTATGAACAGGTTGTGGGGGTCCCTGCTTCATCTCTCTTTCTCTCAACTAAGGGGTCCCTGCTTCATCTCTCTCTCAACTAAGGGGTCCCTGCTTCAACTCTCTCTCAACTAAGGGGTCCCTGCTTCATCTCTCTTTAAACTAAGGGGTCCCTGCTTCATATCTCTCTCAACTAAGGGGTCCCTGCTTCATCTCTCTCTCAAACTAAAGGGTCCCTGCTTCATCTCTCTCTCAACTAAGCGGTCCCTGCTTCAACTCTCTATCAACTAAGGGGTCCCTGCTTCAACTTTCTCTCAACTAAGGGTTCCCTGCTTCATCTCTCTCTCAACTAAGGGGTCCTTGGCCTGAAAACGTTGAAGACCCCTGATATAGGGTGTTTGGTCTATCAGTGCATCTCAAACGTTTCTGACTTCGGTTCTCCCTTTCTGCATGTGCTTTCTGAATCAAAGTACCCTAAAGTTATTAAAATATTTATGCAAATATATTTTTTATATGCAAAAAGGTATTACTTTCTACTCTGTAACAGTTGTGGTAGTCAGGTTCTTGAAAACTTAGGTTCTCACAAAGTTTCTTAAAGTTTCATAATTAAATACAACTGCATTTCATATTTTCTTTCACATTCCCTCTGTAGTACCTCCGAGTACCCCTAGGGGTCAATGTAGCCCCATTTATAGAGCTATTTAACAGTTACTGAACAAACACTCTATAGAGATGATTACTGTCACAATATAGAGCTATTTAACACTGTTACTGAACAAACACTATAGCAATGATTACTGTCACAATATAGAGCTGTTTAACACTGTTACTGAACAAATACACTATAGCAATGATTACTGTCACAATATACAGTAGAGCTGTTTAGCACTGTTACTGAACAAACACTCTATAGCAATGATTACTGTCACAATATAGAGCTGTTTAGCACTGTTACTGAACAAACACTCTATAGCAATGATTACTGAACAATATAGAGCTATTTAACACTGTTACTGAACAAACACTCTATACTATAGAGTGTTTGTTCAGTAACAGTGTTAAATAGCTCTATATTGTGACAGTAATCATCGCTATAGAGTCTATAGCGATGATTACTGTCACAATATAGAGCTATTTAACACTGTTACTGAACAAACACTCTATAGCGATTACTGTCACAATATAGAGCTATTAACACTGTTGCTGAACAAACACTATAGCGATGATTACTGTCACAATATAGAGCTGTTTAACACTGTTACTGAACACACACTAATGATTACTGCGTGTGCGTGTGTGTATGTGCGCGCGTGTGCGTACAGAATAACCCTCACTTCAAAAAGTTACATTCAAAATGTTTTTATTTTATAATATTTTATTGTTGTTTTTATCAAAACATTGTATCAGGGTTTAATGTAACTTTGGCACAATGTAAATAGAATAGCAATGGTTTCATTTTATTGGAAATATGAGTAAATATAAATGTTTTACATTTTATAAAACCATCTTATAGGTAAAAAAAACAAACAAAAACATAACAAAACAAAAATACATGATTTTCAAAACCCTTCATTAGAGTAATTGTATTTTTGTTTTCATTATCAATAAAACTTTACAGTATTCATGTTTAAATGTTCTAGAGCAGGGGTCTTCAACAGGGGGTCCGGGACCCCTAGGGGGTCCTCAGAGTTACTACAGGGGGGTCCACCAAATCCTTATGTGATAGGATAATTATTTTAAATGATCAACTTGAACCCTCGCATCCTTATTCTGAGGAGAACTGTAGACAAAAATAGCAGATCTACAAGCTCTCAACGCCTCGCGCTGTGAGGCACCCTGCCCGTCCAGCTAGGCAAAAAGGTTTGGTGTAGAGGTAAAAAAGAGCAGACCAAGTACAGAGTGAAAGGTCAAGTTTACTAAGTATCGACGATTTAAGATTTTAATTGGTTAAGATTCAAACAAGTCTATGAATCTATCTATGAAATCCATGAGAATCTCCATCACACATTTATACAACTAGACGCCGGGCGGCCCAGCGTCTAGTCGGCGACCTGGCCAACTCGGAACAATGTAAATAGGGAATGAATGCCCCGCCCTTTAATGCAAACCCCATTATACCTGTTTTCATAGGACCTGTTTTGACCATCTGTCTGCCTGTGTCCATTTATGCCCATATATGGAGATATCTGTATCTGTCTGTCTGTCGGCGTCCATTTTATGTCCATATAGAGATCACTGCAGTTATAGTTCTGGGTCCATTATATACCCATATATGGAGATATCTGTCTATCTGCGTCCATTTTATGCCCATATATGGAGATCTCTGTATCTGTCTGTCTGTGTCCCTTTTATGCCCGTATATGGAGAACTTTGTGATTCTGCGTCCATTGTATGCCCATATATGCCATATATGGAGATATCTGTTTATCTGCGTCCATTTTATGCCCATATATGAGATCTCTGTCGCTTTTTTCAAACAGATGGTCAAAACGGGTCCTATGACAATAGGTATAATGGGGTTTGCATTAAAGGGGGAACCGGCACTGTGTCTGCAACACAGTCGGAGGCACAGACAGATACAGAGATCTCCATAATGGGAATAAAGGGACACAGACAAACAGATGGAGGAGGAGACAAACTTAATGCAAACCCCATTATACCTGTTGTCATAGGACCCGTTTTGACCATCTGTTTGCCTGTGTCCATTTATGCCCATATATGGAGATATCTGTATCTGTCTGTCTGCGTCCACTTTATGCCCATATATGGAGATCTTTGACCATCTGTTTGCCTGTGTCCATTTATGCCCATATATGGAGATATCTGTATCTGTCTGTCTGCATCCATTTTATGCCCATATATGGAGATCTATGCAGACACAGTGTCAGTTCCGGAAAATCCTGATGTCAGACATCAGAATCCGAACCTTTCGTGCTGGTTACAGAAAATCGTGTATCGGGTCGGGTCGAGCTGCACTACCTGCTGCGGTGGGGAACGCGCGTGCCGAATTTGAAATAGGGAATGAATGCCCCACCCTTTATGCAAACCCCATGAATGCCCCACCCTTTAATGCAAACCCCAATATACCTGTTGTCATAGGACCCGTTTTGACCATCTGTTTGTCTTTGTCCACTTATGCCCATATATGAAGATCTCTGGACACACAGTACCGGTTGCGGAAAACTCTGATGTCAGACATCAGCTCCGCATACGGGCATTCATTTTATTCCCATATATGGAGAACGCGCGTGCCGGTGGGACGAACGGTTCTCGAGATACGCGGATTACATACATACATACACACTCACAGAGATTTTTTGTTGACTCATGTGGCGTACGTGATGTCAGAGCCTTTTATGAGGTGATGTCACAAATCTCACAATGAGTCAGCGCTTGCACCGATTTCAGTTCTCAGTCTTATGCCCATATACGGAGATATCTGTCGGGTCGAGGCAAGATGCCCATATATGGAGTTCTCAGTATACGGAGATATCTGTCGGGTCTAGGGTCTGTGTCCCTTTTATGCCTATATACGGAGATATCTGTCTATATATGCCCATATACTGTATGGAGATCTCTGTATCTGCCCATATGCCCATATATGGAGTTCTCAGTCTTATGCCCATATACGGGGGTCGAGGCAAGGCCCGGCACTGCAGTGATGTCACAATGAGTCAGCGCTTGCGCCCGGCACTGCAGTGATGTCACAATGATCGATTTTGCGCCGATTTCCTCCGGAACAGCCTGATGTCAACAATCAGCCCCGCATAAGGAGATTCCGAACGTTTCGCGCCGGTTAGGGAAAACCGCGCGTCGGGTCGGGTCGAGGCCCGGCACTGCACTCCGTGCCGCGGCGGGGAGCGCGCGTGCCGAATCTGAAGCCGGTGGGACGAACGGTTCTCGAGATACGTGGATTACAAACACACACGCAGAGACTTCTCGCATTTATAGATAGATATGTAGAGGGGGTCCCTGCTTCATCTCTCTCTCTGCTAAGGGGTCCCTGCTTCATCTCTATCTCTGCTAAGGGGTCCCTGCTTCATCTCTCTCTCTGCTAAGGGGTCCCTGCTTCATCTCTCTCTCAGCTAAGGGGTCCCTGCTTCATCTCTCTCTCAGCTAAGGGGTCCCTGCTTCATCTCTCTCTCTGCTAAGGGGTCCCTGCTTCATCTCTCTCTGCTAAGGGGTCCCTGCTTCATCTCTCTCTGCTAAGGGGTCCCTGCTTCATCTCTCTCTCTCTGCTAAGGGGTCCCTGCTTCATCTCTCTCTCTCTCTCTCTCTGCTAAGGGGTCCCTGCTTCATCTCTCTCTGCTAAGGGGTCCCTGCTTTATCTCTCTCTCTGCTAAGGGGTCCCTGCTTGATCTCTCTCTCTGCTAAGGGGTCCCTGCTTCATCTCTCTCTCAGCTAAGGGGTCCCTGCTTCATCTCTCTCTCAGCTAAGGGGTCCCTGCTTGATCTCTCTCTCTGCTAAGGGGTCCCTGCTTCATCTCTCTCTCAGCTAAGGGGTCCCCGCTTCATCTCTCTCTCTAAAGGGGTCCCTGCTTCAACTCTCTCTGCTAAGGGGTCTCTGCTTCATCTCTCTCTCTCTCTCTCTCTCTCTCTCTCTCTCTCTCTCTCTCTCTCTCTCTCTAAGGGGTCCCTGCTTCATCTCTCCCTCTGCTAAGGGGTCCCTGCTTCATCTATCTCTCTGCTAAGGGGTCCCCGCTTCATCTCTCTCTCTACTAAGGGGTCCCTGCTTCATCTCTCTCTGCTAAAGGGTCCCTGCTTCATCTCTCTCTGCTAAGGGGTCCCTGCTTCATCTCTCTCTGCTAAGGGGTCCCTGCTTATCTCTCTCTCTGCTAAGGGGTCCCTGCTTCATCTCTCTCTGCTAAGGGGTCCCGTTAAGGGGTCCCTGCTTCATCTCTCTCTGCTAAGGGGTCCCTGCTTCATCTCTCTCTCTCTGCTAAGGGGTCCCTGCTTCATCTCTCTCTGCTAAGGGGTCCCGTTAAGGGGTCCCTGCTTCATCTCTCTCTGCTACGGGGTCCCTGCTTCATCTCTCTCTCTCTGCTAAGGGGTCCCTGCTTCATCTCTCTCTCTGCTAAGGGGTCCCTGCTTCATCTCTCTCTGCTAAGGGGTCCCGTTAAGGGGTCCCTGCTTCATCTCTCTCTGCTACGGGGTCCCTGCTTCATCTCTCTCTCTGCTAAGGGGTCCCTGCTTCATCTCTCTCTCTGCTAAGGGGTCCCTGCTTCATCTCTCTCTCTGCTAAGGGGTCCCTGCTTCATCTCTCTCTCTGCTAAGGGGTCCCTGCTTCATCTCTATCTGCTAAGGGGTCCCTGCTTCATCTCTCCCTCTGCTAAGGGGTCCCTGCTTCATCTATCTCTCTGCTAAGGGGTCCCCGCTTCATCTCTCTCTCTACTAAGGGGTCCCTGCTTCATCTCTCTCTGCTAAAGGGTCCCTGCTTCATCTCTCTCTGCTAAGGGGTCCCTGCTTCATCTCTCTCTGCTAAGGGGTCCCTGCTTATCTCTCTCTCTGCTAAGGGGTCCCTGCTTCATCTCTCTCTGCTAAGGGGTCCCGTTAAGGGGTCCCTGCTTCATCTCTCTCTGCTAAGGGGTCCCTGCTTCATCTCTCTCTCTCTGCTAAGGGGTCCCTGCTTCATCTCTCTCTGCTAAGGGGTCCCGTTAAGGGGTCCCTGCTTCATCTCTCTCTGCTACGGGGTCCCTGCTTCATCTCTCTCTCTCTGCTAAGGGGTCCCTGCTTCATCTCTCTCTCTGCTAAGGGGTCCCTGCTTCATCTCTCTCTGCTAAGGGGTCCCGTTAAGGGGTCCCTGCTTCATCTCTCTCTGCTACGGGGTCCCTGCTTCATCTCTCTCTCTGCTAAGGGGTCCCTGCTTCATCTCTCTCTCTGCTAAGGGGTCCCTGCTTCATCTCTCTCTCTGCTAAGGGGTCCCTGCTTCATCTCTCTCTCTGCTAAGGGGTCCCTGCTTCATCTCTATCTGCTAAGGGGTCCCTGCTTCATCTCTCTCTCTAAGAGGTCCCTGCTTCATCTCTCTCTCTCTCTAAGGGGTCCCTGCTTCATCTCTCTCTGCTAAGGGGTCCCTGCTTCATCTCTCTCTGCTAAGGGGTCCCGCTAAGGGGTCCCTGCTTCATCTCTCTCTGCTAAGGGGTCCCTGCTTCATCTCTCTCTCTAAGGGGTCCCTGCTTCATCTCTCTCTCTAAGGGGTCCCTGCTTCATCTCTCTCTGCTAAGGGGTCCCTGCTTCATCTCTCTCTCTAAGGGGTCCCTGCTTCATCTCTCTCTGCTAAGGGGTCTCTGCTTCATCTCTCTCTCTGCTAAGGGGTCCCTGCTTCATCTCTCTCTCTAAGGGGTCCCTGCTTCATCTCTCTCTGCTAAGGGGTCTCTGCTTCATCTATCTCTCTGCTAA
This sequence comes from Nannobrachium achirus, assembly GCF_963921795.1. Lineage (NCBI taxonomy): Eukaryota > Metazoa > Chordata > Actinopteri > Myctophiformes > Myctophidae > Nannobrachium > Nannobrachium achirus. The sequence continues at coordinate 50,704,390 of NC_137830.1, forward strand.
GGGGTCCCTGCTTCATCTCTCTCTGCTAAAGGGTCCCTGCTTCATCTCTCTCTGCTAAGGGGTCCCTGCTTCATCTCTCTCTGCTAAGGGGTCCCTGCTTATCTCTCTCTCTGCTAAGGGGTCCCTGCTTCATCTCTCTCTGCTAAGGGGTCCCGTTAAGGGGTCCCTGCTTCATCTCTCTCTGCTACGGGGTCCCTGCTTCATCTCTCTCTCTCTGCTAAGGGGTCCCTGATTCATCTCTCTCTGCTAAGGGGTCCCGTTAAGGGGTCCCTGCTTCATCTCTCTCTGCTACGGGGTCCCTGCTTCATCTCTCTCTCTCTGCTAAAGGGTCCCTGCTTCATCTCTCTCTGCTAAGGGGTCCCTGCTTCATCTCTCTCTGCTAAGGGGTCCCTGCTTATCTCTCTCTCTGCTAAGGGGTCCCTGCTTCATCTCTCTCTGCTAAGGGGTCCCGTTAAGGGGTCCCTGCTTCATCTCTCTCTGCTACGGGGTCCCTGCTTCATCTCTCTCTCTGCTAAGGGGTCCCTGCTTCATCTCTCTCTCTGCTAAGGGGTCCCTGCTTCATCTCTCTCTCTGCTAAGGGGTCCCTGCTTCATCTCTCTCTCTGCTAAGGGGTCCCTGCTTCATCTCTATCTGCTAAGGGGTCCCTGCTTCATCTCTCTCTCTGCTAAGGGGTCCCTGCTTCATCTCTCTCTCTGCTAACGGGTCCCTGCTTCATCTCTCTCTCTGCTAAGGGGTCCCTGCTTCATATCTCTCTCTGCTAAGGGGTCCCTGCTTCATATCTCTCTCTGCTAAGGGGTCCCTGCTTCATCTCTCTCTCTGCTAAGGGGTCCCTGCTTCATCTCTCTCTCTAAGGGGTCCCTGCTTCATCTCTCTCTCTCTCTAAGGGGTCCCTGCTTCATCTCTCTCTGCTAAGGGGTCCCTGCTTCATCTCTCTCTCTGCTAAGGGGTCCCTGCTTCATCTCTCTCTGCTAAGGGGTCCCTGCTTCATCTCTCTCTCTCTCTAAGGGGTCCCTGCTTCATCTCTCTCTGCTAAGTGGTCCCTGCTTCATCTCTCTCTCTGCTAAGGGGTCCCTGCTTCATATCTCTCTCTGCTAAGGGGTCCCTGCTTCATCTCTCTCTCTGCTAAGGGGTCCCTGCTTCATCTCTCTCTCTAAGGGGTCCCTGCTTCATCTCTCTCTCTCTCTAAGGGGTCCCTGCTTCATCTCTCTCTGCTAAGGGGTCCCTGCTTCATCTCTCTCTGCTAAGGGGTCCCGCTAAGGGGTCCCTGCTTCATCTCTCTCTGCTAAGGGGTCCCTGCTTCATCTCTCTCTCTAAGGGGTCCCTGCTTCATCTCTCTCTCTAAGGGGTCCCTGCTTCATCTCTCTCTGCTAAGGGGTCCCTGCTTCATCTCTCTCTCTAAGGGGTCCCTGCTTCATCTCTCTCTGCTAAGGGGTCTCTGCTTCATCTCTCTCTCTGCTAAGGGGTCCCTGCTTCATCTCTCTCTCTAAGGGGTCCCTGCTTCATCTCTCTCTGCTAAGGGGTCTCTGCTTCATCTCTCTCTCTGCTAAGGGGTCTCTGCTTCATCTCTCTCTGCTAAGGGGTCCCGCTAAGGGGTCCCTGCTTCATCTCTCTCTGCTAAGGGGTCCCTGCTTCATCTCTCTCTCTAAGGGGTCCCTGCTTCATCTCTCTCTGCTAAGGGGTCCCTGCTTCATCTCTCTCTCTAAGGGGTCCCTGCTTCATCTCTATCTGCTAAGGGGTCTCTGCTTCATCTCTCTCTCTGCTAAGGGGTCCCTGCTTCATATCTCTCTCTGCTAAGGGGTCCCTGCTTCATCTCTCTCTCTGCTAAGGGGTCCCTGCTTCATCTCTCTCTCTAAGGGGTCCCTGCTTCATCTCTCTCTCTCTAAGGGGTCCCTGCTTCATCTCTCTCTGCTAAGGGGTCCCTGCTTCATCTCTCTCTGCTAAGGGGTCCCGCTAAGGGGTCCCTGCTTCATCTCTCTCTGCTAAGGGGTCCCTGCTTCATCTCTCTCTCTAAGGGGTCCCTGCTTCATCTCTCTCTCTAAGGGGTCCCTGCTTCATCTCTCTCTGCTAAGGGGTCCCTGCTTCATCTCTCTCTCTAAGGGGTCCCTGCTTCATCTCTCTCTGCTAAGGGGTCTCTGCTTCATCTCTCTCTCTGCTAAGGGGTCCCTGCTTCATCTCTCTCTCTGCTAAGGGGTCTCTGCTTCATCTCTCTCTCTGCTAAGGGGTCCCTGCTTCATCTCTCTCTGCTAAGGGGTCCCTGCTTCATCTCTCTCTGCTAAGGGGTCCCTGCTTCATCTCTCTAACTCTAAGGGGTCCTTGGCCTGAAAACATTGAAGGGGTCTTCAACGTTTTCAGGCTCTAGAGCAGATGTTCTCACACTTTATAGGTCACGACCCCTAAAATAATCATATATGAACTGGGGACCCCCCAGTTCAAACAAAGTGTAAATTGTAGAGTTGAAGCATTACATTTAGATTGACTCAGTTCCACGTTGCAAGGCGTTGTGAGCTTGTAGATCGTCTATTTTCACAATATTTGCCTCTTTATGTTATTTGACAATTTGTCCAATGTTTGACCAGTTTATACTTTGATTACTTTTAAAAGTTCTTTCATTGTCACTTCACTGTCATCTGGGGACCCCCTGGGGGTCCCTCTGGGGGTCCCCAGATGGGGGTCCCTAAGGGGGTCACCGGGTGGGGGTCCCCCTGGGGGTCCAGACCCACAGGTTGAGAACAAACCTTTTCATGTCAATCTGAACAGTTTGTTCCAGAGACTCAATTTTTACAAGATAACTTTTTTGAAAATAGCAGATCTACAAGTTCACAACACGCCGTGATGCGACATGTTGTGTGCTTGTAGATTGTCTATTTTCAAACAGTGAATTTATACAGTAAATGGTTATAGTGGTTACACTGATTTTGATGCTATATACATGAATGTTGCTGGGGACCCCCTGGAACGCCTTCAAGGACCCCTGGGGGTCCCCGGACCCCACTTTGAGAATTACTGTATGATGATATCATGATCTATAAATCTGTACAATATTCATGTTTAAATGTGTTACCCCCCCATCGCTATGGAAACCAAACCATATTGATTCTATAAACCCCCCCCCGTTCCTGATTATTACATTATGATACACCACCCTGTCTGTCTGTCTGTCTGTCTGTCTGTCCTCACAGCCTGTCTGTCTGTCTGTCTGTCTGTCTGTCTGTCTGTCCTCACAGCCTGTCTGTATGTCTGTCCTCACAGCCTGTCTGTCTGTCTGTCCTCACACAGAGACACAGTGGAGTCAGGGTCATATAACCCAAAGCCAGCATAGAGAGGTTCAGTAAATGTGTCCTGGACGGTATATAGGTGTGTCAGTGTGTCTGATGACACTTCATAGAAGGACAGAGTCCCAGCAGGACAATCCAGATACACTGCTACTCTTTTGGAGCCAGAGGGACGATTAGGAAGGTAAGTGAGCTTACTATTGTGTGTGACAGTGTATCCGTTACCATGGTTACCATCATAACAGGTCAGATTCCATGACATTTTATTGCATCCAAGCTCACATTCCTCACCCTCTCCTTTCCTACTGATTCCTCTGTAAGTTACTGCTATATCAACCTCTCCACTCCTCTCTACCTCCCAGTAACAGCGTCCAGTCAGACCCTCTGTACACAGAACCTGGACCTTTCCATCAAACCTTTCTGGATGATCAGGATATGAATGAGGCTGTTCCACCCACGTTGCCTTCCTGTTGGTCTCAGAGAGAGAGAGGTTTGTGTCTGCTGTGTTTGAGTCCAGTGTGAGACGATGAGAATCTGATGAGAAAACAACACAGTAAACATTAAATACATCATTCACTGAGTGACACACATACGCACAGGCGCACACACACACGCACGCACGCGCGCACGCACGCGCGCACGCACGCACGCGCGCACGCACGTGCATGCATGCAAATACACCCACCCACACACACACACACTATAATAATGGATCAGGTAAGGTGTGTGTGTGTGTGTGTGGGGGGGGGGGGGGTTACAGAATCAATAAAGTTTGGTTTTCCATAGCGATGGGAGGGGGGTCTCTGTGTGTCTAACACATTTAAACATGAATATTGTACAGATTTATAGATCATGAATACAGTGGTTCTCAAAGTGGGGTCCGGGGACCCCCAGGGGCAGGGGCGGTAACATAGGGTACACCTGGGAGCTCAAGCGTACAGCTATGAGACGTTCGCCGGAGCCGGGTCTTTTTGGACCGGACTGCCACCCCACTTTTCAGGCTATCGACCTATTTCTTCTGTCATTTGGTCCGTTTTTTCCCCCCAAACGGCGCTATGGTCCCTATGTCCCCATTGTCTTGCTAAATCGCTGCTGGAGCTTGTTGCGACCCCCAGTCACTCATGCTAATTGCTTCCAATACACAAGTCTGTCTGCTATTACATGTTCAACCGGTTCTGATGGGCCAGGCTGCAGTGGTGTAAAGTAACAAATTACATTATACTCACTCAAGTAGCCTACTGTAGGCCAAGTACAATTTTGAGGCTTTCTCAGAGGCAAGTATTGTAGGCTACTTTTACTCTACTACAAATATTTGTAAACAGCTGTTACTTTGCATATTTCGATTATTATAAAGGCATACATTAACCACTTCAGTCTATATATTTAGGCCATTAGAAATGAAAATACAAGATCACAATGCAGACGCTTAGCTATAATTGTGAGCTTAGAACTGCTAAAATATTTGTATCTATGGTAGGCTGTGAAAACCTGTGAAATGGGACATTCTGCAAATGACTACGTTTTATTTATACAGTACATTTTGATACCAAAACGTCATTATGCAAGTACATTTTGGACATGGGACTTCTAACAGAGTATTTCTACTTTTAGTTACTTAAGTAAAACATGGGAGTACTTTTCTATTTTTCTTCACTGACGGCCGGGGCTGCTAATCGAGCATCGGCTCGCTCACTCTCTCTCTCCTCACTCACTGTAGTCAGTGCGATGCAAAGCAGTTCATATCTAACTTTAACAGTAGCTTGAATTTCCCTTCCTTTATTCACATTTAAACTTAATTTATTTTCTCGAAAATACATTGAGCGTAGCAGAGCCCTAGCTCATCCATAATGCTGAGATTACAGAAGGCATAATATGTCTACAACATTGTAGGGTATAATAATTAATATTGAAATAAGAACAGCAGGATAAAACAAGTTATTTATTGTGAAAAAGGGGTGGGGTCCAAAACGAGCACCCAGCTCAATATTGAAACTTCATCGCCCCTGCCCAGGGGTCCTTGAGGGGGTTCCAGGGGGTCCCCAGCAACATTCATGTATAGCATCAAAATCACTGTAACCACTTTAACCATTTACTGCTGAACGATTGACTACTTGAAAATAGACGATCTACAAGGTCAAAACGCGCCACATTGCGGGACGTTGTGAGCTTGTAGATCTGCTATTTTCAAATGAAGAATATTGGGAAAATGTTGTGTCTGGCACAAACGTTTTTCAGATGGGGTCCTTGACACACACCTAGACACATGCGCTCTGTGAGCTTGTAGATCTGCAATTTGTAAATAGCCAAGGTGTAAAGTATGGATAAAGTGGTTCAAATGAGTGATGCTGTGAACATTTTGCTGGGGACCCCCTGGAACCCCCTAAGGACCCCTGGGGGTCCCCGGGCCACACTTTGAGAAGCATCAACCACTTTAACCCTTCATCGACCGGTGTCTCCCAGGGCTCTATACCCTCCACACTCCAAAATAGCCGATCTACAAGTTCACAACACGTCGCAGCACGATGAGTTAAGAGCTTGTAGATCTGCTATTTACGGTGAATGTTCACGTATTAAGACATGTCCAACATTGGGACGCGGGGTTTAAATGGTTAATGGTTCAAAGAAGGTTCTTTGAGGAACCATCTGTGGTTGTGAGCTTGTAGATCTGATATTTGGGCGGGCGGACATATCTCAGATCTTAATGGGTTAACCGCTTAAACCTTATTTCAAATATAGTGAAAATAGCAGATCTACAAGCTCACAACGCCTCACACAGTGTGGTGCATTGTGAGCTTGTAGATTGGCTATTTTCACTATATTTAAGCAGTTCTGTTTTAATGCATTTATTTTTGGGGAAATGTTTTTAATTTCAATAAACAATGCATTGATGAAAAAAATAAAAGTGCTGTAGTTGTAATTTGTACTTTTTAATAATTGTAGCCGTGGACCCAGTCACCAAAATGGGAGGGGACATGTGATTTTCTGCGGTACTTTTTATTTCTGTTTTATCTATTAGTTTGGTCATTAAGGTCCACAGAATGAGAGGCCTGCTCTGCTGGAAACATCGCGAAAGAAAGTTATGGCCATTTGTATATTCACTGTCCCATTGACTCCACTAGAAATATTAAAAAAAGGAAAAAAAGTCTGCTTTAATTAGCATGTGAGGGGTCAAACTGGGGGTTTTTCTTCATGATCCTGAATCCAATGCAAGCATTTGTTTTGCATGAAAACATTCCTTGGGCTAGATTTCGGCCCCCCAAATACTGTGAAAAGTCATGAGTCATCACCTTTTTTCCACTTTTCACAGTTTTGGGCTGCTGAAGGTTAACCCAAGGAATGTTTTTCATGCAAAACAAATGCTTGAAATGGATTCAGAATCATGAAGAACCCCTAGTTTGACCCCTCACATGCTACTTAAAGCACATGTATTTTATTTTTTTAATATTTCTAGTGGAGTCAATGGGACAGTGAATATCCAAATGGCCATAACTTTTTTTCGCGATGTTTCCGGCAGAGCAGGCCTCTCATTCTGTGGACCTCAATGACCAAACTAATAGATAAAACAGAATTAAAAAGTATGGCAGAAAATCACATGTCCTACCCTATTCCTTGAGCTTTTGGGCTTGCGGGTCCCCGGCTATTGAGTATTTACTGGATTTTCAGGACAGGAAAATGTGGATTCAAGACATTTCCTCACTAATGTGTTTGTAAAGATGTCTAGTAACACATTTCATTTAATAAATTCCTTCTCAAGACATTTCCTCACTAATGTGTTTGTAAAGATGTCTAGTAACACATTTAATTTAATACATTCCTTCTCAAGACATTTCCTCACTAATGTGTTTGTAAAGATGTCTAGTAACACATTTCATTTAATAAATTCCTTCTCAAGACATTTCCTCACTAATGTGTTTGTAAAGATGTCTAGTAACACATTTCATTTAATACATTCCTTCTCAAGACATTTCCTCACTAATGTGTTTGTAAAGATGTCTAGTAACACATTTCATTTAATAAATTCCTTCTCAAGACATTTCCTCACTAATGTGTTAGTAAAGATGTCTAGTAACACATTTCATTTAATAAATTCCTTCTCAAGACATTTCCTCACTAATGTGATTGTAAAGATGTCTAGTAACATATTTCATTTAATAAATTGCTTCTCAAGACATTTCCTCACTAATGTGATTGTAAAGATGTCTAGTAACACATTTCATTTAATAAATTCCTTCTCAAGACATTTCCTCACTAATGTGATTGTAAAGATGTTTAGTAACACATTTCAAAAGGTTGAAACTCCCCTAGGCAGGGGTGTCACACCAAATTCTGGGCCCTGGGTACAAGGATTCACTGCGTGAATGTTCCCATGAATGTTCTTCATAGGGGAGGGGGTTTAACCCATTTAGACTGGGAACGTATTATTACGCGTTATGTTGTGCTTTAACTATTGAAAAATAGCAGATATACAAGATCACCGTGTGGCACCAAGTGCCGCTCTGCGAGCTTGTAGATCTGCTATTTTTGAAAAATAAAATTGAAAACCCTTTGTTTATATGTCAGTGGTGCTCAAACCTTTTCATGTGAAGGACCCCCAAAATGATATGTATTTGGCCACGGACCCCCATCTCAATATATTTAGTTCCAGGGACCCCTCAGAAGCAAAAATTGAGTTACAAAATACATATATATACAAGGACGCAACGCGGCACACGGTGCCACGCTGTGAGCTTGTATATCTGCTATCCAAAGCCTTGTTTTGTGTGAGAATCTCTATTTGTGGGAGCGTTAATTAAAAAGTATCTTTCTTAGTTTGTAGAATCCTAGGAGACACTGCTCCTCAGGAGTCCAGATCACCTGGAGGTTCTCTGGTTCCTCCAGAGGTTCTCCTGGATGGAGTGGAGGAGTGGAGCAGGACTAAGGTGCTCCTCACCTGGGTAGAGGGGAGCATGAGGTCCTGGGCTGTTCCCCCTCACCTCTATGGATGTGGTCAGCAACACTTTGTATCTGCTGAAGAACAGCTAAGCCTGTTGATTGAACTGTATTTTAAATGGTCTCTCTAGGGGTCCCCAACCCCAGTTTGGAACCACTGCCCTGGAGGGGGTTGAATTTCAATGTTTTGGATTGTGTTACTGAACACCTTTAAAACACATTGCTGAAGGTTTTTATAATATCCTCTGAATACAAGGAGGGAGGGGCCAACACAGTATAAAACACTGTATAAAACTGTGTATAAAATGTCAATGTGACAGACAGACAGACAGACAGACAGACAGACAGACAGACAGACACTCACATCTTGTAAGGAGTTGAGGGTTAGTCCAGTGTTCTCCTCCATGATTCACACTGTAGGAAATAGAACAACAATGAATCAATGTCTGACTGTCTAACACACACACACACACACACACACACACACACACACACACACACACACACACACACACACACACACACACACACACACACACACACACACACACACACTAGGGTTTAATACCGGGGTCCCGGGATCCGGGCTTCCCGGGCAGAGTGCACGTAAATTCCCTCCCGGGAATTGGCGGCGAGACCCGTCGTCCTGGAGGTTGTGTTTTTTCTTGTTAGAAAATACAATTTACTAGCAGCGCAGAGGCAATTAGACTGCCTGACACGTTATCCTCACCAGCCGTGCAAGCATCTCATCTGTTTCAGCTGTGTGGAAGGATTTTACCAGTCTCTGTGAGCTGTCAAGCAAGCCTGTCATCGAATATAGCTGATCTACCATCTCACAACGTAACGCAAAGTGCCGCGTTGTGAGCTTGTAGATTGGCTGTTTTCACTAGGCAAGTTTACTTCTTAAAGTGATGCGGAGAAAACACTGACAGATGATAATGGCACATTTATTTTCTTATTGTTGCATTAATTATGCTCTTAACGTTTTTACATGAGAAACTCTCCAGCAAAAAAAAAGGAACAAAATAGCCTTCTACAACCAGCTAAATGAAGAGCACGCACACCGTTCGTGAGAAGCTGCGGTGCGGTGTCGCGCCCTGTGAGCTTGTATATCTGCTATTTTTCTATAACTACGAAACACTAGATTTGACATCAATTGCCAAGAAATAAACTGTAAACACCAATAACGCATGCATTATTGATGTGTCCACTCCACCCAGTCAATTGCACTCACAAATGGCAACTCTAAATATGAAATAGCCTACTCTGTTGGTTTGCATTTCCACACAATATATTTTAACCAGAATTAAAACATCTGACAGCACTTTGTGACCATTTATGAATTGTATTGGCGTAGGCCTACCTTTCAAAATGAGTGGGATGGTTGCACACTTGTGCTTGTTTGCTTGAAGTTAGCAGAGCGAAGATGATTTTTGTGTTGCAGTGAACAGAAAAGCGCTTCTCTAAGTCGTGATATTTTGTTTTTAAACAAGTAGGCGCAGAATTTGCAGAAAACGTCTTTTCAAAGAGATTGGCCTACTGTATGTGGCAGGAAAATGAATAACATCCATTGCTGCTTTTGACAGTCCCGTGAATCGCGCAGCCACAGAGACCGTGTGTGGTGGATGATGTGAATTTGTTTTGTAGCCTAATGTCCGATCGGATATAAAGGTCCAACAACAGCGAGTCCTGAACTGAAGTCCGGATGACAGCGAGCCCCCGCGGACTGGCAATGATCATCATATCTTTCTAGTGAACTGAAGTTCTGATGACAGAGCCAAGCCCCCGCCCTGCGGACCGGTGATCATATCTTTCTACTTTTTGTCTCCGCCAGGCCGAGAGATATAGGAGACCGTTTTGCACCGTTTTTTCTTTTTTTTATATATATATATTATATATATATATACTGTATATATATTAGGGGTGCCACGGTTCACGGTATAAAACCGAACCGTACGGTACGCCCTGCACGGTACCCCGTTCAATACGCCTTTAGGAAACCGCGGTCTTTTTGTGTTTGCAAATTAATTAATTTCTTACAGCTGGACAGCCACTGTGCATCGTGCACAAGACAATCTCCACTAAACCCCGCTCCGCAAGTAAACACGCACTATAGCCCTCACCCCCACCTACTCTGTAACAAGAGCCGACATTCACACTCGCAGCAGAGCAAAGCAGTTGAGTCCTCACAGAGACAGAAAAACAAAACGAAGCAGCTAGTCGCTAAGCTGTGCAGTGCGGAGCGCACGCATTGTAGTTGTTGTAACATGGAGAACAAGTCCAGGAGAAATCTGCTTGTTGTTGTTAGTCCCAAACATCAGTACAGTCTGTTTTTAGACTGACCATAGCAGGCAGCGTTAGCAAGCAACATAGCCAAACGTAGCGTAGCCCCCAGCCAGAGTGTCAGACACCCGCTAGTCTCACTCACTCACTCACTGACTGACTGGAGGAACAACGCATGGTGAGTGTTGTTGCCATGTCTGATTATTATAAGCCACGTTGAGCTTGTTTTTATGTAAAGTTGCTTGTAGGCTAAATAATGGTGGATGCGGTGGTGAGCTTGTAGATCGGCTCGGCCACTTTCAAATAGCCGACGTGTATAGGTTTAAAGACCTCACGTGGCCTATATTCACTTATTTAAGCCTTGTTTTCATAGATCTGGTTGCTTATTCCTCTCGCAAAGTTTGGCAACACAGTGAACACACCCGTCTATTTTGGTTATAGTAATGAAAACTTACAGAGGTAGATTTGCTCAAGCTTGTAGCCTACTATAGTATCTCTTGTTGTGTGCAAAACAATTTGTTCATAAATAAAGCACTTTGAAACTGAAGACGATGGCCAATATTGATGATAATAGAAAAGAAAATAATTTTCCCCCTTTTTATTTTAATTTTATATTATTATTTTTTTAACCCACCTTAAGGCTAAGAGGCACTGTCATAATTCAATTCGCTTAGAAGCAAAATAAAAATAGATTTTTGGAAAGTAATTTATTTATTTTTATTTTTTTAATGCAAAACACGTACCGAACCGTACCGAAACCGTGACCCCAAAACCGAGGTACGAACCGAACCGTGGGCTAAACGAACCGTGACACCCCTAATATATATATATATATATATATATATATATATATATATACAGTATATATATATATATAATATACATATATTAACGGGACATCCCGGGGAGCCCGGGATAAGGTCAGAAAATTCCCGGGATTTAAAATGAGCTAAATTCGGGAAAGTATTAAACCCTAACACACACACACACACACACACACACACACACACACACACACACACACACACACACACACACACACACACACACACACACACACACACACACACCTAGTCTACTCTACTCACTTCAGAGTCTCCAGTTCAACATTGTAAGGAAACACTGCACTAACCAACATGGACACAGTCCAAGTCTACTCACTTCAGAGTCTCCAGTGCAGCAGAGAGCTTCTTCAGACCAGAGCCTCCTAAGTGGCTGAAGTTCAAGTCCAGCTGTTTCAGATGGGAGGGGTTGAAGGTCAGAGCTGAAGCCAGAGAAGAACAGCCTTCCTCTGTGAGCCCACAGCCTGACAACCTGCAGAGAAATCCATATTTAACAAAGTGCTGTTGATGTTCAAGTAGAGATCCACACAGAGAGAAAACACACTATTTATTTACCTCAGGATCTGCAGTCTACACTCTTCACTCTTCAGTAGAGCAGAGAGTTGCTCCACTTGTGATTCCTGCAGGCAGTTGAAACTGATGTCCAATTCTCTCAAATGGGAAAGATTAGATCTGAGAGCTGAGAGCAGGATGTCAAATCCTGTCTGTGTGAAGTTACAGCCAGCAAGTCTGTAATTAAAGATTACATATCTGGATTGATTATCAGAGTTTTTGGAGGAGGGACCAAAGAGATGGAAAGAACAGGCAGGCAGGAATAATGTGAAGTAAATCATGGTCATCTTCCAACAGGAAGCTAACTGACAGGAAACAGGAAGCAGCAAGTTAACAACAGATTAGTCTCGCGTAGCCAGACAACTATTCCACAATCTCTGAATGCTTGTCTGGGACAGCAGCTCCCTAACGGTGAGTAATGGAAACGGGCATTACCGTTCAAGAAAATATATTTAAAAATGTAATTTCTGCTAAGCAGCAAGCTATACATGCTTATATGATTTTTATTTATATAATGATAAATGTGTGCGATGTGAGACGGAAACGGAAGTGACGAGGAGGCTTCACTTCCGCTTTAACCGGTACTCATCGTTCTTCTCTCAATGCACCAGACTGTATGACGGGAGCATTTCCAAATCGCGGAGTCAACAGTCTGGCCACGCGAGACTAACAACAGATGATCCAGCAAACTGACAGAGAGGACGGACAGACAGACAGACAGATAGACCTGGTAGTTATAGTAATAGTTGTAAAAAAAAAAGTAAAGTGAAAAACCTCCCCGGGGTGGTGACCACAATCGCCTCCTCCTTCAAAGGGAAGCCTACTAACACTATGGCCCCCTGTGGACTCAATGAAGAATTTGACATCAAGCCTTTTGTGTGACATGTTTTCCTTCATCTGTATATATTTATTTATATATTTTTTTCTATTCGTGTGTACATATGTGTTGTTTTTCTGATGTTACCGTCTTTTATTATTGCCTTTACTCATCTGATTACATTTTGTGTACTGTTTATATATTTTGTTTTGGTCTTTTCTTTAGGCGTATACTGAGGGACTCTGTGTTTTTTACACATGTTATTTTGTTTACATTGTTTGGCTATTTTATAGCTTTAACCAGGCTACACTGGTAGACTGTTTATAAATATTGTCACTAGCCCAGATCCTCTGATTTTTAAAAGGGCAGTGTTATTAGAGAGACTGTGTCTGTCTGTGTCATTCACTTTAGACCTGATGAGACGCAGAAGGGCGTCGAAACGTTGTCGATTTTAATGTTATAATTAATAAAGAATCAACTTTGGGAGCGAGCCACCAGTGTGTGGACTTCATCTTCTTTTCCAAAAAAAAAAGTACACATAATATATCAATATTTTATCGCTTCTTATTATTTTTATTATTTGTTTCTAGTCAGTGTGGGTTACCATGATATCAGCCTTTATTGACTAAATGAAACAGACAACAGACTGCTGGTGCTGGTGGGCTGGGGAACCAGCAAACCTTCCAGTCTGTGTTTACACCAGTTTGACACTCAATGATTGTGTAAGTGGACGTGATAATTCCCTAGCAGCCATGATGGATCACATATTGTATTTACTGTAGCGTATCAGTGTGATGTGATGCCAGAGCATAGGGGAGGCTATGCCTTCCCAAATGCTACTGGGTAGTTTTCAAATTAGGCTATAGCCTATGTTCTCTAGCCTAAGAAAAAGACAGAGAACATCTTAAAGGACAGCAGTCATCCCGCCCATTCCCTGTTCTATCTCCTCCCATCCAAAAAACGTTACCAGAGCATCTCATCGCACACCACCCGTCTCAGTAATAGTTTTTATGCTCAAGCAATCAGGTTGCTTAACGAAGAGATGAAAGCGAGACGTAGGTAGTCATGTGCACTGTACGCAGTTTTTAAACTGTACACTGTTACACTGTATGGTTTTTGTTGTTTTTGGGTTGTCTTGGGTGACTTGTTGTCTTGTTGTTGTGGGTTGATGTTTTTGTGTGTAATAAGGCTGAGAGTGCTCCTGGCACAAGCATTTCATTGTATGTCTGTACCTGTATGGATATGCATGTGACTAATAAACCTGAACCTGAACCTGAACCTGAACCTAATATACAGTATGAGCGCAGCATTATATAGACAGATTTCTTGTTTACCAAATTTGAGACTTCATGCGCAGGTGCCTAAAATGTAATCAATTCCCCAAATGTGTTGTTTTGGGGTGCGCTCAGCGCTCAGCGCGGGTTTCAGTTCATTCGTACCTCTTCTGTGTTGGCTGGTGAGACGTCACCCGGCCACAACGGCATTGCACGCTGAGAACAGCTGACTGTACAAGCTTCAGTCATACTATAGCCTACAAGCTCACATCACGTTGTGGATGTGCCCGTAGGGACTCTGAGCTTGGAGGTCTGCTATTCTCTGCGTGCAACATCGTTGGAGAATAAAGGCTTGATCCTGATGGCCATGGGCTGCAGCTGCTGTGATCATACTCATAGAGCACTCTCTAGTCTCTGTCTCTCCGTTCTCAGTGGAGGAAAACGTACTGCGATTTTTTTAAACGTATCAATACTGCATTATTGAAATACTTTGTTACAAGTTAAAGTCCGGAATTCAAAATGTACTTGGGTAAAAGTAGGCTACGAAAGTGATGGCATCAAAATAAGCTCACAACGTGTCACAGCGCGACGCGTTGTGAGCTTGTAGATCGGCTATTTTCAACTATTCTTTATAGGTATAAAACAGGGCTAAAGAAGGTTCTATGTTTTATAATATAATCATTTATATCTGCAAAGTAACTAAAGTTTTCATATAATTGTAGTGGAGTGAAAGTAGCCTACAATATTTGGATCCGAGATGTAGTGGAGTAAAAAAGAAAAACAGCCTGGCATAGATGCTGTTTGGCTCACCCGCCGCCTAGTGGCCAGAGTGAGGACTAACCAACACCATATCATGATTCTACCATGATGTCAACTTAATGCACACTCCTCTTATTAGAATAAAACAATAAATAATAAAACAGAACTAATCTAAATAATGCTGGTTAATTAATCTGACCTCAGTATCTCCAGTTCACAATGTGGACTCTTTAATCCAGCAGAGATGAGTTCCATGAATGAATCCTCCACGTTGTTATAACTGAGATCCAATTCTCTGAGATGTGAAGGATTAGAGCTGAGAGCTGAAGACACAATTTCATAATCTGGCTCCTCAAGTAGACAGCCAACAAGCCTGTAAATGTAGAATATGTAAAAACAGAGATTATCAACACAGATTAGATCAAGTTCATGTTCAAGGAAAAAGAAAAAAACAAAACCATGAAAAAAAAAATCATTCAACCCCAAACATGGATCACATGGTGAGGGTTGTATCAACGCAGCCCCAGAAGCATTTCCACTTAAACCAGGAGGAACACTGATGTGAACATTTGAACTGTTTGTTGTGTGTCTTTAATGGTTATTTTATGTTCATAGGAGTTTGGTCATTCTAGGGTCAAGATCACTTGACCTTTGGTGTTGTCAATGTTTTGAGGGCACAAAGGTCAAATGCCAGGACAGGAAGGTCATCAAATAAAACAATGATTTAATGTCCATGGAAATAATTAATTTAACCCTTTTACTGCCAAAAATCTATTGCCAGTAAAAGTGTGTGTGAGACACACACACACACACACACACACACACACACACACACACACACACACACACACACACACACACACACACACACACACACACACACACACACACACACACACACACATATTAGACAGTGTTTTTGGTGAATAAATTAAGTGTTTGGTTAGAGGAGCTACAGGACTGTGGACATAGGAACATAATGTGACTGTTGTGATATTATAATATATTATACAGGTACAGTATAACTCATGTCTGTTTTATTTAACTACACTGGTAATATTACATTATATATGTAATGTGTTTTTTTATTATTCTCTTCTAATACATTTTCTATTATCACATGACTACTAACCGAGCCTTTCTGGTGTTCCTCACAGCTGGGACCAGTCTGGATTTCCCCCAGTTGGTTGTTGTTCTGTATTTGCCCAGGTCCAACTCATCCAGAACCTCCTCTGACGTCAGCAGCATGTGGGCCAGAGCTGAACACTGGGAGTGAGTCAGTTGTGTCTTTGATCTGTCCCCTGACTCCAGGTACTGTTGGATCTCCTGATGCAGTGAGTGGTCGTTCATCTCCATCAAACAGTGGAGGATGTTGATACATCTGTCAGGAGAGAACCTTTGATCATTCATCTTCTTCAGGTTGTCGATGGCTCTCTGGATGCTCTCTGGACTGTTCTGTGTCTGACCCAGTAGCCCCCCTAACAGACTCTGGTTGGACTCCAGTGAGAGACCATGAAGGAAGCGGAGAAAGAGGTCCAGGTGACCATTCTTACTCTTCGTGGATTTTTCAAAGGCTTTCTTCAGGAAGTCATCAAGGGTCATTTCTTCTTCTTCTTCTTCTTCTTCTTCTCCTCCTCCTCCTCCCAGGAATGTCTTCAGTACCTTCATGTTGTTCTGTGTGTAACAGTGGAACAGGTAGACTGCAGCCAGAAACTCCTGGATGCTCAGATGAACAAAGCTGTAGACCTTTCCCTCAGATTGAACAGTCTCTTCTTTGAAGATCTCTGTGCACACTCCTGAGTACAGCGAGGCGTCAGTCACATCAAGACCACACTCTTCCAGGTCTTCTTGGTAGAACATCATGCTACCTTTCTCCAGATGTTCAAATGCCAGCCTGCCAAGCTTCAGAAGAACCTCCCTGTCCTTCTCCATGAGCTGCTGTTGATTCACATCATGATACTTCTTCCACTTCCTCTTGGTCTGAACCCACAGGAAGTGGCTGTACATCGCAGTCTGGGTCTTGGGCAGCTTTTCTGTCTCGTCTGTCTTCAACATGTCCTCCAGAACGGTAGCAGTGATCCAACAGAAGACTGGGATGTGACACATGATGTGGAGGCTCTTTGACGTCTTCATGTGTGAGATGATTTTGTTGGCCAGCTTCTCATCATCACTGAATCTCTTCCTGAAGAACTCCTCCTTTTGGGGATCTGTGAACCCTCGTACTTCTGTCACCAGGTCAACATGTGCAGGAGGGATCTGATTGGCTGCTGCAGGTCTGGTAGTTATCCAGAGGAGGGCTGAGGGGAGCAGATTCCCCTTGATGAGGTTTGTCAACAGCAAACCCACTGATGAAGTCACTGTGACATCAGAAACAACGTCATTGTTCTGGAAGGCATCAGAATCAATGTCAATGTTCTCGAATTTCAGCGGAAACCTGCTTTCATCCAGACCATCAAAGATGAGGCCAACCTTCCAGACAGCGAGCTGCTCTGCTGTGACCTTCTTTAATTCTGGGTGGAAACGATGGATCAGTGAGAGAAGACTGTGCTGCTCATCTCTGACCAGGTTCAGCTCCCGGAATGAGAAGGGAACCAGGAGAATGACATCTTGATTTTCCAAACCCCTTGCCCAGTCCAGAGTGAACTTACGCACAGAGAAGGTTTTTCCAATACCAGCGATGCCCTTGGTCAGAACTCTTCTGTTTGGTTTATCTCTGCCAAGGAGGAGGGGCTTAAAGATGTCACAGCATTTGATTGGTTGGTCATGGAGGGTCTTCTTCTTGGAAGCTGTCTCAAGCCGCCAGACCTCATGTTGGGTATTAACCCCTTCACTCTCTCCCGCTGAGAGGTAGAGCTCTGTGTAGATGCTGCTGAGGGAGGGCACTTCAGTGACATATGTCACACGATCAAGACGGTTCAAACCAACCTTATAAACCTTTAAATACTCCTGTGGACTGACACCTGCTATGAGAAGACAATGAAGACATGTTAAACATTCAAGTTAATGTATATCTAATATACCATTAAAACTATGTCTTAAATACCCTTCTGAAAAGCTATACAATCTGTCAAAAAAGAGTGAAAAAAACAGCATAATAAATAACTTTGTATTAGGGGTGTAACAATATAGTAAATGAATGGAAAAAAATCTTTTTTAATTTGCAATGATCTACTGCATACATGGGCAACTGGTGGCCCGGGGGCCACATGCGGCCCCCACCTTCACTTGATGCGGCCCGCAGGTTAATACCGGAATACTGATATATTATTGATTTCAGCTGTTACAATTCCAAACATGACCTGCTTTAATTCCATCAGTCTATATTAGTAGCTTAATGACTAGTATAGTAGTATTAAAATGTATTTTTTTTATGTCCAATGTATTTGCATTTAGGTTCATAAAGTTAACATGACTATATAACTAAATTCAAAAACAACAAAAAATAATTCAGGATTCCAATTCAAAAGAAGCAAAAATAGCCGATCTACAAGCTCAAAACGCATCGCAGCGCGATGCGTTTTGAGCTTGTAGATCTGCTATTTTTGCTTCTTTTGTATGAGATACTAGAATGAGAAAGTAGGACGTAGCAATATGCAATGTGGCCCTCTGGAGTGAAGGTGGAAATATAGTGGCCCTCGCCATCATCAAAGTTGCCCACCCCTGATCTACTGTATCGATTTGCAAAAGCAAATATCGTACCGTTTGGCTCTGCATATCGTATTGTATCGTTTAAAATGCAATACTCGGTATGGAATCGTTTTGCAATGCAAATAATCTATTGTATCGAAACTAAGTATTTGTGCCTTGTATTTAGCAATTTTAAGAGGTAAAATTAAAAAGAGGGGTTTAATTACTTTTCCATTCCGTATAGCTACTCTTGGTCTATCGATAAATGTGTGTAATCTCCATATATTTGCTAAATAATAACAGGGTTTACTTATTTTATACCTAAAAAAATGCTCTATTGACACGTTTCACACAGATTTCATTTCTTTGCTAATATAGTTACTATATCGATTTTAAATCATTGAATTGAATCGTATCGTATCACGATGAATGAACCAATATCGTCCATGTATCGTATCAACCATGTATTGTGATGTGTTTCGTATCGTTGTTCAGATGTATCGTTACACCCCTACTTTGTATCATTTGTTTTTGTCTAAATGCATAAGTTAATCACCAGTATTTATTTAACATTGATACAGGAATACAACGTGGACATTTCGTCTGGTGATGTTTTCTGCTATTTAAACACTTAATTAATTGATACAAAATGTTAATTAGTGTAAAATGTTTCCAGTCTTACTTTGTTCACTTGTGGTTTGACTGGATGTCTTCTGTTCAGGTGTGGTTCTGAGTCTCTCTCTGTGGAGACGAAGACAATATAATATAGATAATATATAGTTTAATATATTAACTTATATTATTGAACTAACCGCTTAAGACCTGTATACTTTGTTGTACAATGATTAGCACTGATATACAAGCTCAGGAAGGGCTGTGATGCCATAATTTAGTGAGCTTGTAGATCTACTCTTTTCACCAAGCTTTTTGACCATATATTGTATAGATGAAAATGAATTACTTGACCTGGCCTGCATGGTACAAACACACTGCCCAGTTTAGTCGGGGGTCTTAGGGATAAAAAATGGTAATTTCGTGCTAATCAGTCTAAAAGCACCACATTTTGCACAGATGTAGCCCAGGGCATGCTCTAATGATTTAGCTAGGGACAGATGTAGCCCAGGGCATGCTCTAATGATTTAGCTAGGGACAGATGTAGCCCAGGGTATGCTCTAATGATTTAGCTAGGGACAGATGTAGCCCAGGGCATGCTCTAATGATTTAGCTAGGGACAGATTTAGCCCAGGGCATGCTCTAATGATTTAGCTAGGGTGCCCGAGTCGGTGATAGATGCCGACTATTGCGTAAATCCCAGAGTACGCCAAAACTAAATTAGGGCCAATGTGTGTACAGGTATATTGTATAGAGTTATAGGCCCCCATTTATCAACGTGGTGCAGATCAAAATTTGGTCGTACACAGAAGAGTGTCGGCATTTATCATTTCAACTTGACTTTGACGTTGGCGTAGGGTAGGATCAAATCTCACGTCAGGTTCTGAGGTGGTGTAGGATTCATTTTACACCTCTTATTCCATTGTAGACATGCGGAGCAGCATTGTCTAACTATCTGACACATGTATCCATTCCAAAATAAATTCCACACTAATAAATAATCCCTGTGAAAATATGGTCTATTTTATAAAAGCATAGGCTATCATGGACATGCACGCCAATTTTATGTTCAAGTTACAATGACAAGCAATTAAAATCTAGTGGTATGGAAGCAATCTAACGCAAGTGCTTTAACAGTCATTCAGATAAGATTGCCGATCTGGCTCAGAAGAAGCTATAGGTCAGGATATGACCACTTATGCGAGACTTGAGCATTTTGCGGAGTCGGAAGCGGCGCTTCTTTTCGTGGACCGTGAGATATCCAACTACAGTCAAGTGTGTCCTACATGTAATGGAGTGTATGTTAAGGACAAAACCCGACGCTCCAAACCTTCAGATTATGACTGCCTCCTTGTCAGTAGGATCGCCAGCACGGCAGACTGTGGTTTATGGGAGTACATGATTTCTTTATTTGTTTGCGTAACCAAAATAACGCACACTGCGCTGCCGCCGATATTGGGTTAAATTAATATATTCCATTCGTGACAATTGTGACAATGACTGGTGTGGTGTCAGTCACTCATGTAGGCTGCAAGATTACATTACAGAATAAATGGTAATAATTGTTCCACAGTGAACCAAAATGCTGCTGGGCTTGGTGATGCGTGTGTGTGTGTGGTCTGTGTGGGACGCTGACATCATGTCAGCGTCCCACACAGATTCCCATGTCAGTGACATGGGAATGAACTTGAAGCGACTGCTGAGTAAACTCTCTTCTATTGGCTTTCCTTTCGTTGTTAGGTCGTATTCGTGTTGTTCTAGTCGTGAAATCGGGCGCTTTGAGAATAATTAAGGGCGTGTTATTTAAATTTCAGCCTGCACATTTATCAACACTGAGATAAAATGTATGCCAGGTGTGTCTATTTAGGACGTGTTCGTAAATACCACTTGAACGTTGGCCTACTCAAAATAGGCTGTTTTTTACACTCCATTGATAAATGAGGGCCATAGAGTGTATAATGTGTAGTTGGAGTCACATACTGTGTATCAGGAGGTCCAGTTTCATCACTGAAGGTAGGAGGAAGTCCTTTAGACCGCTCACTCTTCATAGACAGAAGGCTGGCTGTTGGAGACTCTGCTCTGTGGTCAACACTTCTGGAAACACAAAGTCACTTTATTAAAGCAACATCAGCTCCACCAATCAGATACAAAAACATTACCGGATCTTACACTGTAGCATTGTGGGTAGTGAAGTTTTTCCTCTGTGAGATCGTCAGTTAAACATGCTGCTTAAAACTACATCACTGTGGGATGTTGGCATCAGGGACGTGCTGGCCACTGGGAAAAGCGGGACAACTCCCGAACGGCCGGTTCATTCCCGGCCGGTCCAGGCCGGCCATTAGGAAAAAGATTCGGCCTTCGTTCCATTTTGGGGGCTGGGCGGCCATCAAAGTAAATTGTCACTGTCGGGCAGAAACCTCGTATCTCCAAGTTTCAAATTTGTACATTTTTTCACAAAGCAAAGCCCTGCTTCATCATACAAGGCCGTCGCACAAAAGTAGTGATCTACAAGCACACAACACAACGCCTCGCGGTGCGAGGCGTTCTGTGCTTGTAGATCGGCTGTTTTCACTAGTTTAAATCATTTTTAAAATGATAAATACAATACAAACGGTTTTGGACATGCAAGGTTTCCACCCGACAACGACGAAATATAACTCATGAAATTGGCCCACTGGCTTGTCACTTGTCATGATCTGAAATGTCAAATCTTTGAGTAGCAGCAGCGCTATAGAGAGAGATCTCTCTCTATAGCGCGCAATGAGGGCCTCTACAACTCTTTTTCCCGGGCTGAATCAGGGGCCCAGCACGTCCCTGGTTGGCATTACTGTAACATTTATACAGAATGAGAATGAAAAGGTTCAAGATTCTTTATTGTTGCATCACATTATGAAAGCAGGACATAAAAAACACTGACAAACAAAATGATTGGATCTCTCCACACACACACACACACACACACACACACACACACACACACACACACACACACACACACACACACACACACACACACACACACACACACACACACACACACACACACACACACACACACACTTCATTCTGATTATTTAACCATATCTGGTTAAAGTAGCAGATCTACAAGCTCACGACATGACACGTTCTGACATGAGCTTGTAGATCGGCTATGTTCTGACCAAGTAGAGAGCCCTGAGGAACCCCGGTGCATGTCCAAAACAACCTGGGCTAAGAATCAGTGAACCAAAGATCACTACAGATGACAGAGAGATATTCTAGTACTGTCTACATCAGTGAGCAGATACAAGACATTCTCTAGTTCCTACAGATGACAGAGAGATACTCTAGTACTGTCTACATCTGTGAGCAGATACAAGACATTCTCTAGTTCCTACAGATGACAGAGAGATACTCTACTACTGTCTACATCTGTGAGCAGATACAAGACATTCTCTAGTTCCTACAGATGACAGAGAGATACTCTAGTACTGTCTACATCAGTGAGCAGATACAAGACATTCTCTAGTTCCTACAGATGACAGAGAGATACTCTACTACTGTCTACATCTGTGAGCAGATACAAGACATTCTCTAGTTCCTACAGATGACAGAGAGATACTCTACTACTGTCTACATCTGTGAGCAGATACAAGACATCCTCTAGTTCCTACAGACCAGTGATCTTACTGTGTGTGTGGAGGTCCAGGTTCACTGAAGTCAGGAGGTCTTTCTCTAGACCTGTCACTCATACAGCTGTCTGTCGGAGACTCTGGTCTGTGGCGAAGACTTCTGGAATCACAAAAATAGACATCAGTTTGTTCAAGATTCCTTATTGTTACATGTCTTTATACAGCAAAGAGAGTAACATTCTGACATTCTTAGGTTGTGTCTCCTCTACACATTGTAGCATCAACAAATAAAAGCTAGATATCAATGAAACTAGAAAGGTGCAATTCTGGGAAATTGCAAGTGTGGTTGCAAGGAAATGCAAAATGAATTCCTTCTTACCATTTCTATTCTATATTGTGATGTCATGTGAAGCATGACAACAGTGTGTGAAACATGAACAAAAGCTACACTTTTACGTTTGTGCGCAAGTTAAAAGCAGGTTCACTTTGCTGGCAGAAAAATAATAATAATCTTGGACCAAATACAATAGTATGTTGCCTATAGCAACCACACTAAACAATGACTATAATGATTGGACACATTGTTATTAGACTATGTCTGACTATTTAGTAACTTGCAGACGTAGCCTAGCATCAGAACATGTTCTAGTGTGTATATTGTATAGGAAGATTCACATCACATTGACATACTGTGTGTGTGGAGGTCCAGGTTCATTAGTGAAGTCAATCAGTCCTCCTTTAGACCAGTCACTCTTCATAGACAGAAGACTGGCTGTTGGAGACTCTGCTCTGTGGTCAACACTTCTGGAATCATAATAAATGTTTGAATAATTATAATGTGAATGAAAACAATCTGTTTAACCACTTAATACATATCATTTAGGGGGTCCTCGCCAAATACGGTAACAAGTCTCGGCCGTTCGCCCTCATTCTTTCTGCTGTACTTAACTGTACTTAAGTACAATTTTGAGTTTTTTTTTTTCTTACTTTACTTGAGTATTTCCAATTTGCAATACTTTTACTTCTACTCCACTAAATCTCAGATCCGAATATTGAACCTTTACTCCACTACAATTATTTAAAAACTTAGGTTTAAATGTTACGTTTTTTAACATTACGCCAGACAGACGCCCGGGGCGAACGGCCAGGAGGGCGAACGGCGTGGAATTCCCAAATACATATCATTTAGGGCATTGGTTGAATGAATCCCAGCAGTCCATGAAAGTCCCTGACCCGTTATGAGCTTGTAGATCTGCTGTTTCCACCATTTTGGGTCCCGGGAAAACGTTTCTCTTTTGGGTCACAGGTTACAAAGTTTGGGAAGCACTGATTTAGGAGGTCCAAAAGGCCAAATACATCAAATCACAACAAGTTGTCTCAAGAAGACCCTTTCCATGTAGTCAGGGACCCACAAGCCCAAAAGCTCAAGGAATAGGGTTCAACCTGTGATGTCATGCCGTACTTTTTTATTTCAGTTTTATCTATTAGTTTGGTCATTAAGGTCCACAGAATGAGACGTCTGCTCTGCCGGAAACATCGTGAAACACTATACAGGAAAAGAAAAATATTTAAAAAAGAAGAAATCTTCTTTAAGTAGCATGTGAGTGGTCAAACTAGGGGTTCTTCATTATTATGAATCCATTGCAAGCATTGGTTTTGCATGAAAAAACATTCCTTGGGCTAAATTTCGTTTTGGGGCAGAGCAGACCTCTCATTCTGTGGACCTTAAGGACCAAACTAATAGAAAAACTGAAATAAAAAGTACGACATGACATCACAGGTCATCTCCCCTTCTGGGCTTGAGGGTCCCTGGCTAATGTAGAGCAGATAGCAATCCATTGTCCCATCCTGACCAAGCAGTGGCAAAGCTCTTAGCAGAGAGAGATGCACTGTGTTCTTTCACATACTGTGTGTGTGGAGGTCCAGGTTCATCACTGAAGTTAAGAGGTTCTGCTCTAGAGCGGTCACTCTTCATAGACACACAGCTGGCTGTTGGAGACTCTGCTCTGTGGTCAACACTTCTGCAATCATACAAAACAACACAAACATGTCTATAATAATCAGCACGTGATTGGGAAAAGTATTCAAGCATGAGAGAGTAAAATCCCATGGGTTTCAGCTCAGTGAATTAATGAGTATAATAATAGAAAGAGTAATAAACAGCAAGCAGCAACACTGGGGTCCAAGAACCCAGTGCAACACACCATAACAACAGTCAGCTTCATGTTCCTCCAGTGGCCATTAGGGGGAGCCATGCTACCACTACTAAAAACTCAAAAAATCCCAGGATTTAAGTGGTTTGTTTATAAAATAAAATAAAAGTCAAATAGGTGGAGCTTATGGGTCAAAGTGGCCGCAGGTTAAATGATTATTCACAAACTGCATGTGATTGGACAGGGAGGGAACACTATTAGAATACTCTGTCTTGTATTAATAATAACTTGCACACCAGCTGTGCAACACAGGTGTCATGTTAGTGTTGTGTATATTGTAATGGGTTGACATACTGTGTGTGTGGAGGTCCAGGTTCATTAGTGAAGTCAATCAGTCCTCCTTTAGACCAGTCACTCTTCATAGACAGAAGGCTGGCTGTTGGAGACTCTGCTCTGTGGCGATCAACACTTCTGGAATCATAATGAATGTTTATACAGTTATTATGAGAATGAAAAGTTCAGTTTGTTCAAGATTCTTTAATGTTGGATCACATTATGAAAGCAGGGCTCATCTCCATGCTGGCTTGTGGGGGAAATCTTTGTGAAAATGACCAGAAACACAGAGTTACTGAAATAGCCCTGTATGACCATAACAGGTCTGTGAATCTGAGTGTACAAATGGAACCAAAGGGACCCAATGGAACCATTCCATTTGTACCCTCTCTGAGTGAAGGGGGTCCTTACAAATAAAACATGTGAGAACTAATGGACTCATAATGTGCCTGACATAGTGTTGTGTAATATACAGTCAGTCAGTCTGTATAGAGAAGATTCACCACTGAACAGCACACAGTGATTTGTAGCACTTCATTCACAAAGTGTACACACAGTAACTTCTAATCTATAGATAAACATTAATATCAAGTGTACTCATAGTAACTTATAATATATAGATAAAAATTAATATCAAAGTGTACACATAGTAACTTATAATCTATAGATAAACATACTCAGTGTGAGGAGCTCCAGCTTGGGGAGGAGATGTTGGAGACTCTGCTCTGTGGATGAGATGTTTGTCAGCTCCATCCTCCTCTCTCTGCATACACTCACTCATCTCTGGGTCTTTATTAAACCTGTCAGGGTTACAGTCAATGAAATAGATCATCTCTGGGTCTTTATTAAACCTGTCAGGGTTACAGTCAATGAAACAGATCAGAAAACAAAGCTTGTAGATCTGGAATTTCAGAAATCTTAAAGGTTCTACACCATGCATTTAAAAATAATTTATATAACATTGTTTGTGTCCCAAAACACATTTTTAAAAAGGTTCGAGGCTAAATTACCACTCCTGAATACAGAGCCCCTATCATTTCTGCCTGGCTTTCAGAGCATTTTCAGCTGCAGTACCACCTTGTCCTGAGTGGGAGGACTGCGCTATCGAGCCAGTTTTGGCCCCACACTCCTCCCCACCTCCTGCTCAGCAGGCCTGCCCACCGCTACCCAACCCTCTCCCAGCTCCTCCTGCCTCCTTCTCAGGCCTGCCCACCCCTCCCCAACCCCCACTCAGCACAGCAGTAGGTCCCGATTGTGATGTCACAATCGGACCTTAAAATCAGACAGCCCGTTCTGAGACCTGCTTACATAGACCTGCCCATAAACTAAGACACAATGGTCAGAAATAGGACTTTGTGAGGATAGAACATGCTGGTGGGACAACAAAACACAAAAAAATGGAAAAA
Source organism: Nannobrachium achirus (assembly GCF_963921795.1). Lineage (NCBI taxonomy): Eukaryota > Metazoa > Chordata > Actinopteri > Myctophiformes > Myctophidae > Nannobrachium > Nannobrachium achirus. The sequence goes on from NC_137830.1 coordinate 50,730,860, forward strand.
TGAAAACTCACAGTGTAGTCCCTTTAACACATCGGGTGCCCACGAGGTGTCTACACGCAAATCTCTTTGATGTCTCTGGATGCCCTGCCCCAGTGCCCACGACGTGTTTGACGCGTTTTACAATACTGTAGTTACTGTACATATCGCCTACCGCAATGAAGGCTCTACCACGGTGATCAAACGCCAACAATATGGGAAAAACACTACATTTCCCAAAATGCAGCGCGGTACATGTGACCACGATGTGAAGTCTCCCTGCAGCCACAAGCTTCTGTTCCACTGCACTCTATCGTCCTGCCCTCGCAGCCGCAGGCTCGCACGACCCGTATGTATCTGGATACTATTTTCCCAGTAACGGAGTCTCGGCGGAGATACACGTAACATGCCGGATTCTTCTCCAAGTCTAGCTTTTTCAATCACCATGTTCAATGCGCGGTCCTTTCTACCTACCGTGACACAAACGCTGTGGCCCAGGTTGGATAAAAAGATGTCCTGACTGAAAGAAAACTTTATCGTAAAAATAAACCGGATATCCGTGGATTACATTTACTCGTATCATGGATACTATTTTCCCAGTGACACTGCGGAGGACCGGAGGTAACGTAATGGCGGATTCCTCTCCTGGTCTAGCTTTTTCAGTCACCATGTTCAAAACGCGACCCTTTCTACCGCCCGTGATACACACGCTGTGACCCAAGATTGGTAAAAAGCTGTCCTGACTGAAAGAAAAGATCATCGTGAAAATAAAATTAGATATACTTGGATTACATTTACTCAACGTATTGCGGATACTTTTCCCACGACGCGAAGGTACGTAAATGACGCGTTGCCATGGGCACCAGCAACACACACACGTCATACATTCGGGCACTCAGTGTGTTAAGTTAGGGGGGGGGGGGGGTCCTGGTACAACATGTTTTCATATGGGGGTCCTGTGCTTTTCCTATGCAAACTGCTAGCAAAGTATTCAATCAATCATTCATTCGTTCAATCAATAAATGGTGGGTATTAATGTAAACAGGATTAAACTGCAGATGCATTTAAAGGGACAGTCCACCCTAAACCACATCCCACACTGTGCTGTTCCTTAGGGGGAGTTTCCCTTTAAACAGCAGAGAAACACAGGCCAGAATTTGGTCAGAATGTATTGAGAGGATGAGAGATGAGGTCCTCATTTTAGAGGAGGTCCTAAAATGTGGTGCCCAGCCCGGCCCATGCCTGTCACTGCCCAGCCACCGTTTGTTATGTTGTTAATACAGTATATTATCCTCGCAGCAGAAAATTAGGCATTGCCTAAAATACAGAGGGCTGTATTTTGATTGTCTTAAGTAGCAGCTCTTACGCCTTAACTTAAAGGCCTGTCCATACTGTCTCCGACCACCACATTTTTCTTGGAGAGTTAAAGGAGACATCCAGACCAAAACACATATAGGGTTAAATCTGTCTTTTATCATACCCCTTCATACCTGCTTTAGTCGATTTTTTTCATAGCTGCCCCTGTTGCTAGATTTCGGCTGCCCCTGTTGCCAGATTTCGCGGGCCCTCTCATAACTAACACAGTGGATTGTCCTTAGGCAAGTGCGGTAATTTCTTGAGCTTCAAAGTTAGTATTTTTTTATTGGATTGTGTTTACACAACGTCCTGAGACGAACCACACCGCTGTTTTGACCTCACAGGCACCCTTACTTGTCAAACAGACCCCTCCCTCCCCTCCCTTTCTAGCCTCTCCTCTCCCTGCTCTGGTGCAGAGCAGAAGCAGTTTGACAAGTAAGGGTGCCTGTGAGGTCAAAACAGCGGTTTGGTTGGTCTCAGGACGTTGTGTAAACACAATCCAATCAAAAAATACTAACTTTGAAGCTAAAGAAATAACCGCACTAGCCTAAGGACAATCCACTGTGTTAGTTATGAGAGAGCCTGAGAAATCTAGCAACAGGGGCAGCCGAAATCTAGCAACAGGGGCAGCTATGAAAGAAATCGACTAAAGCAGGTATGAAGGGGTATGATAAAAGGCAGATTTAACCCTATATGTGTTTTGGTCTGGATGACTCCTTTAAGACTTTTTCCAAACTCTAATTCAGGGTAATGCTTTTCAGAAGATGTGAGTGAAGTCATTTTGTAGTTTAACCGGACCTTTCCGACGAAAAGTCCAGCGGTCAGAGACATTATGGACAGACCTTTAAGTTAAGTCACACACAGAGTTTATGTGTGACAGTCTTTTCTAGTGCCTAGAAAAACCCTTGTCTCATTGTGGCCAGCTCATTGGCTATAATCCAATGAGAGCTAGTGCTTTCAGTGTTGCTATAGATACGTGAGAGAACCCATAGCCTGGAGTGCTGCCTCCCACACACCCCCTCCATTCTAGCTGCGCACAATGAGACGTCATGCTCTAGGGGGAAATGCACAGCAAAATGATCTGAGCATTAGGTTATGGGCCCGGCTCGGCCCGTTGGTGAATAAAGAATCGCCCGAGCAGGACTAGACAGAAAGACAGACAGACAGACAGACAGACAGACAGACAGACAGACAGACAGACAGAGACAGACAGACAGACAGACAGACATACAGAGAGGTGTGTCTCTGTACCCTAACCTCACCTGAACCTGAAGACAGAGAGATTTTTTTCCACTCTGGTTTCTGCCAAACAAGTTCTAACAAGAGAATAAAGACAGATAAATATCTGTCTACACCATGCTTTATGCGCACACACACACACACACACACACACACACACACACACACACACACACACACACACACACACACACACACACACACACACACACACACACACACACACACACACACACACACACACACACACACACACACACACACCCCGCCGCCCGCCAATTGAGTCTGAAATCTTATAAGGGGCTAAAAATGCACTTACTGTGTGTGTGGAGGTCCACTGAAGTTAAGAGGTTCCAATCTAGAACGGTCACTCTTCATAGACACAAGGCTGGGTGTTGGAGACTCTGCTCTGTGGCGTTTGGCAACACTCTGACTGACATCCATCTGGAGGTCTTTATTAAACCTGTCAGGGTTACAGTCAATGAAATAGATCATCTCTAGGTCTTTATTAAACCTGTCATTTTATCAAAGGAAAACCTCAGACCATGATAATGTGGAGTCCAAGGACCAAGATGTCATAGGCGCCAGGCCCCAGTGAGGAGGCTGATTTGAAGACTTTCAAATATAATTTCTTCCATAGTGGAAGAAATGATACTTGAAAGTCTGTGCAAAATTTCACAGAAATCTCACACTGTGTTCATGATTTGAGGTATTTTGTTCAAGGCGGAGCACTCCTGCAAACTTTGGAAGCCGATCTCAGCCAATCAGGATGGAATTTGACAAATCTGTTTGTTTTAATCACTATAGAGATAATGTGTAAAGATGTGTATGATGTTTGAACAAAATCTGTAGGAGTACTGTCAAAGAAATTGATTCAAAAATTGCCCTACTGGTGGCGCTAGAACAGGCCGATCTGCTTTGGGATCCAGTGAGTGTGTGCAAGGTTTCACTGCCATCGGGCAAACGGTGCCGGAGATTAGCTGTTAACAGACACACATATTGCTGTGTATATTGTAAAAGAGGATTCACTTACTCTGTGTGTGGAGGTCCACCGAAGTTAAGAGGTTCCAATCTAGAACGGTCACTCTTCATAGACACAAGGCTGGGTGTTGGAGACTCTGCTCTGTGGCGTTTGGCAACACTCTGACTGACATCCATCTGGAGGTCTTTATTAAACCTGTCAGGGTTACAGTCAATGAAATAGATCATCTCTGGGTCTTTATTAAACCTGTCAGGGTTACAGTCAATGAAATAGATCATCTCTAGGTCTTTATTAAACCTGTCAGGGTTACAGTCAATGAAATAGATCATCTCTGGGTCTTTAAACCTCTCAGGGTTACAGTCAATGAAATGGATCATCTCTAGGTCTTTATTAAACCTGTCAGGGTTACAGTCAATGAAATAGATCATCTCTAGGTCTTTATTAAACCTGTCAGGGTTACAGTCAATGAAATGGATCATCTCTGGGTCTTTATTAAACCTGTCAGGGTTTTATGGAGGATTGGGGGGGGGGGGGGGGGCTGGGGTATCAAATATGGAAGGATGTTGTCATGGTAAAATATTAAGATGATGTTCAGTTGTAGATGTAGATGTAGCACTTCTTGTGCTAATATGGTGAAAACGAACACTTTCCATGATCCACGTTCCAATAGAGAGTTTAACATCAAGTCGTTGATAACATGTAACACAACTCATGTAATCTATTTGCTATACTGCCCGTGTAATAAATATTACATAGGGCAAAAATCCCGAAAGCTGAAAATAAGGCTGAATGAACACAGAAGCAACATTAAGAGAGCTGACGTCACATCACCCGTGGCGCGTCACTTCTGTGAACAGAACCACAAAGTTGATGATCTCAAGTGCATTGGTATCGAAAAGGTATGGCTTAACCGTAGAGGTGGTAATCATGAGAAACTACTCCTACAAAGGGAATGTTATTGGATTCACCATTTAAAAACACTATTTCCCCTGGGCATGAATGAAGAATGTAACATGTCTCCTTTTCTATGATCGGCTTGGACATAATGACACCGCCCACGTTTTGATTTAGTAAAATATAACGTGGCTTTTTAGCCCTTGATACAATACTGTGTTTCAAAAAATGTGGCACATTGGATATATACATTTCAGTCTCAAAAGAGAATTGGGCATCGTCATTATCTCCGTTCCGCCGTTCACATGGGTATAGTTGCTGTTTATTGCAAGTGTATATATTTGTTATCCTAATGGTTGAAGCTGATTTATGAAAGGCAATTTGCTGCCCGATGTCCTCAGCGACAAATATTAGTTTAATATGAGATGGTTTGATTATGTATTTGTGGATATTGTTAAAGAAAAATGCATGTATTTTTATTGTTTATTTAATGAAAAACAGAGTTGACTTATTACGCAGTAACCAGTGATAGCAATCACCATTCAGGTGCGAGGTGTCATCCTCCTCACAGGGTGATTGGCATTGATGGTGTCCACCTGGGCACCTGTCATAGTTTCTATAAATAGACCACAGACACCCTGCAGTATCAGATACACTGAAGAAGGCTTACAGCCGAAACGTTTGTTTCTCATCCATGATGCAACAATAAAGAAAAAACAACTCTTGCCACTGTGTGCGATCCATCCTCCTCCTTCTACATGTTGATTTAAAGGGATACCGCACCAGTAGAGTCAGAGCGCGGTGGTAACCAAAAAGTCTATTCAGTTTGATAACATCTAAATGATGTGTTTTACATTCTGACCTGGGATCAGTAGAGTTCATAACAACTAAATGATGTGTTTTACATTCTGACCTGGGATCAGTAGAGTGGTGTCCATCTTTGAAGTCAATACCTTTACCCATGGACCTGTCACTCTTCATGGAGACACAGCTGGGTACAGGAGACCCTGCTCTCTGCTGATGGACCCTGACAGAAAGACAGGATTATTAAAATGTTTACAGTTTTGAATGAATATTTAAAGTTTTTAGGATTAACTCAAAGGTTTATTTCAAGTCAGGATTTAGATGGTGTTTTTAGCATGGGCCTCAGTCCTAAATGGGTTAATGGAATTAACTCATAAATAGTGGACCCCTCTTGGGTCCATTTGGTTCCATTTGTACTCGCCCTGTTGACTTCGGCTCCAACTAGGGATGGGATGATAAGCGATATAATTGTTTATCGTGATAAAAAACACTCATGATAATCGTATCGTGGAGATTTAATTTATCGTGATATCGTCCTCCATCATTCACTTGGATCAATTCACCTTTTATTTGCAGAGCTGCATATCCTGTACCACGTAAACCCTCTAGAATTGGTAAAAGGTACTTAAAACATACGTACTTGATACAGTCTTTTTTTCACTCTCTATCAAATGTCTTTCTCTTTGCCAAAAAAATAGCCGATCTACAAGTTCACAATGCATCGTAACACGACGTGTTGTGAGCTTGTAGATCAGCTATTTTTTGGCAAATGCTCCGCCCCAGGATAATGGATTTTGATTATCGGGATAATATCGTAAGTCACGATTTCTTTTGTCACAATAATGGTGATATGAAATGTTCATATCGTCCCATCCCTAGTTCCAACTGCTAGAAACCTCGGTGTGGTCCTGGACAGCCAGCTATCATTCAAGGCACACATTGCATCAGTCACCCGGTCCTGTAGGTTCACACTCTATAACATCCATAGAATCAGACCCTTTCTCTCCCAGGAGGCAGCCCAGCTCCTCATCCAGACATCTGTCATATCAAAACTTGACTATTGTAACTCTCTCCTCTCTGGCCTCCCAGCATGTGCACTTAAACCTTTCCAACTGATCCAAAATGCTGCGGCACGACTGGTCTTCAACCATGCTAGATTTCATTTTGTATTTTGTAATAAATAAGTGTCATACATATTCTGGTTCTGATATTCTGTAAAAAGAAAAATCGTTGTTGCCAGGAACATATTTGTCCGTGTACAGAAATATTGATGACCCTGTGTGAAAGTATAGCAGGGTAAAATGTTTGAGTTTCAACTCCTGCAACAAAAACATGCAACCAGTCAGTCTGTATAGAGCAGCTTCACCACTGAACAGCACACAGTGATTTGTAGCACTTCATTCACTACACATAGTAACTTATAATCTATAGATAAACATTAATATCAAAGTGTACACATAGTAACGTATAATCTATAGATAAACATTAATATCAAAGTGTACACATAGTAACTTATAATCTATAGATAAACATACTCAGTGTGAGGAGCTCCAGGTTGAGGAGATGTTGGAGACTCTGCTCTGTGGATGAGATGTTTGTCAGCTCCCTCCTCCTCTCTCTGCACACACTCACTCATCTCTGGGTCTTTATTAAACCTGTCAGGGTTACAGTCAATGAAACAGATCATCTCTGGGTCTTTATTAAACCTGTCAGGGTTACAGTCAATGAAATAGATCATCTCTAGGTCTTTATTAAACCTGTCAGGGTTACAGTCAATGAAATAGATCATCTCTGGGTCTTTATTAAACCTGTCAGGGTTACAGTCAATGAAATAGATCATCTCTGGGTCTTTATTAAACCTGTCAGGGTTACAGTCAATGAAACAGATCATCTCTGGGTCTTTATTAAACCTGTCAGGGTTACAGTCAATGAAACAGATCAGAAAACAGAGCTTGCAGATCTGAAAATTCAGAAATCTTAAGTTAGGGGGGTTCCTGTTACAACATCTTTTCATATGGAAACGGCTAGCAAAGTATTCAATCATTCAATCAATCATTCATTCATTCAATCAACCAATCAATCAATCAATCGTGGTTATTAATGTAAACAGGATTAAACTGCAGACACATTTAAAGGGACAGTCCACCCTAAAACACAACCCACACTGTGCTGCTCCTCTGACAGTTGAGAACTGTTTAAGTGGAGTTTCCCTTTAAACAGCAGAGAGAGAGAGAGAGAGAGAGAGAGAGAGAGAGAGAGAGAGAGAGAGAGAGAGCGCCCTAAAATGTGGCCAGTCACTGCCCTGCCACCGTTTGTTAAGTTGTTATTATATTATTATTATTATATATTATCCTTGCAGCAGAGAATTAGGCATTGAATTATCAGCTTGCCGTGGTTCTCTGGTAAAATACTGAAGGGTTGTATTTTGATTGTCTTAAATACCAGCTCTTATGCCTTAACTTAAAGGCATAAGAGTTTTCTTGGAGAGTTCAGACTTTTTCCAAACTCTAATTCGGGGAAGCTGTGCACACAATGAGACGTCATGCTCTAGGGTTAAATTCACAGCAAAATGTCAACAAAAAAGACAAGTGTTACCCATACATACACTAACCCTATGATCGAGATGTGGTGGTTCTGACTGTGACCTACCTACGGTCGCAACAAACACAACTACACAAATGGTAAATGGTGCATTTATATAGCTAGCCCACTTTACAGAGATTGTGCATTACATTCACCCATTCACACACACATTCATTACATTCACCCATTCACACACACAAATTCATTACATTCACCCATTCACACACACATTCATTACATTCACCCATTCACACACACATTCATTACATTCATTCACCCATCCACACACACATTCATTACATTCACCCATTCACACACATTCATTACATTCACCCATTCACACAAACATTCATACAGTGATGTCAGAGGAAATCTCCTCATCAGGAGCAGTTAGGGGTTCAGAGTCTTGCTCAAGGACTCTTCAACACTAACTCTGGGGGAGCCCGATCGAACTGGGAACCTTCCGTGTTCTAATGACGGCAACATCAATACATTTTCAACATTTTCAGGCTGCAACCCCCGAAATAATCATATTTAAAGTAAACTTGGGGGACCCCCCCCCCCCACACACACACACACCTCCCACCCTGACACTAAAAGTTGAGGCATTACATTTTGTATAACAAGGTTGTAGACCTGCTGTTTCTGTTCTGTTTCTATTTTGACAATTTGGACAATGTTTGATTTGTCATTTTAGAGGTATTAAAAAGTCCTTAAATTGTCATTTTAGAAATATGCAGATACCCTCTATACACTTAAACTTTATGTTGGTTTGTTTACTGTTGAGTGAGAAAACAATGTTGCACATTAAGTTAATCATCTGGGGTCCCGACCCACAGGTTGAGAATGATAAACCTCTATTGCATCGTGGTAGTTCCGTGTTCTGACAAAATGGAGTCTGAACAAACTGAGCCACTCCCTGACACACACACACACACACACACACACACACACACACACACACACACACACACACACACACACACACACACACACACACACACACACACACACACACACACACACACACACACACACACACACACACACACACACACACACACACACACACACACACGGCTGATGACTAGAGGGCCACTCTGTTGCATAAAGGTTTCATGGACCGGAAATAGCAGATCTACAAGCTCACCTCATGTGGCTTCAGCGATGTTCTGTGAACTTGTAGATCTGCTCATTTCGGTAACATGTCGGCACTCCGACACATCGCTATTCTGACCCCCTAAACCTAACCTTAACCCTAACCCTAAACCTAACCTTAACCCTAACCCTAAACCTAACCTTAACCCTAAGCTCAGTAAAACTAACACTGGTGAATGCTAACCTGCCAATGCTGGTGAATGCTATCCTGGTGATCTGAATGGAGACCCGTCCCCACTCATTTCAGTATCCGACACCGTGGTACCATGAAGTATACATCTGATCACATTGGCAAATAATATTAGATACAAACATTTTCAAAATAGTCATTGTACAAGATCAAAACACCTCGCATTTATTACTTTTATTATTATTATTATTATTATTATTATTGTAACTTGACATGAACCTACTGTATTAGTGAGGTTCTAAACATATAAATAAATTTCTACTCACTCTGTTCACAAGTTTGAACAACAAAATGTCCGTCTTCTGTCCGTGTGCATCGTGTTCCACATCTGTCTCTCTGTCTGTCTGTCTGTCTCTCCTTACTGTTAAACAACTGAAAGAACAAAGAACAGAAACTTTTTTCTCTCTCTCTGAGGAGGAGTGGTTTGTGCAGAGAGAGAGTACCTGAAGTCATGTGACTTACAGTAAACTGCCTGCTGGTGTGTGTGTGTGTGTGTGTGTGTGTGTGTGTGTGTGTGTGTGTGTGTGAGAGAGAGAGAGAGAGTGAGTGAGTGAGAGAGAGAGAGTGAGAGAGAGACTCGAGGGTTGTTCCAGGTCACTCTGTTGCATAATGGCTTCATGGACGGGAAATAGCAGATCTACAAGATCACCTCGTGTGGCGTCAGCAATGTGCTGTGAACTTGTAGATCTGCTCATTTCAGTGTGCATGTGTATGTACAGTATGAGCCCTAAGTGTTTAGGTGTTTATATGTTTCTCTCCTGCGTGTTGGACAAGACATGATCACCTCAGCTGAAAACAGGTTTCCCCTGCAGGAATTGTGAACAGACTTTATTAGTTTAAAAGGCAAAACATTATGCTTTTCAGCTCATTTAAATCAGGCTGTTGTAGCTTAAGCTGAAAGTGGGTGAAGGTGGGTAGAGGTGGGTGGAGCTTGTAGATCTGCTATTTTCACTAGTATGGGTCCAGGGTAAACGTCTAATTTCTCTCTTTTTTTTTTTTAAATATAAAAGGCAATAAAATATGTCATCACGAAAATAAGGAGAAAATGAACACTTACCAGTCGTCATCAAAGTGAAGCATTATGTTTAAATGAGACGTCCATCACTAAATTAACTACATCTTTTTTATTTCACTCAATATCTAGAACGTCAATAACAACGTTAACAAATACAAAATATACAGTAAATATATACAGTATACAAATACAAAATATACAGTAAATATATACAGTATACAAATACACATAAAAGAAAACAGAATTATCAAGACAATGAATCATCAAGATAGTCTGTGATGTCATCAGCTTTTACTGCTCTTCTGATTGGTCAATGACTCCAAAACCATGACCTTAATGAACTTAACTTTACAGAAACACTTTGTAACAAAGAAACATTCCTTATAGAAACACTTGATTCTTTCAGAGAACTCTGGCTGTTTGTGTAAACATTTGACTGTCAAAACTCTGACACAAACTCTGACCGAACATTTTAAACACACGTATCGAATTGGGGGGGGGGGGGGGGGGGGGTATTACATTATGTTTAAAGGAGTAGTTCACCAAAATAAATGCTCATTTTCTGTCCCAAAGGGTTAGGGTCCATAGTTTGAGGAGGGACAGAGTCTCAAAGAGTCTCCTATTGACAGATGATCAGTTGTCAGATTACTGTCTCAGAGTCAGGAATGTAAGGAAAACTAAATACTCTTGAATTAATTCAAGGCTTCGTGGCTTGAGGAACTGATAGAAAAATACATATTTTTTTTGGTGTGAACTACTCCTTTAATTTAGCATCACAATTCCTTTAACCACTGAGGCCAACTCTACACTTGTGTTCTAAATCTAAAGGTTATTGAAAAACATAAATAATACCTTTTCATGTCAAGGACCCCTGTAATGATATGCATTTGGCCGTGGACCCCCCATCTGAAAATAATTTGTTCCAGGGACCCCTTGAATAATTTTGACCCGATTCTATAAATATCTTCTAAATCCTTCTTCTAACTCAGTGGTTCTCAAACCATTTCATATCAAGGACCCCCAAAATTACACGTATTTGGCCGTGGACCCCCATCTCAAAACATATTGTTCCAGGGACCCCCCAGAAGCAGAGATTTGAGTTACAAAAGTCTGCTTTGAAAAAAGATTTGCACACATTTTCAAGATTTTTCAAAATATAGCAGATCTACAAGCTCGCAGCGCTGCACTCTGTGCCACGCTGCAAGCTTGTATGTCTGCTATCTTTTAATATCTAAAGTATTACATAATTCCAGATTGTGATGCTAAATGAACACATTTAACATTGGACCCCCTGGACCCCCTCAAGGACCCCCACGGGGGTCTCTGAGGGGGGTCCCCACACCTCACGTGGAACCCTGACTTCCTCTCCTGGTGACCACTTCCTCTCCGGACGCCAGCTTCCTGTAGAACTTGGCCAGTTCCTGTATGGGCGGGGCTTGGGACCCGGGCGAGCACGGGATGTCAAAGTCCGACGACTCCTGAGACCCCTGCAGCTCCTCCTCCTCCTCCGATTGGACGCTCTGGCTGCCAATCATCTCCTCCTCCCTCTGACGCCGCCCGTCGAAAGAGGCGGGCCCTCCTTGCTCCCGGTCGACGAGCGTGGAGGTCGTGGGCGTGTCCTGATCCGATGACGCCTGATTGGACGAAAGAGAGAGACATAAAAACACTAGGGCTGAGAAACTGATTAATTGCCATTAATTAATCATAGCGATGCACCAACCAAGAAGAGACAACAAACGCCAAGGGAGAAGTAGCCGATCAGAGCGCTTTGCTTGGCCCAGTGGATGCGAAATTTAGATTTAAAAAACTCACTCGTTGATTCACTCATACAGCAAAATGTGTTTTACACATTTTGCACAATCGCATATTAATATGCGATTAAAATGCGATTAATTGCGATTAATTAATTACAAAGCCTGTAATTAATTCGATAATTCTTTTGAATCGCATCCCAGCCCTAAAAAAAAAAAAATTTTAAAAAAAAAAATTATGATTTTTTTCTCCGCTAAAACATGATTATCAGGTATTATGATTACTAGAAGCTGGGCCGCCCTTCGGGCGGCCCAGCGTCTAGTCGGCGACCTGGCCAACTCGGAACAATGTAAATAGGGAATGAATGCCCCGCCCTTTAATGCAAACCCCATTATACCTGTTTTCATAGGACCCGTTTTGACCATTTGTCTGCCTGTGTCCATTTATGCCCATATATGGAGATATCTGTATCTGTCTGTCTGTCGGTGTCCATTTTATGTCCATATATGGAGATCACTGCAGTTATAGTTCTGGGTCCATTTTATGCCCATATATGCCCATATATGGAGATATCTGTCTATCTGCGTCCATTTTATGCCCATATATGGAGATCTCTGTATCTGTCTGTCTGTGTCCCTTTTATGCCCGTATATGGAGATCTTTGTGATTCTGCATCCATTGTATGCCCATATATGCCATATATGGAGATATATGTTTATCTGCGTCCATTTTATGCCCATATATGAGATTTCTGTCGCTTTTTCAAACAGATGGTCAAAACGGGTCCTATGACAACAGGTATAATGGGGTTTGCATTAAAGGGGGAACCGGCACTGTGTCTGCAACACAGTCGGAGGCACAGACAGATACAGAGATCTCCATAATGGGAATAAAGGGACACAGACAAACAGATGGAGGAGGAGACAAAATTAATGCAAACCCCATTATACCTGTTGTCATAGGACCCGTTTTGACCATCTGTTTGCCTGTGTCCATTTATGCCCATATATGGAGATATCTGTATCTGTCTGTCTGCGTCCACTTTATGCCCATATATGGAGATCTTTGACCATCTGTTTGCCTGTGTCCATTTATGCCCATATATGGAGATATCTGTATTTGTCTGTCTGCATCCATTTTATGCCCATATATGGAGATCTATGCAGACACAGTGCCAGTTCCAGAAAATCCTGATGTCAGACATCAGAATCCGAACCTTTCGTGCTGGTTCCAGAAAATCGTGTATCGGGTCGGGTCGAGGCCGAGCACTGCACTACCTGCTGCGGTGGGGAACGCACGTGCCGAATTTGAAATAGGGAATGAATGCCCCACCCTTTAATGCAAACCCCATGAATGCCCCAGCCTTTAATGCAAACCCCAATATACCTGTTGTCATAGGACCCGTTTTGACCATCTGTTTGTCTTTGTCCACTTATGCCCATATATGAAGATCTCTGCACACACAGTACCGGTTGCGGAAAACTCTGATGTCAGACTTTATGCCCATATCTGGAGAACGCGCGTGCCGGTGGGAAGAAGGGTTCTCGAGATACGCGGATTACATACATACATACACATTCACAGAGATTTTTTGTTGACTCCTGGCGTACGTGATGTCAGAGCCTTTTATGAAGTGATGTCACAATGAGTCAGCGATTGTGCCGATTTCCTCAGGAACAGCCTGATGTTAACAATCAGCTCCGCGTAAGGAGATTCCGAACGTTTCGCGCCGCTACGGGAAAACCGCATGCCGAGTCGGGCCGAGGCCCGGCACTGCACTCCGCGCCGCGGCGGGGAACGCGCGTGCCGAATCTGAAGCCGGTGGGACGAACGGTTCTCGAGATACGCGGATTACAAACAAACAAACAAACAAACAAACAAACAGACAGACAGAGATTTGTCGCATTTATAGATAGATAATAGGAGGAGGATTATTTTCCTAAAAAGTGTACAGAAAGAGTTAAAATTTGGTTTTTATGTGGCCACACCCACCAGTTCATTAAGTATGCCTGGTTGTCATGGTGGGTGGTGACCCAGCTGAAGTTAGCCACACCCACAGTGTTGGGTGAATGGTAATTAGGGGAGGGGTTGATTCTATGATGTCATTAAATCAGTGTTTTTCGACCGGTCCTTTTGACTCAGAGGCTTTCAGCTTTCAGAAAGAAACCAAAAATACACAGGGAAGGCAAATGTGTACATTATAACAGCACCCGGTGGTCTAGTAGAGTAATGTTAACTCCATAGACACATACAAAACATATTATAACCACACCTGGGGGTCTGTTAGAGTAACTCCATAGACACATACAAAACATATTATAACCACACCTGGGGGTCTGTTAGAGTAACTCCATAGACACATACAAAACATATTATAACCACACCTGGGGGTCTGTTAGAGTAACTCCATAGACACATACAAAACATACCAGTAAGACTCCCTAATCGGGAGATAATCTCCACAAATAGGCCAAAAGTTTGTTTTACCAATTATCAAGACATACGGGCAGTTGACAGTTTGCCATGGTTACTCATTGAAGTTGAATCTCCATATATGGAAATAACCTACACATCACACTAAGTCTGACCTCACCAGCCCATATTTGGGCATGAGCAACTTATGTCTCCATATATGGAGATATGATGACATCACACAGTCCTCAGCCGATGATGTGGCGTGATGTCATACAATACACAAACGAGCCCTACAGTATAAAGGGGCAATTCTTGCCAGGAAAGAAGCATTTCTTCGACTCAGACCTTATCGCCAGGGTTGGCTTATAGCAGCTGTCGGTAGGACCATATATGGATTCTGTTAGTGTGGATCTCCTAACAGGGCATCATCTGGGATACAATCCCTTTTATGCCCATATATGGAGATCCCTAACAGAATCCCTTTCATGCCCATATATGGAGATCCCTAACATAATCCCTTTTATGCCCATATATGGAGATCCCTAACAGCATCCCTTTTATGCCCATATATGGAGATCACTAACAGCTAACAGAATCCCTTTTATGCCCATATATGGAGATCCCTAACAGAATCCCTTTTATGCCCATATATGGAGATCCCTAACAGAATCCCTTTTATGCCCATAGATGGAGATCCCTAACAGAATCCCTTTTATGCCCATATATGGAGATCCCTAACAGAATCCCTTTTATGCCCATATATGGAGATCCCTAACAGAATCCCTTTTATGCCCATATATGGAGATCCCTAACAGAATCCCTTGTATGCCAATATATGGAGATCCCTAACTGAATCCTTTTTATGCCCATATATGGAGATCCCTAACAGAATCCCTTTTATGCCCATATATTATGGAGAAATCCCTGCTCTGAGTATCTGACATCAGTGTGATGTCACCTGTTTATGCCCATATATGGAGATCCCTGCTCTGCGTATCTGGTTGCTATGGTAAACAGTTGGTTGCTAGGGTAAAAAAACATGGTTGCTATGGTAAACAGTTGGTTGCTAGGGTAAACAGTTGGTTGCTAGGGTAAAACCATGGTTGCTAAGGTGGTTGCTAACGTACACTAACAAACCAGCAACAACAGACTGTTGCCACAGCAACGTACACAAAGGTTTGTGTACACATGTGGTGTGATGTCATACTGATGCGGAGATATGAGCAGGGCAAAGGTGTGACGTGTGACCGACGGACGGACGGACGGACGGACGGACGGCCGGTGGAGGTTTTCATAGTAAACTGCTCCCTGACGGTCGCAATTATAACCACACCTGGGGGTCTGTTAGAGTAACTCCATAGACACATACAAAACATATTATAACCACACCTGGGGGTCTGTTAGAGTAACTCCATAGACACATACAAAACATATTATAACCACACCTGGTGGTCTGTTAGAGTAAAGTTAACTCCATAGACACATACAAAACATATTATAACCACACCTGGTGGTCTGTGAGAGTAAAGTTAACTCCATAGACACATACAAAACAGAAAAAGTACAAACTGTGGCACCACCTCTTTTAGTAAACAATCCTTTACAAATAACAAACTGAAACTGTA
This sequence comes from Nannobrachium achirus, assembly GCF_963921795.1. Taxonomy (NCBI): domain Eukaryota; kingdom Metazoa; phylum Chordata; class Actinopteri; order Myctophiformes; family Myctophidae; genus Nannobrachium; species Nannobrachium achirus. Next base: position 50,746,849 of record NC_137830.1, read on the forward strand.
TTGTATGTTTAAAGGGTCATGAAACACAACATCACTTTTTCTATAAATATATATTATATCAATGATTCACTTGTAATAGGGAGCAGTGATATGGTTCAATTTGCCCATAGGCTTGGGGATTCAGAGCTTTCTGCTGTCTCTGTAGCTATTTCTGTGTAGGCCTACTTCTAGTTATAGGGTAGAAAAGAAATATTTTGCGCCACTCATTAAATATTAGCTCACAGTGTACCATTTGTGTGCCGTGACGTTGGCATATCTAATTAATATTAACGTTTGTTTAATATAGAGTTGTATCAAGGGGGGGGGGGGGGCGTGGTTTCATTGTACTGACAAGAGAGTTGCCTTATTTGGAACCGCAGCTTGGCGTCTCGTTGTGTCGTTCAGAGCATACACTGTAGAGCTGTCGCAGTGGGCACTTGTTGCTGTTTGCATTTCGGAAACAAATTTTAAAACCAGCCATTGGAGTTGTAAAACGTATAAAGATTCGGCAACTCCATGTTCTATAACCAGTTAAAATGTGCAAGTATTTTACAAACAAGCTGTCTGAGCTTTTATCCATGGACAAACTTTCTCCAGCTCTGGACTGTTTACCACGGAACCGGAGAAGAATGGACGCTAGGCTAGCGCTGATAGCTATTTTCTGTGTAGTGTAGCCTATGTGTTGTGTGCTACTGGCTTCACATGTGTTTAATAAATGTTATTTTCCATGCATTCATTGTATTCTAATGTTTTATGATTTTCCTACACTGAGCCTGTTAGGATAACTCCCTCTTGTGGCTGTTTCTGGTATTATGGATAGAAATGTAACCCAGTCCAAAGCTCTGATCATCATCTAAACCAGTGCTCAACCTGTGGATCGGGACCTCCAGATTATTTGGGGGGTCCCCAGATGATTAACTTAATGTTGAAACATTGTTTTCTCACTCAACAGTAAACAAACCAACATAAAGTTTAAGTGTATAGTGGTATCTGCACATTTCTAAAGTGACAATTTAAGGAACTTTTTAATACCTCTAAAATGACAAAGCATTGGCAAAAGAATTGTCAAATATTAGAGGCAGAAATTGTGAAAATAGCCGATCTACATGCTGCTATTTTCACAACAGAACATTGTTTTACAGTACAAGATGTATTGATTGATTGATTGAAGACTTTATTAGAAGTTTGCATAGGAAAAGGTACAGTTTCATAACGGTACAGTTCACTGGTACAAGGTCTACTAAAAGGAGATACATGAAAAGACTAAGCTTATTTCCACTGGAAACCATTGAAGTATCTCATATAACATTGAATGACAACTAACTGATGTAACTCTTTTTGTTCGTCATATGATTATTTTGGGGGGTCGCGTCCTGAAAAGGTTGAGAACCACTGACCTAAATTGTAACAGGTGTGACAGTGCAACTACAGTAGTAAGTACAGTAGCAGCTGTGATGCTTTCCTCAGCTAGTAAGTAACCAGTAAGACTCCCTAATCGGGAGATAAGCGACCGTAGGTCTCGCTAGAAGAGGGCCATGTGAGAAATGAGGGGTGGGGTCTCCGCGTTGCCTTGGCGGACGAATAGGTACCGGCCCCGGCTCTCCCGGACGCTCCTAGGCCGAGTTAGGGCATTTTATGTGAGCTGCAGTGGAGGGGGTCCTCCACTGGGGGCGCCACCACTTTTGCATCCGTTCTGGAGTAGCAGGAGTGGGTGGTCCCCGGGAATTCCCCGTGAGCAGCCCCGTGGGGGTGGTCATTTGGTCATTTTTGCACATTTGGTATTTTTTTTACACCTGGGGGTCCCCCAGGGACCTGGGGGTCCCTGGAACTCCGGGGGTCCTTGGAGGTTGTAGTTTGGCAGGTAAGGAGTGTGTCTGGCATGGATCGGGGCAACGGTTGCGGAGATATGAGCAGGGCAAAAGTGTGACGTCTGACGTGTGACGGACGGACTGACTGACTGACTGACGCACGGACACCTGGTGGAGCTTTCTGTAGTAAGTGCGACCTACGGTCGCAACAATGGGTGCGTTCAGAAATGCGCACTCAACGCACTGGTGTGCCATGTTGTCGTTCGTTTATTCGGTGCACTTGGTGCGTTGCCGTTCGGAAATCCAGTGCGCGGCGCACTGGTGTGTTGAGTGCACGCACTCACCAACCCTACTCAGAAGATGGGGTTTGACGGTGTGGTGCGTCGGTGCGGTGCTTTGATTGGTTGGTTTTCATGGCCATGTCTCGAACACTTCTCATCTGTGAACAATGGAGGAAATGACCGCAAAATGCAGCATTTGCAGCTTAATTGGTCGTTTGGGCTTGATAGTTTCACACGCATTAACGTGTAAACTAACAGCAGGTATTCCAATGCTATGAATTACATCTCCTTTCAATATCAACGTTACGTTAGCATACTTAGCAACTGCTGCTTTTCAGAAAGTTTACCTTCAGAGTTCAGAGTGAAAAAGCGCACAGCTGCCTCTTAAAACTGGTTGTTCGTAAACCAGTGAACGCACTCTACGTCGTCACGCCCACTGCACTCACTACACTGAGCACACACCCGGTGCGGGTTTCCGAACGCACCCAGAGTAACTGCTTCAGCCACAGATCTTTCTCCCCCTGCCAACACATTGTTTTGTGTGTTTAAAACAGGGCCTTGGAAACTTTGGGCTTGGGCTTTTTACAGATATAATCTGACATTCTTCAAGGAAAAGGTTTTTTTTTTTTTTTTTTTTTTTGAGATGTGGATTTTTCGTTGACTATCTGTCTAGTACTGTACAGATACACAGCATCAGGGCAGAATAACTAGTAAAGTATTGCGTTATCCTTTTAGCCTTAATGTCATTCATGCCCACTTGCCTGATAAGCAAGTCGTCCATTATAAAAGGATGGTAAAATGTGCGCTTATAGAACAAATTCATGTTAAATGCAACCGATAACGAGAGCAGATACTAGACTTTTGAGGCTTCAGGCTGGGGATGCAACTCTCTCCACCACACTAGCTCACCTGCTCCCAGAATGCAACAGTTCTATCCTGGAGGCGTCTCCTTTGGCGAACCTGAAGTCTCCTGTGTACAACACTGTACCCTGAGAGCCTTCAAAGAGAAACCTGCACACACACACACACACACACACACACACACACACACACACACACACAAACACACACACACACACACAAACACACGCACACACAAACACACACACACACACACACACACACACACGCACACACACGCACACACACACACACACACACACACAAATGTGATATGACTGTCAAATACTAGGTGGGCCATAACTCATTGAAGACATTAGTATGCAATGTCGCTCCCATATTAGACTCCAGGCAGCGGCTACAGGCTACGGAAACAAATTTGTGTTCATAGGAGAGGAGATGTGACTGCTGTGTGGAGACGACGAACAGAGAGGCGGGGGAAGGGGGGAGACACACCACAAACACAGGATCTTTTAATTTTTTGGCATCTAGTGTTAGCTATGGCCATATTATCACTACATCTAGTGTTAGTATAGCTATGGCCATATTATCACTACATCTAGTGTTAGTATAGGTATGGCCATATTATCACTACATCTAGTGTTAGCTATGGCCATATTATCACTACATCTAGTGTTAGTATAGCTATGGCCATATTATCACTACAGATATCTAAAAAAACATATTTTCCCACCAGCAATAATGTTATAGTGTAACTTATGGTCCACTTACGATGTGGTCCACCCATAATGTTATGATGTAACTTACGATGTGGTCCTCCCATAATGTTATGATCTAACTAGGGATGGAAATCGGAATCGGCCAATATAAAAAATCGGCAGGTATGATATCAAACCGGGCGAATCTGTGACCGGCAGGTCACTGACATAAATACCGGTTTTATGCCAATTGTGTATGGCACTGAACAGCATGATGCTCTGGTCCTGTGACTAAAGTAAACATAATTAGTAAGTAGCAGCCAGTCTACTTAGTAGCAGCCTAAAGAATACGGGTAATAATAATAATAATAATAATAATAAAACTTTATTTGTATAGCACCTTTCATGACATGAAATGCAGCTCAAAGCGCTTTACAGAGCAGAAGATGAAGCAAAGTTCTTAACAGAGAAAATAAATAAATAAATAGTTAATTAGAATGATTACAATAAAGCAGACATTGCACAAAACATTGACATTAGCCATGTTTCCATAAACTTATTCGAATTAGGGAAGCGAATTATCAGAAATACGCATTAAGACAAAGCGAATTTAGCCCGTTTCCATTAAACTGGTGAAATGCGATTCTTGGGAGATCCTGCCTGGGTCCGTCTAACCAACGTGCTGTAAATACTTCCCGCGGGCTTGCCTTGCACACAGTGCACAGAGCTGGGATGGGGGCTGATTTTTTCGGTGTCAGGCATATTCGCCTATAACATATTCGCCTACACGCATTTGGTCCTTTCGCCTGGCATTTTCGCCTTGGAGGAGAGTCTTTTCACCTACCTGTCTGAGCCATTTCGCCTACCCTCAATTCTGCTGTCAGACTGTCCATGTTTTCATATTATCTCTTTGTCATTTAAATATTATAGTGACTGTGACAGTGGTGTTACATGTCAACCCTACACACGGCTATCCTATGCACTCCATAGTAATCACATAAATACAGAGCTATTGGAATCAGGTGCGCCCAAATAATTAATTAATCCATGTCCCGATACTATACATTCTTTGGTGCAGTATTGAACAGTATTGTAAAATGAACAGTATTGTAGGCCTATATTGTTTTAACATTAGGCTATACAAAATAGATATGTAGGCTATTAGCCTATATAGGTCTATATAAGATATATGCTACACCGACCTAAATAGCCTATAGAATCAACCTTGCCTGTCAACAGGCATAAAAATTTATTTTGCCATTTTTTAGGAAATAAAATGTGATGTAAATAATAAATGTCAAATAAACTGTTAGATTCACTTTACACCACTGTCACAGTCACTATAATATTTAAATGACAAAGAGATAATTTGCAAACATGGACAGTCTGACAGCAGAATTGAGGGTAGGCGAAATGGCACAGACAGGTAGGTGAGAGACGTGAGGGCACTGCTGTGACTCGCTGCACACACGCATCCCGACCCAGAGCCGGTCGCACCGCCGCGGAGAAAGTGCAGCCGGCGGGAGCACAGAGCAAGCGACCCCGGCCGGGGCGCCCCGAGTGGCGTCCCCGAGCCGAGGCGGCTCAACCGCCGCCCGATTGAGTCCTCCGGGCAGACTGCATCCTGCAGCATCGCAGATGCAAGCTGCTGTGAGCTTGTACGGCCACTTGGCACGCGCATCACGGTGTGATGACGAAGGGTCACTCTGTGTGCAACAACCGGTTTGTTTTGTGGGCTAACGCTATAATACAATGGACGTTAATTAAGCGGCGGGGGAAAGTGTTATAGGAGGACGATATGGACCAGAACGTCATATTTTATTCGCATTTATTGTCTGACCCGTTTCCATTCACTTATGCGCATTTAGTTTATTCGATAAAGGCTCAAAATCCTCCTCCTCCAAGCGGATACATTTTTTTGCGGATAATGAAAGTTTATTCGCATTTTTAAGTGTTTCCATAAAAAGATTTAGCGAATAAGCCGTTAATGCGCAAAAAGTGGCTTTATGGAAACGACACTAGGCCTAATAATAAGCCACTCCCGCCCTACTAATTGTTTATAGAAATTATAGCTACTTATAAGTACAGGAGGATGGAGCACTTCAGCTGGCAACTGGTAAAAACCTAGCCCAACCCTACCCTCTCCTGCCCCTTCCTTGTATATACTTACTGTTTGTTTAGACTTACTGTTCTCTTTTTTTTTTCCTTTTCTTTATATCTACTGCATAGTACTGTGTTCTATTTGTCTGTCATTCAATGTTATACGAGATACTTAAATGGTTTCCTGTTGAAATAAGCTTAGTCTTTTCATGGATCTCCTTTTAGTAGACCTTGTACCAGTGAACTGTACCGTCATGAATCTGTACATTTTCCTATGCAAACTTCTAATAAAGCCTTCAATCAATCAATCAATGGCCTTTTTATCACAGAGGATGTACAGTTGGAGAAACACAGCACACAGGATACTAGGCAACAGAACAACATGAAAGCTTGTATGTGTGCATAGTTAGCCTGAATACAATCACTCATACTGACCATCATATAAACATTAACATTTATGTAGACACAGCCAAACATCAACACATATTCTCTCTCTACCCGTGCGCGCGCACACACACACACACACACACACACACACACACACACACACACACACACACACACACACACACACACACACACACACACACACACACACACACACACACACACACACACACACACACACACACACACACACACACACACACACACACACACACAGACATGGCAGACATAATAAAATACATAATTTGTGCTATTGGCTTCTAGACAACCTAGAAACGTAATTAAACATACCGATCCTATGTTTTCTGGGTAAGCAAGGAATCAAATGAGTAAACGATGGGTGTAAAATGTTCCGGACCCCCACCCCCTTTCTGGGGGTTATCTATTTTGGGACCTCCCAGAACAGCACGCCAGTTAATGTCAGATTTTCATATTAGAGTTATTTTGTAGGTTTTAAAACATCCTGAGTTCATTTATTACACTTTTAAAGCAGCCAGAATAACCTTTCTGACTTTTGATTGGGGTCTTTCCTTACCTAGGACCCCCCAGACAGACCCCTGAGCCTATCTCAGTAATAGCTCTGCTACTGCTCCAGAACAATGTTAAATTAGATCATAATTGAAGCATAAAAGTTATTGTAGCTGGGCTCTGAAAACAAAAAGGAGTAGAAGCAAATACCAGGGTTCTTCCACGGGGGGGTCCAGGACCCCTGGGGGGTCCTCAGAGTTACTACAGGGGGCCCGCCAAATCTTGATGGGATCTTTTGTTTTTACATTTGAAACTTTGAATGTTTTTTTGTTTTTTTTGTATCCTGGGTTTATGTATTGTACTTTGATGGTTTAGGATTCTCAGTATTATTTATAATAACGTTTTGTGCTAAGACAGTTATGGTTGACAGCTGTTACTGCAGGGATTGCAATAATAATAAAGAATGCTATTTTTGGATAAAGTTCTCCCCAGAATAGGGATGCGAGGATTCAAGTTGTTCATTTAAAGGAATTGTATCCCACAAACTGAGGACCCCCTAGGGGTCCAGTCAGGACCCCCTAGGGGGTCCAGTCAGGGAGAGAGGGCGAGATCATTTAGCGACCTACAACCGGGTTGCAACGTGGTCGGTAGTTTTCAGCGACCGGGTCGCTAAATCAACCGACCGGGCCGGTAAATCACCGACCGGGCCGCTAAAGCGACCGACCGGGTCGCTAAATCTACCGACCGGGGCGCAAAATCTTCCGACCGGGTCGCTAGATCTACCAACCGGGTCGCTAAATCTACCGACCTAAAACTGCAGGCCGGTCGGTAGATTTAGCGACCCCCGGTTGTAGGTCGCTAAATGATCTCGCTCCTACTGCAGTCAGGACCCCCTAGGCCTAGGGTTCCAGTCAGGACCCCCTGTTGAAGACCCATTCTACACTGTAAAGTTTAGTGTTAATTTAACTGTATGTGTACAAATGGAACCCACCCCCACCCCCACCCACACACACACACACACACACACACACACACACACACACACACACACACACACACACACACACACACACACACACCATTGCAAAGCAATGGTGTTAAGATGTAGCAATAGACCGTATTCACACCGCGGCCATCTTGGATCACATGACCACATGGGGTGGAGCGATGATCCCAAAATATGAGTTCTGTTCAACCAATTTATTTTGACCAAATTGACCAATGGGCAGATGACAACATCAACATCCCCAAAAGGATTAGAGCGCTACAGTAAAAGGATTGATTACATCCATGGTAACAATATTCAAGGTTAGGTTGTACTGTGTACAAAGACTTGCAGTGCTTGCTCCACCATCATATTAACCATTTGTTGTTAGATTGTTCCTGATTAATATGCAAAAATCATGATACAGTAAGTTAATATGATGGCAGAGCTCATATTTTGGGACCATCACTCCATTGTTTACAAAGGTTTGTAATGCAGGCTGCCACCCCAGGTGGTCATGTGATTCAAGATGGCCGCAGTGTGAATAAGGTCTATCCATCCATTTCTGAAAGACTTTACTGTAGCATTATCTGCGGGACACTTCCGGTTAACAGCAGACATACAAGCTCACGTCGCGTCACAGATGCAACCGTTGTAAGCTTGTAGATCACATTCGGCTGCGACGCCGGAAATGCCGCTGGCCTTCTGCGCAATGCACCATGGGATGTTGGAAAGTTGTGGATAACGATCGCAGCCCCAATTTGCTTTGTCATTGGTGAGGATGTCACTAGTGATGTCACTGGTGTACGAAGACAGAACCTTTATTTTGACAAATCCATTCATGCCAACGAAGCTACATTAGTTCAAATTAGACACTAAGGATAGAGAAGCATTTCACTTTGATGCCCTTCTTTATTTCATTAATATTTCAGCAGCTTTGACAGACAATACATCTTATTACGGTTTTCATTTCAATCTTTTTACTCCACCGGTTTTAAGGGGGTGGAGATTCCCAGATGGAGGCGGGGCTGTGTGATGATGAGAGAGGCGGAGTCTATCGGAGGCACAACAAAGAAGAATCTTCAGGTACAATCAAAAAGTGTTCCAAATCGTTCCTCTGCCTTTTCAAGTCTTCACGTTGCTGTAGTTGTGCAGAGGACATAGTCGTGTTCCACCTAATCTACACGAGCCAGAACCACCACTTAAAGACGCGACGTGAGCTTATAAATCGGCTGTTTACGGCGCGCTATTTTTTTAAATGTATTTAAAATGTTTGCCTGATGGACATGCCTAACATAGGAATGTCAGGTTGCTCAACTTAAAGTGAACCGGGCCAGACCAAAGTGAACCGGGCCAGACCAAAGTGAACCGGGCCAGACCAAAGTGAGCATTTAGTTCAAGTGGGGACTTGGACAGTCACGTACAGATCACGATGGACAATGGGGTGGATTGACGGACTGAACTCTGCGTTGTGAATAGGACTGGCTGTCGTGAAGAGCCCGTTTCACCAGGAACACAAAATCACTTTTGTTCCATTTGTGTCTGACAGCAGCAACACTGGGCAACACTTTGTCCGTGGAAATAAAAACTACACGTGAAACGTTATGCAAATATAGAAATTGACATAAAAGCACACGCACACACAGGACTATATACTATAGCCAGGCAGCTCAAATGTGACCATATTTTACTTGGTCGCAGTTTCTAATATGCTTTATATTTATTGGATAACAGATGGGTCACGTTCCCTCCAATCCCCGGTTGCTTGAGAATCCAATGTCTGGAGTTTCCTTAATAGTCGGGGGCCTAAGGGAGATGACATGGTAATCTCGCGCTAATTAGTCTAAAAGCGCGAAATTTTGCACAGATGTAGCCCAGGGTATGCTCTAATGATTTAGCTAGGGCGCCCGAGTCGGTGACCTTCAGGGTCGCCACAGCGGCCAAATCAAGTTGGGCTCCCATTGACTTTCTATACAGGAGGAAAATACCCAGAAAAACACTTTTTTCTGGGTATTTAAGTTGGATTTGAGGGGTCTAACTAGGGATTTGTAATGATGCTGAATCCATTGCAAGCATTTGTTTTGCACAAAAAACATTCCTTGGGCTACAAATGGCTCAAGAAAACAATGGTTTAGTGATGAAAAGTGATGAGTCATCAGTTTTACCCATACATGCATCGTTTTCTGATGCCATTTCTAGCCCAAGGAATGTTTTTTGTGCAAAACAAATGCTTGCAATGGATTCAGCATGATGACAAACCCCTAGTTAGACCCCTCAGATCCTACTTAAATACCCAGAAAAAAAATGTTTTTCTGGGTATTTTCCTCCTGTATAGAAAGTCAATGGGAGCCCAACTTGATTTGGCCGCTGTGGCGACCCCGAAGGTTGCCGACTCGGGCGCCCTAGCTAAATCATTAGAGCATGCCCTGAGCTACATCTGTGCAAAAGTTCGCGCTTTTAGACTGATTAGCGCGAGATATCCTTAAGTCCCCCGACTATAAGCTACGGGACTGGAGGGAGCGGACAGTGCCCAGGTTTTCAAAGTGCTGCACACTAAAGCTATTTATTTACACGTAGAAAAATAGGGGGAAAGAAAGTCTGTGCAACTGAACTTTTTGGGAGCACACCGCCGCTAAAAAGCCACGGAACGGAATGTGACTCGTACCGCGTACGAGTTCATTTATTCACTGTAATGAAATGCTTGTTCTGGCTGCACACGCAAACACACACGCACGCACACGCACGCACAGCATAAACAATGTCTGTAGAAAAAAAACAACTCTTTGCGCTATGCGTGTTCACATTCTTATACACGTGGGCCTACTGTACACTCTACACTAGATGTTGTCGTTTCCCCCCCCTCCCCGATATGAAAGCGTTAAATTACATTAAGTTACATTACAGTGCAGTGCAAAATAAGTCACTTTTTTCTTTCTTTTTTTCTCGTAAAGACATTCCTCTGAAGATATGACATTCGATGTTCTTTCGCTCCCGTCTCGGCCATGAGGAAAGGAACTGAGGGATATCGTTTTAGTTCCTTCCTTTTGTATCTTTTAAAACGTAGATACAGACAGACAAACTGAAAACACACAGAACGATCGCGTCACACTCGAGAGAGTCTGCGTTCATTGCTTTGCGCTGGGGCTGCGTAAAAAAGTGTCAAAGTTGTGCGCTGGCAAAAATAAATCTGGGTGAACTGGGGCTTTGAGAGACTTTTTCCCTCCCCCGCCCGACCGCCAAATTGTTGACGTCGCCTAGGATGAGTTAGCAAAAAAAAAAAAAATGAAAAATGAAAAAAGAAAATAATCCACACAACAACAAAAAAAAAACAGCCACGTTGCTTGCTAATGCTGCCTCCCGGCGCCTGCGGACAGAGAGAAGCCTGACCCTGACCCTGACCCTGACCCTGACCCTGACCCTGACCCTAACCCTGGCCCTGGCCCTGACCCTGACCCTGACCCTAACCCTAACCCTAACCCTGGCCCTGACCCTGACCCTGACCCTGGCCCTGGCCCTGACCCTGAACCTAACCCTGACCCTGACCCTGACCCTGACCATGACCCTGACCCTGACCCTGGCCCTGACCTTGACCCTGACCCTAACCCTGACCCTGACCCTGACCCTGACCCTGACCCTAACCCTGACCCTGACCCTAACCCTGACCCTGACCATGACCCTGACCCTGGCCCTGACCCTGACCCTGACCCTGACCCTGACCCTGACCCTAACCCTGACCCTGACCCTGACCCTAACCCTGACCCTGACCCTAACCCTGACCCTAGCTGGTGTTGATCTTGAGACTCTTCATGCGGTGCAGAAGTGAGTCCTTCTCCATCTGGGCCTCGGCCAGCGCCATCTTGGCTCTGGAGAGTTCCACTTTCAGACACTCGTTCTCCTCCATCAGCATCTGAACAAACAACCCCAAAAGAAAAGGTGACCAAGATTAGTGGAAAAGACTTGAACCTGTGTGTTTGCGTGTGTGCGTGTGTGTGCGTGTGTGTGTGTGTGTGTGCGTGTGCGTGCGCGCGTGCGTGCGTGCGTGCGTGCGTGCGTGCGTGCGTGCGTGCGTGCGTGCGTGCGTTAAGCCTGGGCGATATTAGGAAAACCTTCAATATTCGATAACGTTGTTGAATACCTCGATATCGATATTACTCACGATATTAGCAAAAACAATTGCATTATATAGTTTTTAATGTTTTTCTGCTTTAGGTCCACTGCCTGCTTAACCCAGATAATGAATAGCATATCCTTTCATGCACACTGCACAGTGCACATAGAATAAAGAAATGAAATGCCTTATTTCCATTTTCCAACAATGGTTTTATTGAAATAACCACACCTGGTTCCGCACCCAGGATAAGGGACGTGCAGAGAATGTTAGAGAGGCAGGGGCTGACATTTCTAAAACTGCCTTTTGGTGGAAATATGGAAAACAGCAGACCTCCAAGCTCACAGCGCCCTCTCGCTTGGAGGTCTGCTATTTTCGGTGCGTGATACCACACTGAACTAAGCATAATCATCAATTCTTTCAACATAAGATGCTGCATTCAAGTTCAGGAGAGTTTGGACAAGACAATTCTCTTGAATGCTGCCTACAGGTATGACATGGAAAGAGGGGGCATTTGCATTTCTTTCACCATGGTAAAAACTGCATTCGTGGTCTGGAGAGGGCACTTTATAGCCACTTTTCCACTGACATGGCCCAACACCACTCCACACCACACCGCCCACTTGTGCCAGGTTTTCCACAACAAGGACCTGGGTAGAGTGGTGTGAAAGCAGTACTAAACGTGGTACTAAAAAGTATCCAATCTAGAGTAGGTCTGAGCTAGGCCAAACAGGGCCAAAACACTTCATAATGAATGATCACTCACTGACTTTTCATTTAGACCACCAGGATATAGTTGTAATACATGATAATAGATTTGTTTCTTACCGATAGGGGGACTTTTGTGCAGTTGAACATGTAGATATTTTGTGTGGTGTGATGTTGTGTGGCGCTAAAGCTGCAGTCTAAAAGGGTCTTATGTGTGCACGTGGCTGTGTAGCGACCGCGGTTTTCCCAGTGAACCTAAGCACAAAAATAAATAAAAAAATAAGACCTTAAACCTGGCGAAAACAGTTGCGTGCATTAGCGCAAGATGACAATAAAGGAAATCATTAAATTAACTTCTGAAAAGCCTACTAGGCCTTAAAACCTGGTGAAAACAGTTGTGTGCATTAGTGCAAGATGACAATAAAGGAAATCATTAAATTAACTTCTGAAAAGCCTACTAGGCCTTAAAACCTGGTGAAAACAGTTGCGTGCATTAGTGCAAGATGACAATAAAGGAAATCATTAAATTAACTTCTGAAAAGCCTACTAGGCCTTAAAACCTGGTGAAAACAGTTGCGTGCATTAGCGCAAGATGACAATAAAGGAAATCATTAAATTAACTTCTGAAAAGCCTACTAGGCCTTAAAACCTGGTGAAAACAGTTGTGTGCATTAGCGCAAGATTAGATGAGGATAAAGGAAATAATTAAATGGAAAACATTAAATTAACTTCTGAAAAGGCCTACACTAGCCTACTAGTAAAACTAGTGGAACCGCGATCTAGCCACACGTGAATAATTGTGGTTGTAAACAATAACACAGACAATATAAATCCTTAGTCTAATAAAGGGAAGAAGGGGTTATCATCATGGCCCCAAATAACTTTTAAATATCTTGCAATTGGCGACGAGTCTCTTCGGCAAGAGTGCCTCTCATTACATAAAGCTATATTATAACCTCTCCATCGATGGCAATAGTCAGTGGTATGGTGTTCCCCACACTCCCAGGCCCCCACCCTTGTGCTCAGGTTCACTGGGAAAACCGCGGTCGCGGCTGTGTAGGCGTGCTCCTCACCTTCTCTTTGCTGGACACGGAGGGGAGGAGGGGGAGGGGTTGGGGTCTGCGTGGCTTTGGGGAGGGTGCAGACCACGGCCACGGCCTCGGGGACCGGGCTCAGAGAGGTGTCAATCAGCAGGCCGTCAGTCTGCGGTTGGTTCAGAGAGCTGTCACTCAGCCTCAACGCGCCGTCGCCACCGTCGTCGCAGTCCGTCCTGGCTTTGTCCTCTGCCGCCGGGCCGTTGTTCTCCACTGAGACCACAAGAGGGAGTAGCTGTGAGCCGCTTAACATCTGGACCAGGGGTTTTCAAAGTGGGTGACGGGGCACCCAGGGTGCCGTGACGGCAGTCCAGGGGTGCCGCGAGATCATTTGATAATTTGGAATTTATTTGGACACTTGATAAAATATTTAGTATCATTTTAAACTTGAAGTACCAAGTTATTTTCAGTCAGTTCTAACCAAAATGGCTGTTATCTCAACGTTTTCCTCGCAACATAATCACTAAAATATCGTCACTGCCGGGCAGAAACCTCGTATCTCCAAGTTTCAAAATGTGTACGTCTTTTGGTAAAGCAAAGCCCTGCTTCATCATACAAGACTGTCACACAAAACTAGTGAAAACAGCAGATCTACAAGCACGCAACGCAATGCGAGGCGTTGTGTGCTTGTAGATCGGCTGTTTTCACTAGTTTAGTACATATTATAGATGATAAATACAAAACGAACGGTTTTGGACATACAAGGTTTCCACCCGACAACGATGATATGCTATAAATATAAGGTGCTGGGAGTGAGAATTATAATGTAGGGGTGCCTCGGATTAAATAAATATTGAGATAAATATTGAGACAAAAAAAATTGGGAACCACTGATCTGGACGACGTCTATGCAGGACCAGTTATGAAATGAAACAGTGGTTGGAGGTGTAAGCATGTGGTGTGTGGTGTGTGTGTGTGTGTGTGTGTGTGTGTGTGTGTGTGTGTGCGTGCGTGCGTGCGTGCATCACCTCCTATAGAGAAGGAGCCGTCGTCTCGTCTGTGTATGACCAGACTGTCCACGTGCACGCTGATGGGGGAGGGCTCCGGGTCCGAGGGGTTCTCACGTGGTCCGTCGTCCTGTGGGAGACACACGTTGTGTTTGTTGAAACCCATTAACTCAGCGGGTGCCCACGGCGTCAAACTCTTTGATGTCGCTGGAGGCCCACAACGTTTTTGACGCGTTTACTGTATTCACAGTATTAAATTTAAATCTCACCGTTAGGTCGGGGCTACGCCTGGATGCAGCCCATTCACCGCGGGTCGCTTCGAATCGACGCTGAGAGCATCGCGCGGCCGTTTTTTCTCCATATAATCCAATGCATTTCCCCATCTTTAACGCCCTTTATCTCTGATGTTTGTTTTATGGCTAAAACTGTGGCGGGGTGCGGCAAAATGACCAACTTTTGATCGGCAATGAACAGCTATGATCAACACTGGTCCATACAGTAAGTTACACAACAACATCCTGTCTGCGGTCATGTGACCAAGTGAGGTCATGACGCATGCATTGACGCAGCAGGGCCGTATTCAATAGAATGGTGGTGGGGCCTGGGCAGCGAGAGGGGATAAATGGGGCTCAATCTAGGGGCACCCAGTGTGTTAAAGAGTAGTTCACCCCCAAAATGACTTATTTTCTATTGATTACTCACGGAAAACCTACAGTGTGTTTCTATGTCAATGGTTCTCAAACTTTTTTAATGTCAAGGACCTCCAAATATATGGATTTGGCCACGGATCTCAAAATATTTTGTTCCAGGGACCCCCAGAACAAATATTTGAGATACATTCAAAGATGTGCCCCAAAATGTCACGACTTTTCAAAAATGGCAGATCTACAATCTACTTTTTTGGGGGGCTTTTTCTGCCTTTATTTATAGGAGATAGAATGAACAGGAGGACAGCTGACCTTCATGTCCAGGTGTGTGTGTGTGTGTGTGTGTGTGTGTGTGTGTGTGTGTGTGTGTGTGTGTGTGTGTGTGTGTGTGTGTGTGTGTGTGTGTGTGTGTGTGTGTGTGACCTTCATGTCCAGGTGTGTGTGTGTGTGTGTGTGTGTGTGTGTGTGTGTGTGTGTGTGTGTGTGTGTGTGTGTGTGTGTGTGCTGACCTTCATGTCCAGGTGTGTGTGTGTGTGTGTGTGCTGACCTTCATGTCCAGGTGTGTGTCCCCGACGATGATCTCCATGGGCAACACCTGCGGGGCCAAAAGGGAATAAATATCGTTAAGAGGATACAATGTCTCCACAATATGCCTTTTCAGAGATATCGTATATATCGTGATACAATGAAAATCCTGTTGAAATTGTTGATAGAGCAGATTCATTGCATTGCAGAATTCATTTAAACCTGCATTTTGGTCTAAATCAGTAGTTCTCAAACTTGAAAATGTCAAGGTCTCCCCTTAACTCTGACAGTATACAAATGAAACCAAATGGACCCGTAAGGGTCCATTTGTATACTGTCAGAGTTACAGACTTGTTAAGGGTCGATTTAGACCTCCCAAAAGGAACCCAGAGAGTCCCTGGACCCCACTTTGAGGACCACTGGTCTAAATGGTCTGTTACTCCTTTTTCTTTAAGTTTTTGTCTCCTTGTAGGTGTTTGTACTGTTAAGTAACTTGAAAAATCACACCCAATGTGAAGTGAGCGGTGGTCGTACTTGCATAACGTCTTCAATTGGTAATTGGTGATGTAATACAGGCTACACACACACACACACACATTGCTATGGCAAAACGCTGAGGAAAAAGACTAGAATATAGGTCTAGGATGTAATTGGTGATGTAATATGGCTACGCAAACACACATATTGCTATGGCAAAACGCTGAGGAAAAGTGGCTACAGACAC
>NC_137830.1:50773228-50780728 GCF_963921795.1 Nannobrachium achirus
ACTCTTCTTCATGTTCTTGTAGGACACCGAGAAGCTGGACTGCGAGCGGTCGCGCATGAGACGACCACTAGGGGGAGCACACACAGTCAGCGGGTCACACGGAGCAGGGACGTGCGGAGAATGTTACAGAGGCAGGGGCTGACATTTCTAAAAGGGTCCCTTTGGTGAAAATATCGAAAATAGCAGACCTCCAAGCTCACAACGCGTTGCGCTGCGGCGCATTGTGAGCTTGGAGGTCGGCTATTTTCGGTGCTTGATACCACGCTAAACTAAGCATAATCACGTCAATACTGGAGATGTGGCGTAACGGCATGGATTTCTACACAGAGAAGGCAATTCTTTCAACATAAGATGCTGCATTCAAGTTCAGGAGAGTTTGGACAAGGCAATTCTCTTGAATGCTGCCTTCAGGTATGGCATGGAAAGAGGGGGCATTTGCATTTCTTTCATCATAGTAAAAACTGCATTCATGGTCTGGAGAGGACACTTTTTACAGACGGATAAAAGGGCAGGGGCTCAAGCCCCCTTTGATGTCTATGTGTGCACGTGCCTGACACGGAGGACATCCTGTGTGTGTGTGTGTGTGTGTGTGTGTGTGTGTGTGTGTGTGTGTGTGTGTGTGTGTGTGTGTGTGTGTGTGTGTGGATCAGTGGTTCTCAATTATTTTTAAATGTCCGTAGACAGTTTTATTTTCATTTTTTTCATTATTATTATTTTTTTTTATCCCACAATTTTGTAACACATTTTTCACACGGTGTCAATTGTCCAAAGTAATCCTAGGCGCTACACTCCCTCTGCCAACCTGGGGAGAGCAACGGATTGACCTCATGCTTCCTTCTATGCATGAGGAGTCCAAGTTGCTTCTTTTCACCTGACATGGGGGGGGGGGGGGGGTTGTCTCCCTGGATGGACGTAGCGCGTGGAAGGAACACGTTATTCCAACCAGTTCCTTTCCCCTCCATCAGGCCATCGCCCCGGCTGGCCAGGGGGAGGCAGTATAGAGACCAGGATTACTGCATGTTTTTTGTGAGGGTACCTACCCTAGGAGACACGGGGAGAACATGCAAACTCCACACAGAAAGGCCCTTTTGCCAACCCCACTTAGGGTACGGGTACTGATGATGTGGAGGAGAGAACACGCCCCCAGCAGCCCCGTTGGGAATCGAACCCAGGACCTTCTAGCTGCGAGGCGACGGCACTACCAATAGCACCACCACGCCCCCTGGCAGTTGTTTTAAAAATTTAAAAAAATGGTATGATTCCAACCTTTCGAAAATAGCAGATCAACAAGCTTGTGGAACTAAAACATGTTGGATCGTGAGCTTATAGATGGGCTATTATCGGAATAGCTGAAGTATAAAATAGGTTTAAAGTGGTTAAACTGATTTCCATGCCATTTTTCTCCTGGGGACCCCTGGCCTGGAAGCCCCCCCTCGAGGACCCCTTGGTGGTCCCCGGACCCCACTCGGATATACTGTGTAACACATGTGTCCCAGCGCGGCTGCCGGCTAGTCATTGAATCTTTTTTCATTTTCATTTTCTCATTTGATTTGAAAGCAGGGAATCATAGCTACAAAATGATATATTGGTTGTGGAGATTGACCCAACAGTTTTGAAGATATGGCTTATAGAATGATGCCATGCTGAAATAGTACTTTTGAGATATTCAAGTTCTAAATTTGGGAGGACCAACCGAATTATGTCCCGATCTCTCACATTAATTAAAAAAAGTCTTATTTACATGCAGAGTTAAGCTCTGGCGTTTAAGTGAAATGTAGCCTGATATTTATGACATGCTTTTGTGGCTTTTAATTTCAGCTGTGGTCTAGTGTCATGCTCAGTCAAATATCGACGTCTATGTAACTGTGTTTGATGTTAGATTATATGAATTCAGTCCAACATCCTCCTCTGTGAGGTGACCTCGCAACACACAGAAACCTCAACTGAACTGTAAAGCGTCTCATTCGTCTTGCTACGCCAAGTGTTTGGGGGCAACATCTGCTTTCATTCATGGGTTGGAAGTGATTGATTTTGACCCACCGAATCAGCAGATTGAGGAAGATAAGAGTGTAGACTGTAGAGCGAAGAGAGAGGGAGAGAGAGGGAGAGAGAGAGAGAGAGAGAGAGAGAGAGAGAGAGAGAGAGAGAGAGAGGTCTTTATGACTTTGTGCTGACATCCAGCTTTGCAATCCGTCACGTTCTCACATCTCCGACAGAGCGTTGGCTCGCCACGTCGTGAATTAAAACGCCACTTCTCCCCTTCCCGAGCGTGGTGTATCTAGGGTGGTGTATCTAGGGTGGTGTATCTAGGGTGGTGTATCTAGGGTGGTGTATCTAGGGTGGTGTATCTAGGGGTGGTGTATCTAGGGTGGTGTATCTAGCGTGGTGTATCTAGGGTGGTGTATCTAGGGTGGTGTATCTAGGGTGGTGTATCTAGCGTGGTGTATCTAGGGTGGTGTATCTAGGGGTGGTGTATCTAGGGTGGTGTATCTAGGGTGGTGTATCTAGGGTGGTGTATCTAGTAGGGTGGTGTATCTAGGGGTGGGCGATATGGTGATAAATATCGTTGAGACGATACAATGTCTCCACGATATGCCTTTTCAGAGATAACGTATGTATCGTGACACAAAGAGGGAGCCTTATAAAAAAATCCTGTTAAATTGTTGATACAGAGATTCATTGCAGAATTCATTTAAACCTGCATTTTGGACTAAATCAGTAGTTCTCAAACTTTAAAATGTCAAGGTCTCCCTTTAACTCTGACAGTATACAAATGAAACCAAATGGACCGTTACGGGTCCATTTGGTTTCATGTGTATACTGTCAGAGTTACATACTTGTAAGGTTCAAATTTAGACCTCCCAAAAGGAACCCAGAGTCCCTTGACCCCACTTTGAGGACCACTGGTCTAAATGGTCTGTTACTCCTTTTTCTTTTAGTTTTAATTACCTTGTAGGTGGTTGTACTGTTAAGACAATTGAAAAATAACCATAAAAACCAACATGAAAAAGAATGGTGATCAGATTGTGTATCGTGATACAGCGTGGAAAAATATTGTGATAGAGAGATAGAGAAGAACACCAGAGATAGAGAAGAACACCAGAGATAGAGAAGAACACAAGGCTACAACACAAGGAAAACACCAGCGACCACAGCGCCACCTACTGGCCACCAACCATCACCACAGGACACAGGACGCACGACCACCATCGATCCAGAGACAGCGTACACAGATGTAGCATGCAGGCCTGGATGCCATGCAACGCATGCACGTGCATGACTAGAGGTCTTCACATTAGGAGTGGAGGAATAAATAGATTCAAGGTAAGATCACGTTTTGCTTCTGATTCTGATTCTTTGATGCCAATAGAGTAACTAAGCCATGACGTCACTCGCTCATCCCCCGGTTCGCGGAAATCATTTCTCTATGGAGAATAACATTGAGTCATCTTAAAATCGTCTCATATAAGCATTGTGCTCCAAAAAATATGTCTCTGTATGGTTTATGATAGTCAGTCACTCATATCTGATACAGTCTGTTTCTGGTGAAATTGTAACTAATTCGGCGACAGTAATATTAGCGTTTTCTCACAAACTTGATACTTCATATCCATTATGAGTCAAACCGCTGAGATCATTTGTTTATTTTTGGAACACAGTTCTTATATGACGCGATATGAAAAAAAAAGATCTATGGGAATTCAGAATGGGGGAAAAAAAGGGGAACCAGGTTGGATATGTAAATGAAGTCGAACTTTGTTACTCTATAAATAGTGGTTCTTTTGACATGGTCATTGTGGCCTATAAACTTCACTGACCGGGGTCCCCCAGGGGTCCATCCTTGGCCGCCTACAAATCTCTGCCAACAATAGCTGAGCTTATAGGTCAGCTAGGCCTGTCACAATAATTACATCGTCGTCTAATCGCGATTATTTGACATAATCGCTAATTATTTTGTCATAATAGTCATAATCGTATGTTGAAAAGGTTCATATGTTTTCAAACATTTTCAAAAATAGTGGAAATGGCAGATCTACAAGCTCACAGCGTGTCGCAACACACCGCGTTGTGAGCTTGAAGATCAGCTATTTCCACTATCAGTGTTCTTTTTTTAAGTATAAAGTTGTCAAATATCTCAGTCATTTCTTTTAGGTTACGTGTCACATCTGCCACGTGCAACTTCAAAACCTACAAGCCAAACAGAAATGTAATTGTCAACTACCAAAACACAATTAAATCGTTAATCGCAATTATTTGAGTGACAATTAATTGTCATGTAAATCTTGGCCAAATGTTCATCTATTATGTCTTACCCAGAATAGTGACGCTACGCTAGTGTTCAAGGGGTTAATATTGAAACGATCCAAATTGAAAAAGAAAACCTTCAATTGATGTTGACCAAGACACACAGGTTTAAATGTTTCATGTGCCGTTATAATTTGAATATAGTTAGACATCAAATAAAGTGACATTTATTGAATTGCAGAATCGAAGCGTATCAGATCGTGATCAGATTGTTAACAGATAAGTGATCTTATCAAATCGTGGCCCAAACATCGTGATGAATAATTAATATTGTGCGGTCCCGGGTGATTCCTAATCCTACTACACATTTACACGGACACAGTCGCACCACGGATAGCATACCCACATACACACACACTGTATACAGTACCAGGGCTATTATAGTTACTAAATCTAAGACTAAAGACAAACTAAAATAACAATGCAAAACTATCTAGAATGAACTAAAAATGAAATGGATTTGCACGTAAAACCATCTCAGTTTTAGTTTTTCCACCATCAAACAGTATGTTATTTCATCCTACCCTTTTCAGCTTACTCTAGTTTCAGGGATGGGACGATAATAAGTGATATTATTGTTTATCGTGATAAATAACACTCACGATAATCGTATCGCGGAGATTTAATTCATCGTGAAATCGTCCTCCGTCATGCACTGGGATCAATTCACCTTTAATTTTTTCGGGCTTCATATACGGTACCATTTAAACCCTCTATTGGTAAAAGGTACTTATAATAGTACTTGATAAAGTCTTTTTTTTTCACTCTCTACCAAATCTCTTTGCCGATCTACAAGCTCACTTTATTTGATGCTTGTAGATCGGCTATTTATTGGCTAATGTTCCACCCAGGATAATGGATGTTGAGGATATTTTGATTATCGTGATAATATCATAAATCGTGATTTATTTGGTCACAATAATCGTCTTATTACATTTTCATATAAATCAAGGATTCCCTCATAACACCATGAAAAACTAAAACCAAGATTAAAACTAAATTCCTAAAAAAACTAGAACTACTAACTAAATAGTCTGGGAATATCTTCAGAAATAGCGTCATATCCTGGAATAAATTCCTTACCAAAAACTTTCTTCACCAATGTGTTTGCAAAGGTGTCTAGTAACACATCTCATAAAGACTGAAATTCCCATTAACTAATTTGCTGCCATTTAACAATACCTTCGTACTCTCATATGCCCCTGTCTCCATAGACTTCCATGTAATTCATAGTGCACGGATCATGCACACCCATGCCTAGATAATGCACCACGTGTGTCCACATTGCTCACAGCTTTCAAACAAAAAAATCCGAATGGAAATCCGTTCAGGCATTCATGAGATAGCAGCCATTATGTTTTCCTAAAATGTAAACAAAGATGGCTGCCATGTTTGATAGATGGGGTTGCTATGGGGGTTAAACATGCAATCGATTTTTTTTCCAAAAACGGGACATTGAAAGCAATTATTTTGCACAAAAAAACATTTCTTGGGCTAAAAAAAGGCCTCACAACACTATGGTTTAGTGACGAGTAATCACTTTTCACACTTTTGTGGGAGCCACCTTCACCCCAAGGAATGTTTTTCGTACAAAACAAATGCTTGCAATGGATTCAGAATCATTAAAAAACCCTAGTTTGACCGCTCACATGCTGCTTAAAGGATATTTATTTTGGTGTGTTTTATCCTGTATAGTTAATTTAATGGGACTCCAACTTCCATCAGCTGTCACGGATTCTCCTAGGGAAACTGATATCAGTCTTTGTGAGATGTGTTACTAGAGTAGACACCTTTACAAACACATTGGTGAAGACATTTTTTTGGTAAGGAATTTATTCCAGGACTTATTAACACTTGGGGAGCCAAACGCGTTCAGGGACGAGTTATGGCCACTAGATGTCACCCTGCCACAGGAAGTTATATCGTCGAGGGACGAGTCAACAAATAGTTAACTTTTCGAGACCGCAGCTTCCCTTTGCATGCCCTGAATCCATTACGTCACCCAGCCAGGGCAGGAAGCCCCCTGTCTCTCCCCACACGGAAGGATTTTACATGGCTTTAGATTCTACTTTGAAACATAAGAACGGCTTTATCTGAGAATGAGGTAAAAACAGCCCCATGGAGGCAGAGAGCTGATTGTTTTCACGGCGACACTTTACCGCGAATTTACCGCGATTTTTTTACCGCGAGTTTCGCGAGCGTTTGTAAACAAATGGAGTACCTCCTCAATCTTCTCTGGACACGCACGTGCACACGCACGAAGCTTGCGGGGCTCATCAAAACATAACGTAAGTCAATGGTGGCACCAGCAACAGCTATAAATGTTATAAACCTTGGCCGCCCATGTGTTAAGATATCCCCCGACTAAAAAGTGACATGATCTATAATAACTCTGCTGTATACACACACACACACACACACACACACACACACACACACACACACACACACACACACACACACACACACACACACACACACACACACACACACACACACACACACACACACACACACACACACACACACACACACACACACACACACACACAGCGCAGCATGTGTCTTACATGTTGGATAAAGAATAAAGGGAGGTGGATCTGCTGGCGTTTGAAGAGCTCAGAAGATCAGAAACCACAGACAAACTTCCTTTCCTTGGTAGAGGAGAAACACACACACGCGCACACACACACACACACACACACACACACACACACACATACACACACACACACACACACACACACACACACACACACACACACACACACACACACACACACACACACACACAGCGCAGCATGTGTCTTACATGTTGGATAAAGAATAAAGGGAGGTGGATCTGCTGGCGTTTGAAGAGCTCAGAAGATCAGACACCACAGACAAACTTCCTTTCCTTGGTAGAGGAGAAACACACGCACACGCACACGCGCGCGCACACACACACACACACACACACACACACACGCACACACACACACACACGCACACCTTGCATCGGTCAAAGCACAGCTCAAGAGCTAGCAAAAGATGTGCCAAAAGATCTCATATGGCAGCCCTCACACCAAGAGTAGAGCCGTTAAATAAATAAAAAACGATATAATTCTCCCTCTGTTATTCAATTAAGTTTTTGGCTTCATCACCACCACCACCACCATCATCACAATGATGAAGGTATATACAGTTGTGGCTAAA
>NC_137830.1:50785728-50798228 GCF_963921795.1 Nannobrachium achirus
CAGGTTTAAATGAATTCTGCAATGAATCTCCGTATTAACAATTCAACAGGATTTTGTATAAGGCTCTCCCTCATTGTATCACGATATATAGATACGATATCGCGGAGATATCGTATCGTCTCAACGGGTGCATCTCTCCATTCCGACATGTCTCCTTTCCGACAGACACTAACCCTATCTCTTACCCCAACCCTAACCATAACCTCTATGGAAGTGTTGCCACTCCGACAATAAGAAGCCAAGTCGGAACGGAGGGCGCCCCCCCGTCACAACGATATTCCTCACCGTATCGCCCAACCCTTACCTTCAGACGGCGTTTCCTCTGCATCCGCCCCGCCGTCTCTGAGGCGCTCCGCGAAGACGACACGCCGCCCTCGGACAGGGACCCGGACCCGCCGCCGCCGCCCGGCGACGCGCCGCTCCTCAGCCGCTCGCGGTGCCGGGCGTGCCGGGCCGGCTGGCACGCCCACACGGCCAGGGGGAAGGAGTCCACGAAGGGCTTGGGCCGCCCGCTGCGGCCCGCCCGCGAACCCTCGTAGTCCACCTGGGATGGAAAACAAAAATTTAGGCCTAGAATTATTGAATGCTTTAACCAGTGAAAAATAGCAGATATACAAGCTCACAGCGCGGCACCGAGTGCCGCGCTGCGAGCTTGTAGATCTGCTATTTTGGAAAAAGTCGTGAAAATGTGTGCAAATCTTTGATTATATTAGGGAACGTTTGTAACTCAAATTTTGCTTCTGGGTGGTCCCTGGAACTAGATATTTTGAGATGGGCGTCCGTGGCCTAATAAATATCATTTTGGGGGTCCTTCACACGAAAAGGTTTGAGAACCACTGACATAGTAGTCTCTCAAGAACAGACTAACTGAGAACCAGTTAAGTGAAAAGGACCTTTTCTTTGATGATGGCTGGCCAGATTGCTGACATAGAAACTTAGGTTTTTCAAGAAATCTTAGAAGGATTCAAAAGAATCTTAGAATCGGGTCAAAACTCTAATTTTCACGTTTTTTCAAAAATAGATCTACAAGCTCGCAGCGCGGCACTCGGTGCCGTGCTGTGAGCTTGGATATCTGCATAAAAACTAAATGGAAACTAAGCTCTGATGACTAAAACTAAGACTTAATATATTGACGATTTTGTCAACAAAATAAAAACTAGACTAAAAGGGGGGACTAGTGGAGAAGAGAGTCATTTTATGTTTGGTTGCTCTCAGGTGTTGCGTGAAAATAGCCGATCTACAAGCTCACCACGTGTCACGCTGCGACGTGTTGTGGGCTTGTAGATCTGCTATTTTCAGCACGCAACCAAGTGTAAAATCAGTCATTACGATGTCATCAAGGCCTGCCAAAATACATTTTAGTTGACTAAATCAACTGTAGATTTTGTTGCCTAAAAACGTATGATATTTAGTCGACTAAAATTTGACTAAAACTAAAACTGTTCAGGTGACTAAATTATGACTAAAACTAAATTACATTTTATTCAAAAGACTATGACTAAAACTAAATAAAAATTTGCAGTCAAAAACAACATTGCTTCTAAGTTCTACAACGTTGAATATACAGATCCTTCTAAAAAAAAATGAATATTGTGTGAAAAAGCATTGCAGATGCCCTAGCACCCCAAATCATAACCGATTTCGGAGACTTCCCACTGGACATTTCTCTAATATAAATCCTTGTTTTGAGTGGTCTCGTGTAATATTGTAATATTTTGAAATATGGACTTTTGATATTCATGAGCTGTATGCCATAAAAATTCAAAATTTTAACAAAAAAAGGTTTGAAATAATTCACTGAACGTCCAATGTATCTAGAATATATGAAAGTTTCAAGAAATGTATGAAAGTTTCAAGAACATTTACTTTTACACAATATTCGAATTTTTCGAGAAGGATCTGTATACGTAGGATAGACACACTTTCGACAGGTCTATAAATATGTCTACCACCCACCCAGAAGACACACTTTTGACAGGTCTATAAATATTTCTGACCACCCACCCAGAACTGGGCGAAGTGCAGGGCCCACACGTCGGTGTCGGCGGGCGACTTGAGGGCGTCCTGGCCCATGCTGGGCGCCACCAGGCCCCGGTAGATGTCGTGCAGCAGCGTGTCCTGCTCGTGGGCGTGGCGCTGGAACAGCGGGTGCAGCAGGGGGAAGGAGGAGGAGCCTGACGGGGGGGAGGAGGAGGGGTTGTTGGAGGGGGAGGGGGAGGAAGAGGGGGAGGAGGGGGAGAAAAGGGGCTCGTCGTGGAAGGCCTGCAGATTTAGGGATTGATTGATTGAATATTTGATTAGATCAGGGGTCTTCAACGTTTTCAGGCAAAGGACCCATATAGTTTTCCATATAGTTTCATCGTTTGATAGCAAAATCGTCAGTGTATTTTGGATTCATGTAAATTTGTGTTTTCAGATATTTAACCACTTGAACCGTCAATACTTAATAAATTTGACCTTTTTCTCTGTACTATTCAGCTCTTCCCCCCCCCTAAATCAAACCTCTCTGCAGAAAATAGCCGATCTACAAGCTCACAACGCCTCGCAGCGCGAGGCGTTGTGAGCTTCTAGATCAGCTATTTTTGGCAAGTGGTTAATATAAAAAAGGAGAAAAAAAGGTTCTATCACACAAAGATTTCGAGGACCTCCTGTAGTAACTCCGAGGACCCCCTAGGGGTCCCAGACCCCCTGTTGAAGACACTTGGATTAGACAAAAATGGAGAAGTACAAGTATAGTCAATACACTCCCACCTCGTATAAAAGCAGCCCCCACCCTTGCTGTGTTCAAAGCCTTCCTCAAAACCCACCTTATTAGACTTGCTTTCCCTTCCTAACTCTACTCTCCCTCTCAGCTATTTTAGATTTGTTCTGTGTCCTTTTTTAGCCTTTTGACGTTTTAATTATTTTCTTAATAAAGTTTTTTACCTTTATTTTGTTCTGTAAAGCGAGTTTGAGTACCTAGAAAAGTGCTATATAAGTCTGATGTTTTATTATTAATACAATAAAAAAATATACAGATCCTTCTCAAAAAATATTGTGTGAAAAAGCATTGCAGATGCCATATAGCACCCCAAATCATAACTGACTTCGGGAACTTCCCACTGGACTTCAAGCAACTCTGACTTCAGAAGGTTGACATTTCTCTATTGTAAATCCTTGTTTTGAGTGGTCTCGTGTAATATTGTAATATTTTGAAATATGGACTTTTGATATTCATGAGCTGTATGCCCATAAAAAAAATCTAAAATGTAACAAAAAAAGGTTTGGAATAATTCACTGAATGTCCAATGTATCTAGAATATATGAAAGTTTAAAGAAATATATGAAAGTTTCAAGGTGGTTTACTTTTACACAATATTCTAATTTTTCGAGAAGGATCTGTATATGTGTTTGCGTTGTGTGCGCTCCCTCTGGTGTTGTGGCTGTGTGTGTCCGTGTGTCACTAACTAAGTGTGTTGGTCCCAGATTCTACAGCACGCTCATAATGCAGTTGTCACTCAGGCCGTCCTTCAGTGCATTCTTTTATCATCACAGACCAGAAACACACCGTTATGAAGGGTTGGAGGGTTTTTAATGAAATTAATAATGGGCAAATAAATAATGAATGAATAATGAACGGAGGGAGGGGACGTGGGTTTGTTGTAGAAGGAGAATTTACCCATGGGACGATAATAGCCATTATCGTTTATCGTGATAAGTAAACACTCGCGATAATCCTATCGTGGAGATTTTGTTTATCGTGATATCGTCCTCCGTCATGCACTGGGATCAATTCACCTTTTATTTGCCGAGCTGCATATCCGGTACCACTTCAACCCTCTAGAATTGGTAAAACGGACCTGGAAATTACGTACTTGATACAGTATATAATTCCCAATCTCTACCAAATCTCTTTGCCAAAAAATAGCAGCTCTACAAGCTCACAACGTGTTGCGTTGCAACGCGGCGCATTGTGAGCTTGTAGAGCTGCTATTTTTTGGCAAATGTTCCACTCCAGGATAATGGATTTTGATTATCGCGATGATATCGTAAATGGCACATTTCTTTTGCTCACAATAATCCTGACATGACATTTTCATATTGACTTTGACCTCCAAGGACCTTCCAGGGAGAGTGCTCATGTGCATCTTGCGGTGACATGCTTCCTAGTTTCTTCTTCTCTGAGCTGTGTTTTTTCGCACTGTTTTTTTTTTTACTTTGCACTATTAGGTTGGAACTATTGCTGTATTGACTTTGACCTCTAAGGACCTTCCAGGGAGAGTGCTCATGTGCATCTTGCGGTGACATGCTTCCTAGTTTCTTCTTCTCTGAGCTGTGTTTTGTTTTTTCGCACTGTTTTTCGACATTGCACTATTAGGTTGTGTTGGTAGTTTCTGAGTATTTGTCTTGTTTAACAATGACAGTGAGATACTTGTTGCACTAACTAGCATTGACTGCTTTGGTCTCTTTTTTGTAAGACACTTTATGTATACTTATATTTAATTCGCCCCCTCTATTGATGCACCTTCTCTTTATTGGTACTGTACTGCTCTTGTTTTTTCCTCTTATCTATCTTTTCTTACGTCTCTGTAACTTTGTAAATAACTGTATACTGCTGTGCTACAACTGGACAACTGAATTACCCCCTTGGGATAATAAAGGTATCTATCTATCTATCTATATGGTTCCAGTGATCCCTACCTGCAGCAGCGCCTCCAGGTGTGAGCGCGTGCAGTTGGGGGCGTGCCGCGTGTTGGTGGCCACCATCTCTGACGTCTGCACGGAGATGGAGCGAGGCAGGTCGGCCGGGTAGGCGGGGTCCTTCTCCGTGGGCACCACCAGCTGGGAGACGGCGGGACAGTTTACAATTCAGGCATTTAGCAGACGCTCTTAACCCATTTAGGCCTGAACACATTATGACGCAATATTTTATGCTTTAAATATAAAAAAAATAGCAGATCTACAAGCTCACAGCGCGGCACCGAGTGCTGCGCTGCGAGCTTGTAGATCTGCTATTTTTGAAGAATCGTGAAAATTAGAATTTTGACCCGATTCTATAAGTGTCTTTTGAATCCTTCTAAGATTTTTGGAAAAAAACCTATGTTTCTATGTCAGAAATCTGGCCAGCCATCGTCAAAGAAAAGGTCCTTTTCACTTAACTGGATGGAGCTCAGTTAGTCTGTTCTTGAGAGACTACTATGTCAGTGGTGCTCAAACCTTTTCATGTGAAGGACCCCCAAAATTATATTTACTAGACCTTACCCGTTCGAATATATGTGCTGCAAAATATGTGCAGAGTGTGGGTTATGGGGAAAGTAACTAACTGCATAGTGCGTGCGTGAGAATATGTGGGAGCATCATAATGTAAGGAGCAGCCCATGGAGGAGTGTATATTTATGATGGATACAAATAATTTAACAGCAAAATTAGTAGAATAGAAGTATGAGGATGTATTTGCTCCACATAATTTTTCTATACCCGTTGGAAGATGAGACACACATCACCCGTTGCATGCGTGACCCATGCAGAGAGAGAGAGAGAGAGAGAGAGAGAGAGAGAGAGAGAGAGAGAGAGACACTGCAACATTCCTAGTTTGGGCCGTTTTTGAACGGCACTCCGAGTACTCGAGGATCGGCTACAAATGGTTTAATGTTCAAAAATAGCAGATCTACAAGCTTGCTGCGCAGCACTCGGTGCCACGCTGCGAGCTTTTTTCAATAGCTAAAGCGTAAAATAAAGCTTGAAGTAATAATGCATAATAATTCATCCCAAGCCTTAAATGAACACTCAAGTGACATTTCTAACTGCATAGTGCGTGCGTGAGAATATGTGGGAGCATCATAATGTAAGGAGCAGCCCATGGAGGAGTGTATATTTATGATGGATACAAATAATTTAACAGCAAAATTAGTAGAATAGAAGTATGAGGATGTATTTGCTCCACATAATTTTTCTATACCCGTTGGAAGATGAGACACACATCACCCGTTGCATGCGTGACCCATGCAGAGAGAGAGAGAGAGAGAGAGAGAGAGAGAGAGAGAGAGAGAGAGAGAGAGAGAGACACTGCAACATTCCTAACTGTGAGAGAGGTGTGTGTGGGCCCGGGGCTAGGGTTAACCCTAACCCTAACCCGGGCCAGTTTGATGTGACTTGCATGTGACTTGCGTACAACTCAATGGGGTGGATGTGGTTGCTGCTTTCAGACTGAGTCAGATGTCATCAGATCCGATATGGATCGGATTTGAAACCACCTCTGGATGTGGTTTTTCAAAATCGGATTTCATGTGACCTGCATGTGACCGGTCTGGATTTAGACTATTTAAAAAAAATCGGATTCCACTTTTGATGTGACTCAGATCTGATTCAGGCTAGATTTCAGTGGCAGTGTAAAGCCAGCCTTAGCCACTAGATGTCGCATTTCACTCCACATCATAACACATCTTTACTCATTTCTCTGAATCATGCCTACAAGGCAGCATGCCAGCAGTTTGCAACATTCTAACATGTAGGTGTTGGATGCCTCCAGGGGTCTGTTAACCCATTTAGGCCTAGAATTATTGAATGCTTTAACCAGTGAAAAATAGCAGATATACAAGCTCACAGCGCGGCACCGAGTGCCGCGCTGCGAGCTTGTAGATCTGCTATTTTTGAAAAAAAGTCGTGAAAATGCGTGCAAATCTTTGAATATATGTATTTTTAAAGTGAATGTTAATAACTCAAATTTTGCTTCTGGGTGGTCCCTGGAACTAGATATTTTGAGATAAGGGGTCCGTGGCCAAATAAATATCATTTTGGGGGTCCTTCACATGAAACGTTTTGAGAACCACTGCCATAGTAGTCTCTCAAGAACAGACTAACTGAGCTCCATTTGAGTGAAAAGGACCTTTTCTTTGACGATGGCTGGCCAGATTGCTGACATAGAAACATAGTTTTTTTCAAAAAACCTTAGAAGGATTCAAAAGACACTCATAGAATCGGGTCAAAATTCAAATTTTCACGAATTTTCAAAAATAGCAGATCTACAAGCTCGCAGCGCGGCACTCGGTGCCGCGCTGTGAGCTTGTATATCTGCTATTTTTCAATAGTTAAAGCATAAAATAATGATACACAATATATATATAAAAAAAGTAGGCAAAACAGGGAAAGCAGCAGTACAAGCATGTTCTAGTCTAGTGTGTGGTATGTGTGTAATGTTTGGTGTAACGTCTGCCTGTACGCATTACAATCCTCAGAGTTCATTGAATCATTCGTACCTCAGAGAGTGAGAGTACAAAATGGCCCAAAAAGACCCAAAACCGCTTGGTTCCATTTTGAGTTAAATTAAGGCCTGGAATAATTTTATACTTTAGCTTTTGAAAAATAGCAGATATACAAGCTCACAGCACGGCACAGAGTGCCGCGCGGCGAGCTTGTCGATCTGCTATTTTTGGAAAATCGTTAACAGTCGCCCAAATATTTGCCTCTGAGGGTCCCTGGAAATAAATATTTTAAGATGGGGGTCCCTGGCCAAACACATATCCTTTTGGGGGTCCTTGACATGAACAAGTTTGGGAAACACAAACATAGAAACGTGCGTTTTTCAAAAAACCTTAGAAGACAGAGTTTAGAAGACATTCATAGAATCGGGTCAAAAATATTCACAGACATGCGCAAAAATTAATGTTCAAAAATAGCAGATCTACAAGCTTGCTGCGCGGCACTCGGTGCCACGCTGCGAGCTTGTAGATCTGCTATTTTTCAATAGCTAAAGCGTAAAATAAAGCTTAAAGTAATAATGCATAATAATTCATCCCAGGCCTTAAATGAACACTCAAGTGACATTTTTAACAACGCGTGGCACTAGGGCTGTCACCATATGACATTTTACATGACGATTAATTGTCGCTCAAATAATTGCGATTAACGATTTAATTGTGTTTTTGTTGTTGACAATTACATTTCTGTTTGACTTTTAGGCTTTGAAGTTGCCCACGGTAGATATGACACATAACCTAAATATACAAAGAAATTACGGACATATTTGACAACTTTATACTTGAAAATGAACATTGATAGTGGAAACAGCCGATCTACAAGCTCACAACGCGTCGACGCGTTGTGAGCTTGTAGATCTGCTATTTCCACAATTTTTGACTGGAAACGATTATGTCAAATAATCACGATTAGACGATTATGTAATAATTGTGACAGCCCTACGTGGCACGTTTCCGTACCTTGAGCATGAGGCCGTCGACCTTGATGTCGACGTGCTCGTCAGGTTTCTGGTTGTCGTCCAGCTTGTAGAGTGCCATGAACTGCTCCAGGCTCTGGCGCAGGTCCAGGGCGAACAGGTTGAGCCACACCAGGCTGCGCGGGTCCAACACCAGCTGCAGCGCGTTGAGCTGCACGTACAGGTTGGGACACGGGACTGCATGTGGAGGAGGAGAGGACCAGAACAGATCAGATCAAACGAATACCAGTCATAGGGCTGTCACAATTATTACATAATCGTCTAATCGTGATTATTTGACCTTATCGCAATTATTTAATCATAATCATAATAATCATAATCGTGAATGTTGAAAAATTTCCGAAATAGTGGAAATGGCAGATCTACAAGCTCACAACGCGTCGCGATGTGAGCTTGTAGATCGGCTATTTCCACTATCAAAGTTATTTTTTAAGTAGTAAGTTGTCAAATATGTCAGTAATTTATTTGTGTATTTAGGTTATGTGTCATATCTACCATGTGCAACTTCAAAGCCTACAAGCCAAACAGAACAAATTTGATGACTGAAGCAAAGTAATACATCCTTAAAGGGGAAGACCACCCATTTTCAATATTTTTATTTATTAATATTTATTTCCATTTTATATATAGGCAATTCTTTAGAACGCTGCCTTTAGGTATGGCATGGAAAGAGGGGCATTTGCATTTCTTTCACCATAGTAAAAACTGCCTTCATGGTCTGGAGAGGGCACTTTTCAAGCCCCCTTTGATGTCTATGTGTGCACGTGCCTGAGATGAAACATCCACGAGGGAATGGACCCATTAGGATTTGGGGAAGTTAGCTAGTGGTTTATCTAGTTAGGACAGTTAGCTAGTGGTTTAACTAGTTAGCAAAAGTAGTAAAAATTGCGTCCCAATCATTTTAACCACTTTATCCATTTATATGTTGGTTATTCAAAGAAATAGCAGACCTACAAGCTCTTGTGCTGCGAGCTTGTACATCTGCTATTTTTGATCTCGAGCGACACAACAAGGGTGCAGAGCCGATACCAGGAGAGAATATGGCTCTAGATATCAGATCATGATCATCTACCGGGCACAGATCGTGCACGATGGGCACACACGCGCACACGTTAACTCATATGCCATATTGTCCTTACCTTTTAACGTGGGCACGCGCACGCATCGTCCACGATCTGTGCGCGACTCATCTAGTAGACTCGGTGACAGCTTTCGAATAAAAAAAACCCCATTGAAATAGACATATCCGATCTACGCACATATGTGCGTAGATCATATGCCAGGCGGGTAAAAGAATCAAACAGCTACAAAATAAAATAAAAACGCATGAAAAAATACCATTCTATGGCCGTGCAGTCAGCTTCCTTGTTTACAATGGAAAGCTATGCGACCGGAGCTACGATTGCACCTCAGACCGGATATGGAAACCTAGATCCGGTCCAAACCGGAAATACGACCGGATACAGTTAGGAGGCGGGCCTAAAGAGCCAGAATCGGCGATCATACTTTTAATCGTTTTATAATGATTAAAGCTAATTAAATCTTCGGGCTCCTTGGGCATAGCAGAGTGGTACAGCTGGAAATCTCCGGTTTCGACGGGATAGCAGGAAATGAGTTAAAAGGTAAGAACGACGTGGCAGACAACCCCGAAAGTCAATGTTTTTTAGTGGCAGTAAATGAGTTAAAATAGATGACATTGTAGTAGAGCCATAAAATCATTTCTCAAAGGAAAAGATTATGTGGATTTGCTTGCTTCAGCTCTATAATTTTTGTTCTATAAATTTTGTTCCAAGAATTCGATTCACGAGAGGTGTCGGCATCAGTTACTGGTCCCACTGTCTTACTGGGGAAGTCTTTCCCGTCGGGGAAGTAGTACTCGGTGAACTCCACGTGGATGGCAGGCATCTCTGGAGGAAGGTACAGAGACTTCTTATTGCAGGAGATCATGGCCTTGGGACTGGAGCGACGCTGGTCTGCTGTGGACACCTGGGAAATGAACGCACGTACACACACACACACACACACACACACACACACACACACACACACACACACACACACACACACACGCACACACACGCACAACAGAAAGCAAGATATCAGCGACGTGCAGAGAATGTTAGAGAGGCAGGGGCTGCCATTTCTAAAAGGACCTTTTGGTGAAAATATCGAAAATAGCAGTCGGCTATTTTCGGTGCTTGATACCACACTGAACTAAGCATATGACACTGGAGATGTGGCGTAACGGCATGGATTTCTACACAGAGAGGACAATTCTTTCAACATAAGATGCTGCATTCAAGTTCAGGAGAGTTTGGACAAGGCAATTCTTTAGCTGCCTTCAGGTATGGCATGGAAAGAGGGAGCATTTGCATTTCTTTCACCACAGTAAAAAAATGCATTCTTGGTCTGGAGAGGACACTTTTTACAGGCCGGTAAAAGGGCAGGGGCTCAAGCCCCCTTTGATGTCCATGTGTGCACATGCCTGCATAATATAAAGAGTCCCTAGGTCACCATTATTACATAATCGTCCTATCACAATTATCTGACATAATCGTATGTATTTAGTCATAATCGTCATAATCGTTTCCATGTTGAAACATGTTCATATATTATCAAACAATTAAAAAAATAGGGTTTATAGCAGAGCTATAAAGTAGATTGAGTATTTCCACTATCAATGTTCTTTTTTTAAATGTAAAGTTGTCAAATATGTCAATCATTTCTTTGTATATTTAGGTTATGTGTCATATCTGACATGTGCAACTTCAAAGCCTACAAGCCAAACAGAAATATAATTGTCAACGACAAAAAACACAAATCGTTAAATCGCAATTATTTGGTCCAAAATGTTGAGAAGATGTATAATTGGGAAATGTTTTTAAGTAACCATTACCAATAATGTAACATTCCATGTAAGTGTCACAGCTTGCTTAGGCTACAGGTTATATCCTTCACACACATGTCAGGGTGACAGTTAGACCAGGGGTTCCCAAACTTTTTTGTCTCAGGGCACCCCATAAATATTGTTTTAATCCGAGGCACCCCTACATTATAATTTTCACTCCCAGCACCTTATATTTATAGCATATCGTCGTTGTCGGGTGGAAACCTTGTATGTCCAAAACCGTTCGTTTTGTATTTATCCTCCATAAAATGTACTAAACTAGTGAAAACAGCAGATCTATAAGCACACAACGCCTCGCATCGCGAGGCGTTGTGTGCTTGTAGATCGGCTGTTTTCACTAGTTTTGTGCGACAGTCTTGTATGATGATAGCCTGACACTCAGCCTGAATTGACATTTCGTTTCACTTCAAAAATTAAAGGGGTGTGGCTAGCGATTCAGGGTCTGGAACTAGGCTAGTATGATGAAGCAGGGCCTTGCTTTACCAAAAGACGTACACATTTGAAACTTGGAGATACGAGGTTTCTGCCCGACAGTAACGATATTTTAGTAATTATGTTGTGAGGAAAACGTTGAGATAATAGCCATTTTGGTTAGAACTGACTGAAAATAACTTTGTACTTCAAGTTTAAAATGATACTAAATATTTTTTCAAGTGTCCAAATAAATTCCAAATATTATGAAATGATCTCGCGGCACCCCTGGACTGCCGTCGCGGCACCCCAGGGTGCCCCGTCACCCACTTTGAAAACCCCTGAGATAGACAGTCCTTGTTATTGAAGTTTGATTTCGATTTTCAGAGGGAAAAAACTATGCTTGTTAAAGCCATCAAATATGCGAATGACAAATCCGTATGAGAACTCAACAAATAGGTAGCTAGATGAATCAATCAGGAAAAGAAAGAAAGAAAAAAAAAACATGTTACTCAATACCAAATAGAGCAGAACCGGGATGGCAAGGGCTTGCCCCCCTCTATAAAATCCCCCATGTGCAGGGGCGTCACACCAAATTCTGGGCCCTGGGTACAAGGATTCACTGCGGGCCCCCCCATCAATGTTAACTATTGAAAAATAGCAGATATACAAGCTCACAGCGCGGCACCGAGTGCCGCGCTGCCAGATTGTAGATCTGCTATTTTTTTTAAATCGTGAAAATGTGTGCCAAGAAACCTATGTTTCCATGTCAGTGATGCTCAAACTTTTTCATGTGAAGGACCCCCCCCATCTCAAAATATTTAGTTCCAGGGACCCCCCCCCAGAAGAAAAAAAATTTGAGTTACAAATCTTCACTTAAAAAAATACATATATTCAAAGATTTGCGCACATTTTCACGACTTTTCAAAAATAGAAGATCTACAAGCTCGCAGCGCGGCACTCGGTGCC